>NW_027397086.1:10695551-10715031 GCF_003265705.2 Callorhinus ursinus
CCCTCCCTTTCTCCCTCCCCCTCCCTCCCCCTTCCTCCCTCCCCTCTCCCTCCCTTTCTCCCTCCCCCTCCCTCCCCCTCCTTCCCCCCTCCCTCCCTCTCTTCTCTCCCTCTCTCTCTCATTCTCTCCCTATTTCTCTTCCTTTCTTCCCTCCTTGTTCCTTTGCTATTTGCTATGGATGAGTGACAATACTGTGAAATACATAATTCCGTATGTTAAGCAGCAGACAATATTAACTCTTCCAGTATCCCGTATGGGCTCCCTCTCTGTTGGACGCAGAGCAGCATCCTCTGACCACTGTGAATAACCCTGACCTACTTTGTTACCATCTCATTCTGGGTGTTGCCAGCTCTCAGTGTATTTTTAACTCTCCTGTCACATCCTCTGAATTTAAACTTTCTCACCACTTGGATACCTGGAAGCTGACAAACTCCTTTGTTTCTATTTCATTTCACTGCCTTCTGGAAGATCAAGAGTAAAATTCTGACCAAAACCATTAAAGAGGGTATGTATCCTGGGAAGGAGGAGAACCCACCTGCTCTGGCTCTTTTAATTCTACTTTCTGCTCCTCCAGTACGGAACATTCTTTTCCTGTGTAGTTTCACCAAATGCTGCATTCCCGAGGTGGGGGGGATTGTTGCAAATTGCCCTCAGGTTGAAGTTCACATGTGGAATAGGCACCTTCAATATCGCAGGCAGAAACTCCACATGTCTAAGAAAGATGACAATCACGGGCTGCCCACTGACATGTACTGAGGCTGACAGTTTTATTTAAAATCCTTTGCTGGGGTCGGGAGACACCTGGGTGACTCAGTCAGTTAGGCATCTAACTCTTGGTTTCTGCTCAGGTCATGACCTCAGGGTTGTGAGACTGAGCCCCAAGTTGGGGTCTGTGCTCATTGTGGAGTCTGCTTGAGATTCTTTCCCTCTCTCTCTCCCTCCCGCTCTGCCCCTCCCCCTGCCCCTGCTTGTGCTTTTTCTCTCTCTCAAATAAATAAATAAGAATTTTTAAAAAATCTTTTTTTGCCTCGGGGGCTCCCACTGGAACCTCACTTAATGCATTTTTTTAGAGAGTTGGAAGAAAAAGTCTTTAATGGTTTAATGGGACAGAAATGGATCCTCTAGAGTCACTAATATTATTTACATACTATGAACATATTGCAAAGGCATGAGCAGTTTAACAGTGAAATAAATCAAGAACCACACCCCCCCCCCCACATTTTCTGGCCAGCTCAGCCCCACAGGTACCTATTTGGGTAACCTCAGTTCTGCTCTTCTTCTGTTCCTAAGATAAAAAAAAAATTGTGGGAAATAGATCTAACATAAAAATTGCCATTTAGCCATTGGTTAGTGTATAATTGATTCAATGACATTAATTACATTCACCATGTTGTGCAACATCACTGCTCTGTTTCCAAACACTTTGTATCACCCCAAACAGGAACTCTGTACCATCAAGCAGTAGCTCCCCTTTCCCTGGTAACTTTTTTTTTTTTTAAGATTTTTATTTATTTATTTGAAATAGAGAGCCAGAGAGAGCGCACAAGCAGGGGGAGTAGCAGAGGGAGAGGGAGAAGCAGGTTCCCCGCTGAGCAGGGAGCCCGATGTGGGGCTCGATCCCAGGACCCTGGGAACATGACCTGAGCCGAAGGCAGATGGGCTTCACTGACTGAGACACCCAGGCACCCCTCCTTGGTAACTTTTAATCTCCTTTCTGTCCCTATGAATTGGCCTATTCCAGGTATTTCATGTAAGTGGAATCATACAATATTTGTACTGTTTATGGCTGCACAGTAATCCTTTGTCTTGAATATACCACATTTTATTTATCCATTCATCTGTTGATGGACACTTGGGTTGTTTGCACTTTTTGGCTGTTGTGATAATGCTGCAGTCAACATTGGAACACCAGGGACCGAGTCTCTTTTCCAAGTTCTTTTGGCTAGACTCCCAGGACCAGAACACCTGGCTCACAGGGTAACTCTATGTTCCACGGCGGTGGCGCCATTTTGCATTTCCACCTGCAATGTACAAGGTGGGTGCTTCCTTTTTGATCTGTTTCCTTCCCCCTTCCGTTGTTTTATTTATTTTTTTGTTTTAAGGAATTTATTTATTTATTTGAGAGAGAGAGAGACCACTAGAAAGAGAGAGCAAGCATGAGTGTGGGGCAGAAGGAGAGAAAGAATGTGGGGCTCAATCCCGGGACCCTGGGATCATAACCTGAGCCAAGGCAGATGCTCAGTCGACTGAGACACCCAGGTGCCCTTCCCCTTCCCTTGTTAACCCCACCGCTTCTCACCCTCCAATTTTTGACAGCTCTCTGGTACATAACTTTTAAAACCTGGGTTCTATGTTCCCATTTTTACCAAAGTTATTCACAAAGACTGGCCTAAGACATGAAAGCCTACAAACTCCCATCCAGAAAGAGCAATACTCATGATACCACGGAGCTGCCATGCTATCAGATGAGCTGGGCTCTCCATGAACCAGCCATAAAAGATCAAAGTACAACTGGATTATGGCACATTCCAGATCCAATTCCATTTTCACATTATGTTTAGATATCTCCAAAGACCAAGTAATTCCTAGATATTTTTGGCCCATTCCCAGATTTTTTTTTTTACTCTAACATAAAAGCACAAAGATTCAACAGGTAATAGGCATCGAAAATTTTAGTGCAAACAATCTAAAGGTGAGCACGAATTAACACACAGCAGGCCCGCCCCCATCATTTTACAAACTAAGGTGTTTGCAAAGCCACCACCGAGAGAAAACAGAGTCACCATTGGAAAGCATTTGAGCTCATACACAGCAAACAAATGTAACTCACCTTAAAGAGATTTCTCTTCCTTCCAGTCAGGAGGAGTCCTTCAATCTTGTGTAGATTCAGCGCATCAGAATGTGGAAAGCACACGCATGTGAACGATTATGCATTAGTTAATAACGGGTATTCGGACGTGGCATTTAAGTGTGGGTTCAAACAGGTTGGAAACTGTACAACACAGAGGATGTGTTCAGCTACATCTCAAAGCTAGCTAGTGGCTGGGAGTGGAGGTGATTTAGGTCTCCTTCCTAAGTCACAGCATCTCAGCATCCACCACCAGAGCTCTGAGCCGCGTCTGTGAGCATTTGCTTTACTGTCATGGAGCTTGTGCCTCTGTCAGCAAGATGTGTCCTTTGGTATCTTAAAAGCCTAAAAGAGGTGATTTTTGGGGTCTGGGCACGTGCACATTTTTTCCCACATAAGTTGCTAGTAATTGCTACTTCGCCTACGACATTTCAGTGTAGGAAGCTTTCAGAGGAACGTGATGCTTTCAGATAGCGAAGAAACCTGTAGCTCGAGTGATGGGTGTTGCCCAGGAGCCCAGAATGAAGGGACACCATCATCGTGCCCAGGGGTTTAGGCAACAGCTCTTCAATTTCTGAGATGGTGGATGATGCTGTTGGGGCTGCTGGTGTGGACTTGGACTTGACAGAGACAGAGCAAGGACGAGTCTTGTACAATGTAGAGTCTTCAAAACCTGTGCTGGTTTGAACCTATAGCATTTCCGGAAAGGTTTTTCTTTGGTTGTCTGGAGACAGGTCTCTTTGGTGAAAGCAAGGCCAGAGGTGATCAGATCCCAAGATGAGATAAGTTGTTTTGAGCCATGCTGTGGCTCCCTAGGGCATGCCTTCCCTCGTCCCTCCTTCCCCCGCTCTTGTCCCCAGCTTCAGCCGAACGGCTCTTTTGGTTCAGGCCCTACGCCTGGTATAATGAGCATCCGGACTGGGATGCAACACTGTCCCTGACCTCCCAGCCCGCAGAGGGGGACACCTATGAGGTACCATGGGAAGGCCTGGGGTGGAGGAAACCCAGGGCCGGCCCAGAGACCTGGGGAGTCCCAGGGGCCCCCCAGAAGAGGTGGGGCCCAGGTCTCAGCCGCAGGAAGGTATCAATACAGCCTGCCGCTGTCCCCCGATTTAGCTGCCCTGTCGCTCTGACTGCACATCCTCAGGCCCAGTCTGGGATGTCGCTCCCAGCAAACGGCATTTGTGGAGTTTCCACAGAGCACGTTGGCGCGGGGCCCAGAGCAGAGCAATAAACTTCACACCTGGCCTGTCTCAGACACGCGGCGGTGGGTTCTTGGGATGGATATTTTGCTTGGAGTGTTGGTTCATTTACATTCTCCTGAAATGGGGGCCATTCTCTTCGTCCTTTGGCAAACTTGACTTCCTCTTATGTCATACTTAGGAAAACGCAGGGGCCCATCAGCCCCCAGTCCTACTCTCCCCTGGGTAAAAAGAGGCAGAGATCACAAAGCGTGGCTGGGAGGGAAGAGAGGGGGATGGGAATCCTGAGGGAGGCCTATGTTTATAGTCTTCTTTTTAAGCTTTAAAAAAAAATTGAGATGAAATTCATGTAGCATACAGTTAACCACTTCAAGCACACGATGCGGTGCCTTGTACATTCATGCACTGTGTGGATGCAAACACCACCTCTTTCTACTTTCAAAACATTCTCCTCGCCCCGAAAGCAAACCCTGTACCCATGAACTAATCCTGCCCCATTCTCCCTCCCCCTGGCCCCTGGCAACCTCTCCTCTCTTTCTGTCTCTATGGATTTGTCTACCCTGCATATTGCATATAAAAGGGATCGTGCAACATGTGACTGTTAGGGGCTGAAATATGTCCCTCAAAATTCACGTGCTGGTGTCCCAACCCCCAGCCCCTCGGACTGTGACTGTGTTGGAGGTGGGTCTTTACAGAGGTCATTAAGTTAAACTGAGGTCCTTAGGGTGGGCACTAATCTGATAGAATTGGTCTTCTTATAAGAAGAGGAGCTTAGAACACAGGAACCCACACAGTGAAGACCATGTGAAGTCCCAGGAGGAAGATGGCCATCTCCAAACCAAGGAGAGTGGCGTCTGAAGAAACCCACCCCCTGATCCCTTGATTTCAAGACTCCCGGTCTCCTGAATGGTACGGGGATACACTTCTGCTGTTTTAAGATTTCTGCTGTAAAGCAGCATCTAGTACGTCCTATTTTGTTACAGTAGATTTAGCAAACCAACACAGGGATCCTTTTTTAAAAAAATAAGCTTTCCTTTTTAGGGCAGATTTAGGTTCATAGCAAGATTGAGCAGAAGGCACAGAGTTCCTGTATGCCCCCTGGGCCCCACGTAGGCACGCACAAGGCCTTTGTCACTATCGACGTCTTGGGGTGACTTTCTGTGTGCCTGGCTTCTTTCGCTTAGCACACTGTTTTCGAGGTTCACCCATGTAGTAGCAAGTGTCATTACTTCTGTTCTTTTTATGGCGGGAGACTATTCCATTGCATGGCTGCATCATAGTTTGTCCACCTGTGGATGGACATTTGTGTTGCCCCCACCTTTCAGCTCCTGAGTACACGTTTCTGTGTTGGACATATGTTTTCATTTCTCTTGGATAGACACCTATGAGTGGAATGGCTGGGTCATATGGAAACCCAATGGTTAACTTTTGGACGTGTTTATAGCCTTTTTCTGTGACCACAAGTATTTACGGCGTGCCTCCTGCCTCCCCAGAGACCGGTGTCGTGTTGTAGTGGACAGTTTGACTCTGGTGATGAACTGTCCGGCCCACACCCTGCCTTCACGCTATCTGGAGGACCCTGGGCAAGTCACTGAACTCTGGTGCTCATTTTCCTGAGGTGGTCTTGTAGGATGGCTGTGCGGATTACACGAAAATGGGTACGAAGGACTTTGTATGTAGGAGTCATTCGGGAAATGCTGGCTACTTGAGGATGCTGGAATGTATCCTCACGCACATAGTCACTGCCTGACTTCTTGGCTCTTTGTACTGTTGCAGCTCACCTGCAGGGATGAGGACATGTGAGGATATCAGGGGATGGCATTCTGGGGGAGACGGTGGAGTGCATAGAGGTGTGGTGGAGGAGTGCACGGGGAAGGTGCTTTTGGCTGCAGTGAGGTATGTGATACGTTTTCAGGAGCTGATGAGGGCCAGACTTCAAAGGTCTGAGGATGCCCTACTTTCAGTGGGGCCTTGAATGCCAACACCAGTCTCGGGGTGGGTGTCACCAAGATCATGGGATGAGAGGAGGGTAGGTGTGCTCTCTCATAGTTGGATGCACATGCATCTCAGAACTTGTGGTGGCATTTGCCATGATATGGGAGCTTGACAGTTATACTCCAAAAAGTCAAAATTTGTGGGACAGAGGAGCTCTGTTTAGAGCAGTGCTCCTTAGAATAGACCGAGAAAAATGTGCCTTTAACATCATGATAATCTATGGAAAGGCCACTGCATAAACACTTCACCAAGTCTTACAAAAATAAAACAAAGGAGAATATTAAGGGGGAAAAAGACATCACGTTGTGAACCAGGACTAGGGTAAAAACTTACAAGGGGATATCATTGGCGTAAGAGAAAATGTGTTTTTGAATCCTGACGAGTATAATTCAGGAAAAAAGTTACCTGCCGTAGCAGGCATTTTTAAAAACTCAACTTTTCATTAAAGCTGAATTCGTTCAACACATATGACTACGCTGTGTCATGAGACTAGGACTTTCCGAATGTATATAACATATAATATATAGAAAACAATATCTAATATATATGTCCAAGCATATAATATTTAATGCATAATAATACATAATCATTTCTATACATATTAGTCACCATTTTAATAACTAAACATTGTTTAATAAAAATAATACATGCCCAGGCTTTAAAAATGAAATGGTAGGATTGAAAAAGAGAAACAGTAGGACCCCATGATGCGTCTCACCGAGGGCAACCACTTCTCATCCTCACTGGGATGGTTTTTAATTTTGACAAATCTGGTTTCTTTTGGGGAGTGTGAGTCTTCTAGAACTTGCATTTATTTTATTTAAGGGTATGTCAGACTTTTACTATTTTTCTCTACTAATGCCTGTTTTTGGCACAGTGAACGGGGGTTTTTGAGGCAGGTAAGCGGGGGGGGGGGGGGCTGGTAGGGACTTCCTGGGGAGGAAGTGGCTAAGGTCTGACACCTTCCTTGGAGGGTCAGCGCCAAATGGCACACTGTTTCCTAAATTAAGAAAAAACGCCTCCAGACCAACAGGACCATTGTTTGAAGTGAACCCTGGTTCCCGGCTCAACATTCCCCAGCTTTTAACCTCTCTCTGTTACTGGAGTCGGGTGAGAAGGGCACAGGGTTGGAATCAGAAGGCCTGAGACTTACCGACCCTCCGGTGATCTTGACTTAGTCCCTCGCCTTCTCGGGGTCCGGTCTTCCCAGGTTGGAGGAGGGCAGCGGGAGAGATGTTGGCGTTTGTACTGGCTGGGGGTCAGGGGCCACATCCCCAGGGGTCCTCCCGCAGAGTATCACGTGCTTGCGGAATCACTGGTGGCACCAAAGAAACAGATGCTAGGTTCAAATGTCAGCGGCATCTCCGAGAACCACACCCAGAACCGGCCGTCCGGGGGCTCCGGCCGCGGCTACAATGATGCGGTGGACCAGGAAGGTACCTGCTAAACCGAGACGTCCTGGCCGCTGCTGAGGCTAGAGCCGCGTCGCTTGTCCGCGGCCCAAACCGGCGGACCGGCTGTCCTGCGCCCCGCCTTGGCCAGCTAAGAAGTTCCCGAACTCTGGGGACTTCCCTTACAGCTGCCTCAGGGACACCAGGACCGAGAGCGCCCCTTCCAGGGAGGTCTGAAGACCCCAGGAACCCCTGGCTCCTTCGGGGTGGGCTGCACCTGCCCGGGGCGGGCCTCGTCCCCTGCTTGCCAACACCGCTCCGAGGACCTCTGCGGCCCAGGAGTCGTTGCTGCTGCCCTGTTGGCAAGCGCTGTCCCTGTCCTCTGCCTTTCCGAGCACGCAGACCGGGGCCCAGGACGTCCCGGGGTAGTCCCGTGAAGTCGGGAAAGCGCGCCTCCGCAGCGCCCCCTGCTGGAGCAGCCTAGGGAGGAGGATGAGGGGAAGCTCGGGGGTCTTCGCGGCCCTGGAACCGAAGGCTTCCACGAACTCAGAGCCATGCTGTGATTGATCAGCTCATGTTCCCCAGAAAATAGGACCTGAGGCACAGCCTCCCAGGTGATCGGTCCTGGAGAAGGCAGTCCCAAGGAAGCAAGCGTGGGGTCGGGGGCAGCGCGGCCAGGAAGAAGTTGTGCAGACCCAAGGCAGCCCGTGGCTGAGGTGACCATCTTGTGCGGCAGGGGCCGCGGAAGGTGCTGTGTCTCCAGTCTGTCCAAGGGAGGAAGGCGGGGGAATGTGGCTAGTGGCTCCCTTTTCCTACCGGGCCAACTTGGCTCTTAGGAGCTGTCAGCTCCCCTGTATGTCCAGGTTGTTACATCAGTGGCTGCTGGGGAGCTAAACCCTAGGAGTGCCAGTGAGTGGACATGAGCCAGCAGCGCGCTCCCCGCGTCTGTGCGCCCTGCAACTGGGGTCCTGGGGGGGGTGAGCCGGTGCTCCTCTGTGGTCCCTGAGTGCGTCCCATCAGTACGTCAGTGGCCACGGGGAGGGGACAGGAGGTGAGTGGTGCTGTCGGGTCAAACCCACAAGCAACACAAGACGCTCCTCCAGCCGTGTAGGTGGAACACTACGGTGACAGGATCCCCCATCGGGAAGGCGGAGATGAGGCTCCACAAATCTCCCCCCAATAAAGATCCTTCAAGATGGTCAGAAGGAGTGTAGTCACGGCTAAGCAATCTTTCCAGAGGGTTGCTGACAACAGTGAGCTGAAAACCATGGCTGGAAGCTGGATTTCCATGTGCCCACTGTTGACACTGGGCTCTCACCTCCCCTCTTGCTGGCATCTGTATCTGGCGCTCACGGGACCCCCGGCAGGGCTGCGCGGGGAGGTGGGGAGGCTGGTCTTTGGCAGAGGGGGAGGCGCTGGCAAGATCTGGTCCAAGGGAAGCCGTGGCTCCAGAATGCTTGTAGCCACTTAATATGGGCAAATGTAGCTGAGACCGCAGCCAGAGGGTTTGAGGTGAGATGCTCGGTAGAACTCTCTGGACTTGCGGCCTGTGAGATGTGAGAAGGAGCACCCAGAGAAAAGCTTGCATGTGAATTGTTAAAGTCAGAGTCACTTTGCTTGACTCGTTCTTTGAGATTTGAGCTCTCTCTATAACGTGAGCTCTGCAGTGATGTTCCGACTGCACTCCCCGGGACAGGGAGCTCACTACCATCACCCCCAGATCGCATACTTTGCCTGGCCCAGGGCAGCGTCCATCCTAGGATTTGTGGCTTTCCCTTCTCCAGTCCCTAGCTTGTCCCCCCGAGAAACGGATTCTGACCTTTGCTAGTGACCACTCTGCTGGTCCACGTCCCTCTGCAAGGCCGGCATCTGGGGTGGAAATCCATGGTGCTGAAGATCAGCCACGTGCCCATGAGGACACATGGGGCTCTGGGGGCGGGGGGCAGGATACAGCCTTGGGCAGCTCAGCCCAGCCTCGTGAGCCCCTGATGACAGCTCCCGGCCTCCGGCATGCCGTTTCATTAGTGCCAGCAATCAGAGGCCAACCTGAGGGATGCCTGATGGCAGGGCGCAGAGGATGATGAGCCCTTCCGTCCCTCCTGCTGCCTCTGATTCCCGCCCCCTGAGTCTGGGGCTGAAGCCTGAACTCCAACGTCGCCCGCCCCGCCTCACCCAGCAAATGAAGATTCCCGCTCCCGTGAAACCACGACGCCAGGATGCAAGGAGCTAGGAGCTCCTCTCCCTCCAGCTAGTCTTTCTGGGCTCTCTCATCCATGCCCTTGCCTCAGGTGCCACCTCCAGTCTGGCCTCCAAGACTGGCACCTTCAACCTAGGTGCTGCTGATCACAGATCCTGCAGCCCCACGGACACTTGATCTGGGCGACTGCAGGCCCTTCCCACTCAGTATGTCCCAGGCTCTTTCCACCCACAGTCCTCCTGGGTGAGTCCACGTTTGACTGCACACACCCCAGTCCCCCAACCACCCACTGCCCCTGCCACCACGACAGCCACCTGATTGCTCTCCACCCCCTGCTCTAACCTGGCCACTTCCCTCCCCACTAGCACCCGCGTCCTGGCTCTGAAATCAGCTCTGACCACATCGTTCCTGCTCATAGTCCTTCAGTGGCTCCCTGCTACCTTTTTATTAAATTCTAACTCTGTCTCCTGCCCATCTTTCCAGCTGCATCCCTAACCCCCTTTTCTCTTGCATTTAACTCCCAGGTCAGATGAAACCATGTGTGA
Source organism: Callorhinus ursinus (assembly GCF_003265705.2). Classification (NCBI taxonomy): domain Eukaryota; kingdom Metazoa; phylum Chordata; class Mammalia; order Carnivora; family Otariidae; genus Callorhinus; species Callorhinus ursinus. Next base: position 10,705,730 of record NW_027397086.1, read on the forward strand.
TTTCCCCAGACACCCATTCTGTTCAGTAACCCCAGGGTGTGCTCTTTCTGAAGAATGTGGGCCCTGTCCCTGATCTGAGCCCTCTGGTGAACACTTTTTGTACCTCAAAATCCTACTTAGGTATTGCCTTCTCTTTGAAGCCCTCCCTCAACATGACAGGGATATTGACCATTCCTCTTAAACAACTTCTCTATCCCAAACACACCAGTCATTCATTAATTCAACTCATATATACGTTTTCTCAACTAATATTTGTTGACCATCTGCTAAACATTTGATCCCTGCCCTCCTAAAGCTTGCAATCTGGTAGGAGAGTTTGACATGTAACACTCTTGCAAATTGTTGATATGTGAATAAAAGTCAAAGAATAATGAAGAATTGAATGTACTGGTGGTGGGGCGCCTGGGTGGCTCAGTTGGTTAAGCGACTGCCTTCGGCTCAGGTCATGATCCTGGAGTCCCGGGATCGAGTCCCACATGGGGCTCCCTGCTCAGCGGGGAGTCTGCTTCTCCCTCTGACCCTCTTCCCTCTCGTGCTTTCTATCTCTCATTCTCTCTCTGAAATAAATAAATAAAATCTTTAAAAAAATTAAAAAAAAAAGGAATGTACTGGTGGATAGTTAGCTTGAGGAGTCATGGGAGCACTCACCGAGTAAGGGACATTTGTGCTAAGTCCTGAGTAGGAGTCCTCTCCTACTTCCCTTGGGAAAGAACAGAGAAGGAGGATTGCAGACAGAGCACACAGCTGTGCAAAGGGCCCGAGGCAGGAAGGAGTGTGGTGCATTCAATAGAGTGAAGACTATGAGAGCGGCTAGATCTCGGGGCGCAAGAAGGCGGGTGATGGAGGCGAAGCTAAAGAGAGAGGCAAGAGTCAGACCACGCAGGAAGACAAGAGGGTGCCCGGGACTAAGATGGTCCCTTGGATGGACATGTGGATGCAGAAGGGTATTGGGAATTCTGCCAGGTGCCAAGACACCTGCAGCAAAGTCTGCCTTTCCGGTCATCTTGGGGCAGGGGTGCTGGTGGGCTGTGTCCACTGCGGGTGATGCAGCATGGAAAAGGGACAGTGCTTACAGGTGATAGGCAGAGTCACTGCAGCGGAAAAGCAGCCCGGGAGCCAGAGCAGGCTGGAGGAAATTGAAATTCCACGTTCAGGAAGCCCAGAGGGAGGCTGGGGGTACTTTGGGTCTCTGACCTGCAAGGTGAGATGGGTCAGACTTAATGTCATTTGACTCTCAAAGCTGCAAAGGAATCCCGGCAGCTGCCTGTGTGACCTTGACTTCAAGGCAGATTCTCAGTAAATGTCTGTGGCTGGGAATGGAACTTGAGTGGTGTCTCCTTGGAAACGCCATAATCCCAGGCAAAGAGGGGTTTTGGCTTGCTTCCACAATTTCCATTCTACTTGCTACCCCAACTTCCACTTCTTGCATTAAGCAGAACTCCAGCTCTTCCCTGGCCAACCCCTCTCCATCTGTGGCTTGCAGCAATTGTCTGGTGTTATGCCTTTTAAAAATGCATTTAAACAGACCCCTCTCAGTGGTAACTCCTCCTGAGCTGCAGGTGTGTGTGTGTCGTGGCGGGGGGGCGGGCAGTGCCACACTCTCGGCTGGCCCTCGCTCAGCTGGGCCCCTATCCAGCTCTCTAGCACTTAGAGACACTTGCAGGGTCAGTGCTAACCCACCCCTCTGAGCAGGAAACACACACTTCAGCATTTAGCTTGAGGCCACTAATGCGCCTAGAGGTAATTGTTTAGAGAACGCAGGACAGGAGTTGGGGGTGGGGACGGCACTGGGGCCACCAGCCCGGGATTCACAGGGACTTGTTGCCTTTTGATGACCTCAGCAGTGAGAACACGGCACGCCTTACCCAGGACTCTTGCCCAGAGCCCCGTGCGGGGGCCAGCAGGTGGGAGGCGTCCGGGAAGGTCCCTGCAGGATGGGTGTGAAGGTAGAGGACCCCTGGTCTCGCGGTGGGGGGAGCAGGAGGGAAAGTCACGGGTCACTGGGGAAGCTGACCTGGGAGAGGACAGGAAGTGGCTTTAATGTGCTCTCATGGAAGGGGCGTCCCCCAGGAGACGATTATGCCTGCCTTTACTAGTCTAGTAAAGACCAGAGAGGACAGCAGATGCTGAGTATTTGGGGGTCGTGACCATAACAGGCAGGATCTGGCTGCCCCTCTTCCTCTGCTCTGACCTGTCCCCCCCAAAGCCCCTCAAGTGCTCCCTCAAGCACCACGTGAATCCGTCAGCCCCTCAGACGGCTTCCAGTGCCAGCAGGATAAAGCCACAACTCCTTAATTTGGCATCAGTGTTCTTCAGGTTCTAACCCAGCTTCTCTCCCACCTAATTTCCTGCCCCATTCCCTGAGCGGCAGACACCCTGAACCCTCTGTGCGCTGGACCGTGCCGGGGTGCTGTCAAGTGCAATGGGATGCCCTTTCCTTCCTTCTGTGCCCGGGAGATACCTCCCCCTCCTCAAGCCTCATCCACTTGGTTAAGTACCCCCTCCTCTACTCTCAGTGCTCCTTTGGACATATGTGGGTGCTGTGGGCAGAGAGTAGAGGAGGCAGTGAAACGTGCTGGCTAAGCGTCCGTGTGCCCTGCCCCTCACTAGCTGTGTGACTTTGGGCAAGTCACTTAACCTCTCTGAGCGTCATCTGTAGCATGAGGACTGTGATCTCCCCACGGGGCTGTTGACAGGGTTTATTGGGAAAATGTGTGCACTGGGAAAGTGCATTGCTTAGTGACTGGAACTTAATAAAGTACTTACTAAATGCTGGCTGTTGTTACTACGAGAGAGCACGACGGCCGGCCACGTTTGCATTTGCCTTTCCTGTTCGGGCCTGGCCCCTGTGCCCTCCTTGACCTCAGTTCACTCCTGCATACAGTGGAACTGAATTTGCTCTCCTTTATCTAGGGTGTAAGCGTGTGGAGGGCCCATCTAGCGTCCCACAGAGAGTGAATGCTGATTTGCTGCCTTTTCTCAAGAGAAGGGCCTGTGGCATGCCCTTTTCTGCATCTTTGCTCCTGGTTCAGTGCTGGGCATTGGGCACCAGAACCCCCGGGGTGTGTCCTTGCCTCTGCGTGATTGCCGAAGACGCGGAGCTCGCCCCCCACCTCCTCCACCCCTAGCCCTCCTACAGCTCCCAGGGCCCTCAGACACACTCCAAGCTCCTGGACTGTCCCATGAGGTCTCTCTTCTGCTGTCTCGGTCCCCCCAGCTTCCCAAGGTCTGGCTACAGCTTCTCTCACTTCTGCAAATGGCTCAGACCCACCCTTAGTTCAGGGCTTTGGCTCGTTTTGTTTTTGCTTCTCAAACCAGCCTCCATGTCCCTGCTCGGCCTCCAGCAGGGGTGGGCGCCCAGGTGTGGGCTGGCTCATGCCTCGGTCTCACCCTTGGTCTCAGCTTCCTGTCCCCACGCCCCACGGTGAGGGGGCTTCCAGGCAGCACACTGGGTCCCACTGCTTGCGTCAGAACCCCTGCCCTTCTGCTTATGAGCCGACCCTTGTCCCTGTGAGCCTCAGTTTCCTTATCCATAAAATCTATCCATGCTGGCACGGGCACCTCGAGAACTCAAGAAACCGTCCCCGGCTGTTGTGTGTATCAGCCCACGGCGGCTGAGGGGTGCGTTTGCCTTTAAGACCAGAAATGCTTCCTCAAGGATGTGTGGGTAAATATTCCCTCCCTAAATATTTGATTTAAAGAGCTTGACTTGGAGGACAAAATAAAATAAAGCTGCAGCTTTTTGCCATGTATTATTAATGGCTGTAAATGGGTGAAGGTGTGGGCTCTCTGTTCAATGATGCCATTTCTCGGAGCAGTTGGCCTTTAACTAGGTCCCACTTATTGAAAAGCAGGCTGTAAAATGGGGGGGGATATGAAATCTCTCTCCAGGTAGAATGATAACGATGTGGCACAGGCATCTTGCCACATGGGCCAGAAGGAGGATGACTTGTGGGACCAGGAGATGGTAGGGAGAATTAGAGTTCATTCATTCATTCACTCATTTATTCACCTGTTCACATCTTAGGGCAGTTTGGAGTCCACACTTAGTCCTTTCTGCCTCTCCAATCCCTTCCTCCAACCTTCCTTCCTTCCTTCCTCCCTTCCTCCCTTCCTTCCTTCCTTCCTTCTTCCCTTCCTTCCATAAAACCAACGATGGAGGTACGGAATATTATCTCTGTTGTATAGATGACAAAACTGAGCCTCAGAACAGTGACATTTCTTGCTGCCTTCGCATAGTGGGGAGGTGGTAGATAGGGACTTTGAACTCTGCTGAGGACCATAGCCCACCTGAAGGCAGGAGTCATGTCTGGCTCATCCTTGTCTCCCCAGCTCCTGGCTCAGAGCTCCCTGCCAGTCTCTCTTTGGCTGCTGGTGGATAGATTGCTGGCTTGACCTCTCTGTTCATTTTGATGAACAGACAGTGGTAGCTTTGGGGCTCAAGATAGGGATACGGAGGCACTGGACACGGATCTCTCCCCAAAGAGTTCACCCTCTAGTGGGCAAGCCAGATGGTACCTTGTACGAAGCTTGGAGGCAGATGGCTGCACACCAGCCCATCCAGAAACACGACAGGCTGGAGAAAACAGCACTTGCAGATGCTTCAGTGCAGGCAAGAGCCGCTCAGCTCGCTGACGGTCCTGCCCGTGTGCAGGGAGGTATCCACCCCCCTCAAGTTCAAATTGATAACAACAGGTTCGTTCACGGCACCTGATTTATCTGCCAAGCAGATTCTCCCCTGTGCGACCACATTGCTAGAGCTGTCACCCCTGATACAAAGAGGAGACAAATGCCCTCTCTAGATTTCATGTACCAGTAGGAGAATGAAATCATAACTCACTTTAGAAGCCAGGGATACATATTTATACTCTGACCGGGGCGGGCCTGGAGGAGCTCTTCACTGTGTGAGTTCCCTGGCTGTGGATGGGCATCAATCTTCTCTCCAGTTTGTTAACACAGTTGCCACTCAAGTCAGATTTACCGTCACATGACTGATGGTGCGGAGACAGTTCATCACGGGAACATTTGCCTAATTTGCCCCATCCAAATTGTTCCCCGCAACGCTGACGCCTGATACGGCTCTGTAAATACCATTTCTTTTCTGTTGGGGAAAAAAATCCTTCTGCCCTCCCCTCCTTCTTGTGTGCTCCCCATCTTCTTACTTAATGAAAACAGTAAATGTCAAAACTATCTATAACTCCACGGAAGGAAGTCAACATCCAAGGCCAAACAAAAACCCACATAAACCGTCCTTGGCCCACACGGCCCTGGCCCGATCAAGGGAACGGGGCTCATTTCTTGCAGGAGACCTGACCTGAAAAGATTAGCCATATTGAAAAAACAACCTGTTTCCATACTTGATATATGCTTTGGGGACCATGTGCTCTCTTGTTACTTTGTCCTGCAGAGCGTTCAACGTTCTTTCTACTCTCTCCTCCAAGGGATTCAGGTTTCCATTGTAAGCCCCTCCTCTGTGCCAGACCCTGAGAAAGGCGCATTCGTGCATTGTTTACTTTAACCGTGGCGGGCGAGAATTTTTGCTGTGGAAGTTGGGTGAAGTCAAAACTTGCCACGTGGGTTGCAATCCCCTGGAACTCTCTAAGTCCAGGAACATTCCTTATGCCTTCAAGATTAACTTCCAGTCTTCCCAAGGTCAAGGAAGCCTTTAAATTGTCTGTGTGGAGTGCGGGGATATGCTGTAGAGACTCAACCCCAAACCTCTCAGACATACCGGATACCTCAAGGGTAGCCCAGGCTCAGTGTAGGCAGAGTGCTTTGACTAGCACCTTGGATCCTAACAGCCATCGGAAGTGGAAGGTGGGAATTGGTAGCTGCCTCTCACTCAGCTCTGTGGGTTCAAATTCTACTGTTGCCACCACAGGCCGATCTCCAGATAGAGTCCTCTTCTGAGGGACTGCGGGTTAGGACTTCAACACATGAGTTTTTGGGAGAACACAGTTCAACCTGTAACAATGATCGACCTAAAGAAAATGGAAAGGTAGCCCTTGTTTGGAATAGGAAGTATCAATTTTGTAAAGCTGGAGATTCTCTTAAATTTGCTTCTAAATTCAGTGTGTTAACAGTAACAAACTTATGGTAGGTAGTGGCAAAATCATTTGACGGTTCCTATGAAAATCCAAACGTGGGAAAGCCAGGAAAAATCTGAAAATGGGGAGTGGAGACCAACCCTATGAGATATTTGAACATGTTTGCTCTATGGTAGCAATTAAAACAATACAATACTGGATGTAGATAGAGAGTCCAGAAACAGATTCAAGAACGTGAAAGGATTTTGTGTTTAATAGGATGGCATTTCAGTCAGAGCAGGAAAGATGGATGGATGGTATTGGGTCTTCTGAATGGTCGTTTGTAGTTGGGATAGGGCAAGCTACATTCCTACTTCACTCATTATACTAACATAAATTGCAATTTAAGGAAGATCTAAATGTAAATTATGAAACCACAGAGTCCTAGAAGTAAGTGTGGGTGAAATTAAGAGAATATTGGAGCGACAAGGGTTCTTCTAAACACCACATAAAACCATGACACCAAAAAAGATAGACAAACCCATTACCTATAATTTAAAAAATATTTCTGTATGGCAAGGAGGCATAAATAAACCAAAAGGCAAATGGCAAACTGGTAGAAATATTTGTGACAAATGACAGAACATTTCCTTGTTAATAAAAGTACTTAAAAATTCTAGTGGAGAAGCAAAAGAGAAAAATGGGCAAAAGGTATAAACAGGTCCTTTCCAGAAAAAAAGGAATAAATATCTGAAAAGATGCTCAACCTCACTCATAATTCCAGAAATGAAATCTAAAATGAAAGTGAATTTGCTCTTTATTTATTGCAGATGGTCCCTATTAAAAAAGAATAGGGGAGACTGGAAAGCTGACACGTTATGGGTAATATGACGGTACATCGATCCGGTGGGGAATTTAGCAATGTTCAAGGCACCCGGCAATTCTATTTGCAGGTATATACTAGAAATTACCTCAATTTTGTGTGCAACTTGGTGGCGACTATGATGTGGTCGCTGAGCCCGTTGCTCACCTTCTTCGTCTGTAAAATGGGAAGAAGACAGTCTGGTTGGCCCCAACAAGACAGCTGCATTCCTAAGAAACCTCGTGTTTTCAAAACTTGTATTTTAGAAGCTTTTTGGTTGTCGTTGTTCATAAGGGAGTAGGGCCAACACATTTTTTTTTTTTTGGAGATTTTATTTATTTATTTGACAGAGAGAGACACAGCGAGAGAGGGAACAGAAGCAGGGGGAGCGGGAGAGGGAGAAGCAGGCTTCCCGTGGAGCAGGGAGCCCGACGTGGGGCTCGATCCCAGGACCCTGGGATCATGACCTGAGCCGAAGGCGGACGCTTCACGACTGAGCCACCCGGACGCCCCGGGCCAACACATTTAAAACTCATAGTGATTTTCTTGTAGGCGAGGGGCGTTTGTATAAATAGCTCTCGAGATGATTGTCACAGCACCTCAAATAACAATTGGGTTGATTAACACTGATAAAATGAAATCTAAACAACACATTGTATCACATCAAAATCAATATTTCTAACAATCAAAATAAAGGACAGCCACCAACTTGGGCCAAAAGACAGGGAGAATGATTTCCAGGCCACCTACTCAAAGTAGGGTTCCTTGGCTCACAGTTTGTCCTGCGACGGGATCAGCCGAGGGGGTCCGTATTGTCACTCACTAAGTGCAGGCTCTGGATTCCATCTGTGTTAGGAGCATTCGTGCAGGAGGGGAAATGTCCTCAATCTGCAGCACGAAGGTGGCTTCAGTCTGTACTCCTGAAGGTCTAGGACTTGGTTCAGTGCCCAGGGTGGAGGAAGCACACGGCAAATGTTCTTATTCTTCTCATTCAGCGTCTCCATCCCAGCTTCTCCAGCCGTTCCTCATGGGCCGGACCACTCCAGTCCCCCTGCTGACGTTTCCCAGTTTGGAAAACACCTTCAAGGAATTTGTAGTCTGGAACGAAGTGGCCTAACCATCATGCGCCCCGGTGCATTACATGTTAGAAGGGAAATGAGTGGTGGGGAAGACAAAGGGGAAGTTAGTTCTGCCGGCTTTGGTGCATTCTATGTACCCTTTCCCTGGTGCATAGAATGAATTAAACTGAGTCCCTGAGGTAGTGGCTGAGATTTTTGTCTCCTGTGAATCTGGCTTGGTTTTCAGCTTCATTGGGTTTTAATCAAAGGCCATTCTGCGAAGTGGTTACGATCCTGGGGGAACAAGCTGACAAAATGGCCAAAGGGAGGGGGCAAGGTAGCCCCCCTGAGGACGCAGGAACCAGCTTAGTTATAACCACACTGGCAGGCCTCCCGATGGTCAGGAATGTCCAGTCCTGCCCGGCCGGGGGGCCCTGCGGCTTTGCACTGGGCCCTGGGAGCTTGGAGAGGTTTAGAGAGCAGACTGGGCCTTGGCCTGGGCGCTCCCCTGGGCTGGAACTCTCATCTGGAAACACTCTCAGTCTGAGCCCTCAGGGGGCTCCCCCTGGAAAATCAGATTCTCTCATCTTCTGAGACCCCACCAAAGGGGCTGTCCCGGGGGTCCCGGATCAATGAGGAGATCAGAGTTCTGGTGGAGCATCTCCTCCAGGCAGGTACCAGTCCTAATAACCCTGCCATTTACTGGGAGCCTGCCCTGTGCCAGGCACATTCCCACCGAATATTGCAGTGCCTGTGATGCCCATTTTAAAAGATGAGGAAACAGATTCAGAGAGCTGAAGTGGCTTGCCAGATGCCACACAGAACTCAGCTAGTGAAGCTCTACACTAAAAAATAAATTCCATCGCTAAATATTTCAGATTGTATTTCCAAAAGATAAGGACTGGGGCTCCTGGGTGGCTCAGTCGTGAAGCGTCTGCCTTCGGCTCAGGTCATGATCCCAGGGTCCTGGGATGGAGTCTCACATGGGGCTCCCTGCTCAGCAGGAGCCTGCTTCTCCCTCTGCCTGCTGCTCCCCCTGCTTGTACTCTCTCACTCTCTTTGTCAAATAAATAAGTAAAATCTTAAAAAAAAAAGATAAGGACTTTTACAAAACAAACATCATTATCCCACCTAAACAAAATTAACAAGAATACTTTAATATATCAAATACCTACTGTGTCCACATTCCCCCGCCTGTTGCTAGTTTGGTGTTCGAACTGGGACCATATGACAGGTTGATGTATTGCTTCTTCTTTCTTTCTTTTTTTAAATTTTTTTATTGTTATGTTAATCACCATATATTACATCATTAGTTTTTGATGTAGTGTTCCATGATTCATTGTTTGTGCATAAGAC
>NW_027397086.1:10720031-10747729 GCF_003265705.2 Callorhinus ursinus
TGTTGAGTTCGTAGGTGTTCAGAATGGTTTGATCCCTATTCAGCTGAATTCCTGAGACCAGAGGAAATCTAGGTCTCCTACTCCTCCGCCATCTTGCTCCGCCCCCCGCATTGCTTCTTATTTCAATCTATAGGTTCCCTCTTCACCTCTTTTCTCTCTCTGCAGTATTTTGTGGATGTAACCAGGTAATTAGTCCTGTGAAACGTCCCACAGTCAAGATTTTACTGATCCAAAGTAGAAATGTGAACCCAGATGTGTTTCCAGAGTGTATGGGTTTCTCAGGACACTGGCTCTCCCCTTTATAGCATCTTTTCTCCATAACAGCCAGTCATTCCCAAAATGCAATCAATCATTACATTCATCTGCTTGAAATCCACCATCTCAGGGTAAAATCCAAAGTCTCTTGGAGCTGAAGCCCCAGAGGACTTCTCTGATCTTGTGAAAATTTCTCCTGACTGTTGTGGTTTGGCCACGCTGGCTCTCTCCCTGTGCTTAGAACGCTCAGAACACAAGGCAGAGTTAGATTTGCCCTTGGCTCATTCAGGCTGCAGGTCCCACCTGGACCCTTGCACTGGTACATGGAGCTACCACAACCTGCTTACCGCCCCGCCTCCAGGCTGGGCAAGTTCCTCACCCACCTCTGCGGCCCCAGGGGCTTCCCTAGGTGAACTGCATCGACATCGGGAGGCACGAGAGGGAACCCAGGGTCCAGGAAACTTCCCCACCCGAGGGCTGCTTCTTCCTCTGTCAGTAAGCACAACCCTGCCCTTCCAGCCAGTCCAGACTGTGCAGAGTCTGGGGTTGGTCCCTGCTTTGAGCTCCGTCTCCAGGATGTCTGCTTCCTGGGTGCCCACCGGTTGCTACTTTGCTCTGAAAATTACTCACTCAGCTCAATCTGTAGGGTTCGGCAAAAAAGGTACCCCCTGCCCCACACACACTTGACCTTTATTTCATTCTGTAGACTCCCCTTTCCCATCTCTCTTTCCCTTCATTGCAATATCTGGTGGATGAAATCAGGTAATTAGTCCCGTCAAATTTCCCACAGTCTGGATTTTGCTGATCTGAAGCAGAAATTTGAACTCCTTGCTCAGGGGTGGGGGGAATTCAGCTGCCACACCCAGCTCTCAGAGGTCCCCACCCTTCATGAGGTGGCTCCTGGCTGACCCTTCCTCCCCCTGCCTCCATGCCCTGGCCCAGCCTTGGGGAGCACTTCGTATTTTTCTCCAAAGTGCACCCTGAGTCGGACTGGGGTGTGTCTGATTGAACGTGGCTCCCAGCTTCCAGAACAGTGCCCATCCTGAGTCCTCCACACTGGGATTTTGAGTTTCTGGTCTCTTCTCTTGGCGCAGGCTGTTATTAGCCTCTGTTCATTTATTCTTTCATCAGAAACATAGACCGGGCCCTTCTCTGCCCTGGGCCGGATGGTGTGCTCTGGGCCACAGTGGCTAGCCAGGTAGGTGGTGAGCAGCTGCAGGTGCTCAGGCTGGCTGGGGCGAGATGAGCCCCCACGCAGAGGCCGTGCAGTGTGATGGGTGCTACAACGTGGGGACGGACAGACAGGAGGCTTTGGGAGTGTAGGGTCAGGGGTCAGGGAAGACGTCCCGGAAAAAGGGCTCCTAGGATGAGCTTTGGCGGGTGGTTAGGGTTTGACTGGCTTTATCTGTTTGCCTGGGAGGCCATAACAAAGTACCTCAAATGGGGCGGCTTCACCAACACCAGTTTATTGTCTCAGAGCTCTGGAGGCCAGAGGCCCCAAATCAAGGTATCAGCAGGGTTGGTTTCCCCTGGGGACTGTGAGGGAGAGTCTGCCTAATGCCTCTCCCCTCTGCTGGTGGTTTGCGGCAGTCTTTGGAGTTCCTTGCCTTCTAGAAGCATCACCTTGATCCCTACCCTTGTCCTCATGTAGTATTCTCTTGGTTTGTGTGTCTGTATCCAAATTTCTTCTTTTTTAAGGACACCGGTCATATAGGATTAGGGCCCACCTTGATGACCTCATTTAGACTCGACCACTTCCGTGAGACCCTACCTCCAAATAAGGTCACATTCACAGGTACTGAGGGGTAGGAATTCATTGCACGAATTTTGAGGGGACACAAGTCAATCTGTAACATCAGGGGAATGCAAATGTTGTGGGGTGAGGGTAAGGGGAGAGGGAAGGGGGTTCCAGGTGCGGTGGGGAGTGTAATATGTGCAAAATCTGGAGGCAAGAGAGGAAGCAGTGTTCAAGGAAGTGAAAGTTATCGGGTCTGACTGGGCGGGATTGGGGTCGGATGGGGGAGGCCGGAGGTGAGGCTGCAGAGGTTGGCCGGGGTCAGATCTGGGAGAGTCTCAAAGACTTGGAGAGGAGTCTGCAGCTCGTCCTGGGAGCCATGAAGAATTTTACACGGGGTGTGACAAGGGCAGAACTCTGGCTGTGGGTTTGGGGGTCTGAGCCGGCAGGGAGGCAGTGGTGAGGGAGACAAGCAGATGGATTTCAGAGAGGGAGTTTCAACGGGGCTTCCCAGTGGGCTGGCTGGGGAGGGGTGAGGACAAAGGACACTTCAGAATGGTGTCCTGGTTTCTGTTTCATCCGGGGGCTGGGGGCCCCATCAGTGGTTGAGGCCTCAGGAAGAGCCTGACTCGGAGGTCCTCAGGCTCAGACCCCTTTTGTGGTGACAGACAGCAGAGAAGCCATTCCTCCCTGGGAACTGGGGAGGTAGTTCTGGGACTGCTGGGAAAGATGGGGCTTAAGACTGTGAAGAACAGGGGCGGAGCGCCTCCCTGAACTTTGGCTGGCCTGCTTAATCAGTGCAAAAAGAAGGCAAGGCGTGGCCCGAAAGACTCGCTTGGCAATGGATCCTAAGTGGCTCTCATCCCCTGCATTTCATGGCATGGTGTGTCCGGAACGCGGCCCACACTTGAAGCCTGGCATTCGGGATCCTCCAGGGTCTGCTCCAAGATCTTGCCAACTGCATGCTCTTCTGTCCCTGCTCACCTTCTGATGAGTTGAACCACCCACTGTCCCACCTCCATCCTGGGTAGCTTAGCCGCTCCCTCTCTTCCGAACATTCTCCAGGATTTGTGCGATGCTCTCCTCTCCTTCTGGCCCCTCTTGATTAGCCTTTATTTCCTCTAATTATATTATGAGCTTCTTGATGTCAGGCAGAAACACTGGACTCACCTATGTAATCCCAGTGCCTGTACATAATAAGGAAGAAAAGAAACGAACATTTATTGAACACCCATTAAATACCGGTCACTACATCACAGGCTTTAAGAGTAAATTCACAGTTAATCCTTACTGCTTCTCAGGGTTGGTCTTTGAAGTCAGCCTACAGGTGAGAACACAGGCTCAGAGAAAGGGAAGTGCCTTGATCAAGCGACTTGGTAAACTTGGCAGGGCTCTAAAGTGTGTGCCCTTTCTACTCCAGCCAGTTGGCTACGCACTTGTTGGATGAATGAATGAAATGAATGAATGAATGAATGAATGAAAAGTTGGAGGGATGGCTTCTCTCATTTTAGGACTGGAAAGGAGGCAAGGAATGAGGGTAGACACTGTCCAGTAAATGAAGGAGGTGATGAGCTGGGTGTGGAAGATCTGCCTGTGTTCTGTAACTGCAGCTCCTTGGAGAGCGGCTGGAGGAACAGGAGGGTGCCAGGCTTCACTGCGGGGTGACCTTGGGCGAGTCACTCCCATGGGGAAGGAGAAGGCTGGACTATCTATCCCCTGTCTGCAGACTGTCTCTCGGTCCCCATGGACTCCCACGGTGTCTGGCCATCTGCTGGCCCCCTAAGAGCTCAGAGCAGAGAGTGGGGAGTGGGTCAAGGAAGCGGCCCTCACTTCTTTCCAGCAGGGCCCAGATCACCTCAGCAGTTGACTCGCTCAGAGCGGGCAAGACCTTTTCATTCCAACCAGGGGTGGCACGTGGATGCACAGTCATTTCATTTCTGCTCCCCAATCTGCCTTGCTTCTGCCGAGCTAAGAGATATTGCTACTTGTTCTGTGGAGACAACAAAGGTGGGAGGGAACACAGGGTATTAGATTCAATTATAAACAGAAGCTCTTAGAGTCCATTCTCAGACGTGGAAATGCTAAATCCTTCCCCCTAACTCTCCCGCCTTTTAAGCCACGAAGATGTCCAGGCTTCCAGTAGGCTCCTTGGGTCAGCCCCAGCTGCCTTTTCCATGCATGCTGCTCCCTTCTCAAAGGGTGAATTAGCCCAAGAGTGGGTGATTTTGCCTGTAATATCTCCATTCTCCTTTCCCATAAAAATCACAGTGTTCTCTTCATTCATTCTCTTTCTGTCTTCTTTCACTCAAACGTGTTGATGATGTCATCTCTGATGCACTGGGGACCCAGCTTCCTGGAAGAAAAAGGGACCTCAGTTTATACCCCTACTTCTGTTTTGGATTCCACGAACGAACTTTACTGTGCTAAGTTGGCCTCGAACGTGGGAAACAGATCTACTCACCAAATTCTGTTCGTTAATATTTTGCTGAGAATTTCCGCCTCTGGACTCATGAGAGAAATTAGTTGGTAATTTTCTTCTAATTTATTTTTCGGGTTTCAGTATCAAGATAATGCTGGCTTTATAAAATAAAATGAGTTGAGAAGAGTTTCTATTCTCTGGAAGAGTTTGTGTAAAATGGCATTATTCCTTAAGTACTGGGTAGAATTCATTTAGTGATGCCTCTTGAGCAGGTTGAAGTTTTTCTTTGTGGGACGGTTTCCATGATGAATTCTTTTTTTTTTTTTTGGTTAGCTCTTAGACAGTAGTCAGATTATTTGTCCTCCCATGTCAATTTTAGTAGACTGTGTTTTCCTAGGATTTGTCTATTTTAATTATATTTTCAAACTTATTGGCAAAAAGTTGCTGCTAACATCCTCTTATATTTTGAATCTCTGTAGGACCCTGCAGTGACTTTCCCCTTGTCATTATGGATATTGGGTATTGGTTATTAGCAAAGTCTCTTATTCCTCAATTGGTTTTGCCAGGTGCTTATCAATACTATTAGTATTGGAAGAATCAACTTTTGACTCTGTTCATCAACTCTATTGTACTCCATTTTCTCTTTCATTGGTTTCTGCCCATTATTTCCTTTCTCCTACATCCTTCTGTTTTATTTTGCTGTCTTTTCTAACTTCTTGAGATGCAAGCTTAGATCTTTGGTTTTTAGCCGTCTTCTTTCCTTGTAAATGCGATTGAGGCTAATATTTTGCCTCTGCACACAGCTTTAACTGCAGGCCTGTCAGTTTTGAAATGTATTTTCATTATCCTTTAGTTGAAAGTACTTTCTAATTTCCGGGGTTATTTCTTCTTTGACACAAGAGTTACCTAAAACATACATTTCTTTACCTCAAAAGGTAGAGACTTTTCTAGCAATCTTTTTGTTTTGGTATTAATTTGTAGCTCACTTTCACTTTTTTCCTGCAGGATTTCAATTCTTGAAATTTGTTGAGATTTGCATTAGTCTATATAGCCCAGCATATGGTTAATTCTGCTAAATTAAAGAATCAACCTCTGGCTTTGTTGATGAACTCCATTGTGCTTTGCTCACTTTTGTCACATCACTTAATTCTCACAGTGGCTCTTCCAAGGTCCTTTTAAAGCCTCCCTTTTCAGATAAAGGAACTAAAGAATCATAGTATGTTGGTTAAGGGCAGGGTTTGAATCATGACTCTACGGCTTATTGGCTTTTTGACCTTGAGAAAGCTGCTTAGCTTTTATGTGTCTTAATTTCCTCATTTGTAAAATGGGGATCATAATGGCATCCACCGTACAGGGTGGCAGTGAATAAATGAGCTAAAACTTGTAAAGTGCTTAGAAGGGTGGCTGTCATACACTAAGCGCCATAAATATGTTTGTTAAAGAAGTAAACAATTAAGGGTCAGAGAGGGAAGATTTCCTGACTAAATTGACGCAACTAATGCCACACATCAGGTTAGTGGAAAAGCTAAAATTCACACCCAGGTCTGTGTGACTTTAGGTGTACTTCTGTCATTGCATCTTGCTGCCTCCCAAACTTGACCCCAAATCAATGACTAGTTCAGGGGTGGCAAGTAGGTATCTCTTTATTTGCCATTGAGAATGGCCTCGGGTTTGAGTAGGATCCTGAGCTCAGTGGAAGCGTGTGCTGTGATTGATGGCATGGATTACAGATGGAGACGTCAGTGATATAGGTGTGTGTCATCCCTGGTCTAAGCCAAGGGCCACCTCTTCCTGGAGACACTTTTAATTACTTATCACACAGTGAGTTGTCTGTTCTTTGAAGCTTTTTGAGTCTTGACATCACCACTAAACCTGGAGTTGGACTCCAAACTCCTAAGAGTTGACTTCATGGGCATGGCTCCTGGGGATTTCTGTGCCGGTGGGAAGACTTTGAGCAAGGCTGGAGCTCTTGTCTTGTGACTATCTGTGCCTGCCGTGGGGACATTATTATTGTTCCTCTGACCTGACGAGCTCTGGATGCATAGAATTCCTCATTGGCTGAACATGTGTGGTTTCTTTCTTTACAGAAACTTGAAGGCAAAGACCATACCTTGTTCTTCTCTGTGCCTGTATAGGTCTTAGCATCAATCTGGCCACCCAATAGATGCTTAAAAATTTTCATTGAGGGCGCCTGGGTGGCTCAATCGGTTAAGCGACTGCCTTTGGCTCAGGTCATGATCCTGGAGTCCCGGGATCGAGTCCCGCATCAGGCTCCCTGCTCAGCAAGAAGCCTGCTTCTCCCTCTAACCCTCCCCCCTCTCATGTACTCTCTCTCTCTCTCTCTCTCATTCTCACTCTCTCAAAATAAATAAATCTTTAAAAAAAATTTTTCATTGAATTGACTTGACTCTTATTTTGATGGATGTTATATGTGAAGATGTTGTCCCAGAATATCCAGGTGAGTTGATCACACATGGATATCTGAAGTCAGGACAAAACTGGTGTCTCCATGTTAAGACTCAGGAGACAATAGATATGCCTCAGACTTGGTTTCATGGGAGGGAGAAGAGAAGGTAGTATTTAGTTAGCAATTTCTTTTTTTTTAAACAGATAACTTTTTTTAAAGATTTTATTTATTTAGTTGAGAGAGAGTGAGAGAGCACAAGCAAGAGTGGCAGAGGGAGAGGGAGAGAGAGAGAGGGAGAAGCAGGCTCCCTATTGAGCAGAGAGCCCAACACGGGGCTCAATCCCAGGAACCTGGGATCATGACCTGACCTGAAGGCAGATGCTTTAATGACTGAGCCATCCAGGTGCCCCTAATTAGCAATTTCTATAGCGGCAGGAATTTAGCAAAAAAAGCTTTAGATACTATGTATATAGTATCTCATTTAACTCTCAGAAACCCTCCACTGCCATTTTACAAGGGAATTATCTGAGACTCAGAGAGGTTGAATGACTTGCTTGACATTACAGAGCCAATAAGTAGCAGGACTGGGATTTAACCCCAGGTCAACATGACTCCAGAACCGATGGGCTTTCCATTGTACCATTCTGCCTCAGGTTGTCCATCCATCCACCCATCTGTCTGTCTGTTCACCATTCCATCCACCCATGAAACAAGTATTTTTTGAGTACCTACCATGTACCAGGTAGAGAAGCTCCATGCCCTAATAGGATTATACAGATAAAAGACAATCACAGAAACAAATAAATAAGCTGCATATCACCTGGTGAATTGATACCACTGAGGCCTCAGGGAATGCAGCACTGAGAAGCAGTTAAGCCAGAGTCAGGAGACCCAGGTGTTAGTCTTGCTCTGCACTGACTCGCGGGCTGACCTTGGGCAAAACACCTCACCTCTTGGGTCTCTGTTTCTCATTAGTGAAACAACACTTTGGACTAGAAATATGACCTCGAGAGTCCTTGCTGCCCCAAGAGTCTATAATTCCAAGTCCTTAAAAACTACTGCTTTCTCATTTCCTTCTTCATAAATAACACCGTATGAAATTGCCACAAAAAGCCCCAAACAGGTGCCCAAGGAGCCACAGAAGCAGATTCCTGGTGTCTGAAATTCAAGGACTTTGTCACTTTGAGTCTGAAGACAATTTACCTGGTTTCTGACCTATTTCCATTTGCCTCAGTGGATGTAAGTTTCTCTGTCCCAAACAGTGTGCGTGTGGTGAGCCCAGAGCTACTTCCTGGGAACGAGGTGGGGATTATTTATCAAACCAAGCCCCGCTGAGGAAGCAGACTCTGTGTTTACACCATTCATGCGTTCAGCAAATATTGTTCCTATCACAGACAAGGACAAAAGTAAACTTCACCCTGAAAGGTCTGCATTACCACAGGCTTTCAATTCCAGGAACTCTCGAAAGCCTCCCAATACCCCTTTCTCCATATTCATGCTTCTCAACTTGGACTTAAGATTTATCACTGTTGACCATCTCTTTTTTTTAAAAGGAAAAAAAAATTCAGATTGCAGAAGTAATGCATTCCCAATGTTGAAAATACAGCAAAGAATAAATAAGAAAAACAACAACCCGTAATCCCACCACCCACAGATAAACACCATTAACATTTTATCGTATTTCCTTCCAGTCTTTTTATGCTTTTCAAAGTAGCTGAAATCATACTTTATAACCTTTTTCTATCTTGCTCTTTTACTTAATGTTATAACATTAAACATTTTTCCCATGTCGTTAAGAACACTTCATAAGCATCATTTGTAATGGTGGCATGATATTCCATCTTGTGGAGGCAGTTCAATTTACTTAGCCATTCTCCCAAACCCAACATTTAAGTTTTTTTACCCATAATATTTTACTTTTATGAATGATACTGTGATGAATATATTTTGTACATAAATCTTTGTCCACATGTCAGATTATTTTTCTAGGCTAGATACCCAGATCTAAAACTTACTAGTCAATTGGCCTTCCAGAAATTTTGTACTCCATTTTTATTCTTTTCACGGGTCTGTAAGGATGTTCAATGCCCCACCTCCCTTCACCAGCATGGACTATTATCATTAGAAAGAAACTTTGCTAATTGGAGAGGTGAAAAGAGTATCCATTCCTATTTTGGTTCTCATCTCTTTCGTTAGTAGCGTGGGCAAATAAATTGTACGTTTCTTAGCTACTTGCATTTACTCTTTCTGGAATTGTCTGTTTATGTTTGATCATGCCCTTCTTTCTAGGTGCTTTTTTCTCTTTGGACTTTTGTCCACAGACATGGGTTCCCCAAATGAACAACAAACAAAAAGAACTCAAGAGCAAACAAGCCTTAAATTGAATCACAATGTACTCTGTTATTCCCTGTAGAAAAGATGTTTTGGCAGTCTGCTGGGTAACAAACGACTCTGAAACTTAGTGACTTAAAGCAACCATGTTATTTCGTGCATGACTTTTGGATCAGCCATTTGGGAAAGGCTCAGCTGGGCAGTTAGTCATTGCACAACGTGGCATCTGCTGGTGCCCTGGTGGAGTTGGCCAGAAGCCTGGGCTCAGCGGGACCCACTGATGATCAACAGCCTACATGTGTCTTCTCTAGCATGGTGGCTTCAGGGAAGTTAGGCTTCTTTCAAGAACCTCCAGAGTTCCCAGGGAGAGTGGTCTCAGATACAAGAAGTAGAAATCACTAGTTTCTTAAACCCAGGGCCTGAAAACTGACACAGCATCACTCCTATCGTATTCTGTTGGCCAAAGCAGCCACAGAGCATGCCCAGGTACAAGGAGAGGACATATAGGTCACTTCTTCATTGGAGGAGGGTCAAGGAATTAGCAGCCATCTTTCATCTGGTACAAAAGAGTACCTCTATATTCCACAATTAAATTAGCATGGATTCAGAGGGAAGAAGAAGGTAGGGAATAAATGAATGAATGACTAGACATTGAGAAGCTAGACAATTTGCAGAAAGCCACACAGCAGATCCTAGGGGAGCCCAGACTTTCCTTAAGGATTATTATTGCTCATATTTAGCTCCAGAAACATTCCTTTTTCCAGGGAAGGGCCTCATCTTCCTAATATGTGTGGAAACCAGTGCTGCATAGAATGACATGAAAGTTCCAGAATGGAGTCACATAGCAATCATCCCTCTCTACTCATATCCCCTGAAATGACGATGTTGTCAGAGGGCAGGCATGGGGGAAGTGAATTAAAATATCTCGGTCTCAGAGTCAACAACACTGGGTGGTAGATTACACATGCTAATATGCATAATTTTCAAATCCTTATCTTTCTTTCACAGACAAGTGACCTGGAGTTATTAGCAGAGCTTATAATGTTAAGTATTAGAGGCTGAGATTCTGTGACATAACATACTACTCTTCTCCTGAGAATTTAACCATTTTCCCAACACAGAGAGCTTGGCCCAATAAACACCTGGGTGAGCATTGCCTTGGATTTGGTAATATGACAGAAAGGATTTCTTTGAATCATTTTAGTGACTTATTTTACATCAATAAAGGTCATTATACAACCTATCACCTCCCATCAATTCTCCAGCATAATCAGAATGGGCAACTTATCCATCCATCCATCCATCTACCCATCGAACAAACATCTATGGGCACCTTCCATACTTCTGACCCTGTGTGGAGATACAGTGGTGAGCTAGAGAGACATTTTCTCAGTGCTCATGGAATTGCCTGCAACACCACAGGAAGAAAGCTAGTAGGGAAGGAAGATTTATTGAAAGCCAGCTGTGTGGCCTGGGTGGTGCACATGATCTGTTTTTGTCCTCACACCTGAGACCCAGGGATTAATACTTAGCCTTTAGAGGGAAGGAAGCTGAGAGTCAGAGAAGTAATTGCTGGAGGTCATGCCGCTGGTCCGTGGTAGAGCTGGGTTGGGAACCTTGGGCTGTTTGACTCAGAGCCAATGCCACAGGAGTGACAGGAAGGGGACAGCTATGACTATCTGGCTTCATAAGCCTTTGTGTTCTCTCACTGCCTCAAACCTAGAGCCACAAGGTAACTCAGTTGGAAAAACTTGCATTCATAGGTGTCTTCTGAAGGTGATGTGGAGCAGGGCAGACAGAGCATCCTGGTTTGGGACCCAGGAGACCTGAGGTTCTCACCCTGGTATCATGTGACCATGGCAAGTCCATTTGGGTTTAGGTATGTGTGACAACCATGAAATGCAATACTGTGACTGGGGGGTCAGAGTGGGTGCTCAGGCTGGGGGTAAGCGGATGGCGGGAGCAAAAGCAGATTCCTGTCTCAGACCTTTGGCCTGATTCCATTAGACTCTACCTGTGCATGGCAGGGGTGTGGGGGAGGCTGGGTCTAGTCCTCTGAGGTGGAAGGGGTTGACCACAGCCAAGTGGGATGTCAGGGTCAGAGCCACGCAGGCCAGACCCCCGTGGAAGGAAATGGGTACAAGGAATGGTCACTGGGCAGTGAGATGCTCAGACTGGAGTATGAGTTAGTCCATTTGACCACTAGCTGCTCAGTGGCAACTGCGTGTGTTCAATATACTGCGAAAAGCAGAGATGGAGTCTTTGATGCTTACAGAGGAGGAGGAGACCTGAATTTAATAATCACGTAATGAAACCAGCCTGATAAACTTCAGCTTGAGGGAAAGCCACAAGATTCTCTGAGACCTAAAGCAGGGGGTGGGGGTCTCTAGTTTGGGGACTGGAGAAGGGCTCAGGTCAGACTTGGGTTTGAAGTACAGAGTTTCCCCTCCTCTCCTTCCAACTCTCTGGCTTCATCCTTTGTCTTTTTTTTTTAATTTAATTTTATAATGTTATGTTAGTCACCATACAATACATCATTAGTTTTTGATGTAGTTGTCTTGAATGAGGCTCAGATGTTGCCATGAGGTGTCTGGTATGGGTTTTCCTTGCTTCTTCTCTTCGCTCCTCTCAGCCCTTTTAATTAGAATTCTTTCACCTTTTATTAAACTGCAGGACATTTATCTTCATTAACTCTCTCAAATATTGTTTTCATTTCCATTTTCATTTCTCTCTTTCTGGATCTCCTATCTAGATGTGAGCACTTCTACCTCCATCTCGATTAGTTTTCCTCCCTCCCCCATCCTCCTATCAACCCTTCCTTCCTTCCTTCCTTCCTTCCTTCCTTTCTTCCATCTCTTTTGAGATATAATTGACATACAACATTGTTTAAGTGTAAGGTGTACAATGTGTTGCTTTGATAATTTGTATGCTGCAATATGGTTATCACTTAAGTGTTGGCTAATGTCTCTATCATGTCACATGGTTATTTCTTTTTTGTGGTGAGACCAATTAAAATCTGGTCTCTTAGCAAGTTTGAAGTGTGTAATACAGTACTGTTGACTATAATCACTATGCTGTGCATTGTCTTTCCAGAACTTATTTATCTCCTAGTTGCAAGTCTGTGCCCTTAAATAGCTCCCCACTTTGATTAGCTTTTCTTTTAATTAATTAATTAGTTAAATCTTCTTCCTCCAGGGAGATTTTCTCCATCTCTTTTCCCATGGACTAATTCATTCTGCTATTTACCTCTACTACTCTGTTCATTATATAAGCGATTCTATTTTCTGTATGCAATATTTCTACAGGGTCTTTTTATTTTTGTTTTATTCTTCCTGTTTCATATTGCTTTTATGTTACTTTACCCTCTTTTATATGTTGACTAAGCTACTCTTAAATTCTTATCCCTTTTGGTCTAATATTTTTGCTTCTTGATGGCATTTGTATTCCAGAATGCTGTTGGTTTTTTTTTTTTTTTTTTTTTTTTGGTATAGCTGTGCTTCTCAAAGGTCTGGTCTTATTTGTCCGTAAACTTATTTTTCCCCAGGGATGTGGGATACTGTCAGGCCATGTGTATGGGGGAAGGTCAGCTTCGGCCCAATGGATTCGGGGCAGGGTGGGGAAGTAGGCCACAGCATCATAAAACCATAGCTATTTACCCTCACTGCAGGTCACCCCCTGCCCTCCACGCAGAGAAAAGCAGCATTAAAGGAGCTTATTGGTGCTTTGCCTCTCTAGATCCTTCAGTGATTGTCCAGGGGGAGGGAATCAGTGTGGTGTGAACTTGGCATTTTAATTTGTCATCCTGCCCAGCCTCACCTCTGTTCACTCCAAACTTCTTGCAGTTTCCTAAACATACCTCATCCTTTCCCACTTTTCTGCCCTTGCTCACACCTTTTCTGGCAGACATCTACTTACACTTTGCAGCTCAGCTCAAGTGCCCCTCTCCCCCACATCAAGTCTCCTCTGACCTTCCTGATGATAATCCTAATCACTGATGTGTCTTCAGCTCTTGCTCTGGGCTAGGCCTTGTGCTAAACACTTTTCATGCATTTCCTATTTATTTCCAACCACAATCCTGGCACAGAGAGGTTAAGAGGCTTGCAGAAGGTGACTCAGCAAGTCAGTGATGGTGAGGAGATTCAATCAGGCCTTGGATGCCAGAGGCCATCAGTAGATCACCTGAGCACTTGATCTACTGCCTCATGCTTTTTCAACTCTCTATCCTGACAGTATCTCTTTGGGTTATTTGTCATTTGTTTCTATCACTGTCTGTAGCTGGGCCTGGGTGTCTCTCTTTCTTGTCACAGCCCAGCATAAGTCCTGGAGAAGGTGAAGGAATGGATGACATAGTCTGCATGTTCCACTCCTGCCAGATGCTTTTTTGAGGATCAGCACTGAGTAGAGTGCTTTACACATAGTAGGAAGCAACCAGCCAACCAACCAAACAACCAACCACTCAACCAATTGGCCGATGAATGAATGAATGAACCAAGCAAGCAAGCAAGCAAGCAACCAGCCAAACAACCAACTAATTGGCCAACCAACAAACCAAACAACCAACCAAACAACCGACCAACCAGCTACATTACCTGCCCCAGAAGAAAACTGAGAAAATGTCATTTCCTTGCTAGAGTTCATTTGTTGTGCTTGAGCATTAGTTAATTCGACAAATATTTATTCAGTACCTACTATGAGCAGTGTCTGTTTGACTTGGCCTTGCAGATTTCTGACAAGAGTTTTAGCTCTATTTTGTGCTACTACCCCCTGGGACAAACAGGTATTATATGCCCTCAGGGGCAAACGGGTGTCAGGTGCTTGACGACAGATGATGTAAGAGTCTGGGAAAGTAGCTCTCAGACCATCTATCTTTGATTCAGAAACAAGGGAAACAAAAACTCTGGATTCTCCAAATTTATGAACAAAAGATGAGCTATTCATGAGCAAATAGCAGAACTAAGTAAGCATAATACAAAATTAATAAGACAGAGCTTTTAGAGCAAAGTAAAGGAATTAATAATAAACTACTATTTACTACTGAGAATTCAACTCTCTCCCCCCTCAAAAAACAAACAAAAACAAAACAAAACAAAAAAAACCTATTTGATGACCATACCATGTCAGTTTGATATTGCTTTGAGCTCTCTCCCCCCTCAAAAAACAAACAAACAAAAAACAAAACAAAACAAAAAACACCTATTTGATGACCATACCATGTCAGTTTGATATTGCTTTGAAGTTGGCTGTATTTCTAGAATGAGATTCTCTTTAGTTTATGCTGCCTTCATGTCTACTGATGTTTTTTGATACCTTTTTGGCTCAAGATGGAGGCATAGTCCTTAAATAAAACATGGTCTGTTTTATTGAGGGATCAAGTTTTTCTTTGTCCCCTGCCCCATCCTATTTATTTTCCTAGCCATATTAACACTGCTTCACACTGACCTATTGCTCTTAATTGGCAAGCCTTAGTATAAAGCAATGGTGGCTACTCTTGGTTGCCTATCTGATCATTCTCTTTTCTTTCTTGCTGATTGAATCCTGATTTTGGGTAAAGGCAATGTGCCCAACCTGTGGGGATAAATCAGGATCAGCCCCCACAATAGTGGAGATGCTATTCTTCTTGGCAAAGGTCATGAGCACGAGATGTGAGGCGAAGTCTGTTGGGGGAGTTCAGGAAAGAGTTTCCTGTCTGGAGAGAGAGATGGAGGAGGAGAAAGCCCTTTCCGCACTCTGGCCCCACTTTCCAGTGCTGGCCTCTGTCCTGTGAGGCATGGGACCTACTTTAGCCTTTTTAAGACCTTGACCAGAAGACCCCATGGACCCCAGAGAGGCTGAACTTGTGCTCAGATGCCACTGAGCTGCTGAGTAAGCCAATCCTGGGCACAGATCCAGGCTTCCTGTTGTGTGAGATGATTTCATATCTTTATTACTCAAGGACTTGCTTATTGGCTTGTTCTGTTACTTGCAGCGGGATGCATGCCCACTGGGACAACTGGTACAAGGGCCACACTCTGATTTCTCCTGCCACATGTGTACTGCAAAGGATATGAGTCCTGCACACAAGTACCAAATTTTTCCTTTTAACCTTCTACAGTATCTTGTTAGAACCAAAGACATTATTGCCTCTGTTAACAGAGTGGGAAACAGGCTCTGAGACTGATGTCTTTTACCACATGTAATTATGGTGTCATACACTCTGGGTTGCTGAGCCCCTCTCCGTGCCTACCTGCAAGCTATGACACTGTCCTCTCAGGAGACCTTGGCTTTGGACAGAAGTCTTAGGAGTTGTGATGGTTAGTTTTATGTGTCAACTTGATGGAGCCATGGGCTGCCGGGCTATTTGGTCAAATATTATCTCAGTGTTTCTGTTAGGGCCTTTTTGGATGAGTTTGCCATTTAAATCAATAGATTGCATAAAACAGATTGTCCTCCCTTATGTGGGTGGATCTTGTTCAATCAGTTGAAGGTCTGAATAGAACAAAAGATTGGCCCTCTTGTGAGTAAGAAGGAATTCCTCCTGCCTGACTGCCTCCAAGCTGGGACGGTGGTTTTTTCTGCCTTCAGACTCAAACCAAAACATAGGCTCTTCCTGGTCTTTTGACCAGAACTATGCCACTGGTTCTCCTAGGTCTCCAACTTGCAGTTGGCAGATCTCGGGTCTTGCAGTCTCTACAATCATGTGAGCCACTTTCTTATAATAAATCTCTTTCTCTCTCTCTCTGTATACCTTATTGGTTCTGTTTCTTGGGAGAACCCTGCCTAATCCAGGAATCACCCAACTCTGAATGAAGCAAGCAGGGTTTCCTTCTCAACACAGTGAAGGAAGGAATCTAACCCTTTCCACGTAGCCACTCTGTGCCAAGCACTGACTAGGTGCTTTTCACACAGTATCTCATTTAATCTTCCAACAGCCTTGAGAAGGGGATCCTGCAGCTGCTTCTCATCATTGGATGCAACTGAGACCAGCAGCAGAATAGCTGCTTGCTCATGGCTACACAGTTGGTGAAGGCAGAGCTGGGATTTGTGGGTTTTCTACTAAATCAAACTGTCTGGGAGTGGCTGGAGGCTTTTGTGGGAGGGTACCTTTCTTTGCTTGTTCCCCCATTTGTCTGCTCCTTTGTTTGAGGCTGAGACCTACATGGCTACCCAGCTCAGGGTTCTCCCATTGTTCTCATTCATTTGAAAAGCTGAATGATTTACAAAGACAATTCCTTAGCAGAATCAGCTGACATTTGCAGTGTTTTTAACAAAATGCAGACAATTCATTTTTAGCCTCATGTGAGAGTTTCCTCCGGCCCCTACAACCTTCTTCTCTCTCTCTCTCTCTCTCTCTCTCTCTCTTTTTTTTTTGGTTTCAGTCTCAACATCCCCTACCTTATTCCTTCCACCCATGAAAGCAATTTTAACTTCATGAAACTAATTAAAGTTTTAAGTGCCTACACTCTTTTACTGGAGTGATCATAGATTCCTTAGATTGAACTGGAAATGGGCCAAGAGGGAAACATCTTCAGGACTCTCCTATGAGGATGAGGTTGTGTGTGCAGTTGTAGGGTGACTGAAGATGTCAGCCAAACCTTGGTTTGGGGATTGCAGGACTTGTTAATGGAAACCAAGTTCCTCAGGACTAACTGAGACAGGGAGTCAGGCAGATGCCAATGTATGTGCAGGAAATGTTTGTTGAATAAATGAATGGGAAAGTGGGCGAATGAGTAAATAGAAAATTATGATTAGTAATAATACATTTAAAAATGCTGTTGCTAGGGGTGCCTGGGTGACTCAGTTGGTTGAACATCCAAGTCTTGATTTTGGCTCAGGTTGATGTAGGAAAGACATTGGGGTTCAAAGCTGATGGCCAAGAAAGAATTCTTGAGATGTCTTTGGTGCAAAAAGGTGGTGTTATTAAAGCATGGGGACAGGACCCATGGGTAGAGAGAGCTGCACTGGGGTCGTGAGGAGTGGCCCATTGTATGTATACTTTCAAGTTGGGAGGAGGTTAGGGATCGCATAAGTCCCTAAGGAATTTTGGAAGCAAGGTTTCCAGGACCTTGATGGGGCTCGTTATTGTTGGGAAAAGGTCATTTATTTCTGTCTATAAAACCTTAGTCATGAGACCCTTCAGATGTATATCGGTGGGTCATATGCTTGGGGGATGATTCCCAATACGTCTCTTGGGGAGTAGAGATAAAGGAAGTTTCTGAACAAATTTTTGTATGTTGAAGTTGAATGTATGTTGACCTTACTTACAGGGTCCTGGGGGCTGGGCTAAGATTGCCTTTGCCCTTAGCAAAGTATTAACATTCGAGGCAGCTGAGTTCTTAGAGGAATGTCACTCTGCCTCGTGACACAAGGACTTGTCAGTGGGCTGTAGATAGTAAGGAAATTTAGTTTTTTCTTTGCCTTTGTTTCTCACATCGAGGTCATGATCTCAGGATCATGAGATCGAGTCCCGGGTCTGGCTCTGTGCTGGGCATGGAGCCTGCATTAGATTCACCCTCTCCCTCTTGCTCTGCCCCTCCCTTTCCCCCCACTTGCACTCTCTCTCTCTAAAAAAAAAAAAAAAAAAATGCCATGTTGCATGTGCCTGACAGGTGCTTCTCCTCCCCACTGGGTTCCAGAATGAGAAAACACATGGAGCAAAACTGAGCAGACAGACACATGGAATTGACCCACAGTCAGTGAGTAGCCCTCTGGTAATGTGAACAAGAAGTACATGTTTGTGCTATAAGGCATTGAGATTTGGGGATTGCTTGTTACTGCAGCAAAGCTGACTGATACAGTCTCCATATTGTAGAGATTATTGTGCTTTGCTTCCAGAGGTGGTGGCATGTAAACTCAGAATGGAAAAACTTTTATTAGACTGAGAATTGGGGAAAGTGCATTCTAGGAGACAGAAGCTGAGTGAACAGAGGCATGGATGTGGGAAGATACACTGGAGTGCATGAAGGCAATGAGCAAAAATAAATCCATGAAGCTCCATGGTAGGGTGTATAGGGAAGGCAGTTGGAAAATCAGACCACAGAGGACATCGAACAGCCTGCTAGGGATAATGAACTTTACCTTGAAGACGCCAGAGGGTGCCAGGGGTACCACCAAAGATTCATAAGCAAGGAACACGGTGTGCTTAGGAACTTGCTCATGGTTTCCTGCCATGTGTGGAAAAACATTGCTGGTCACGCCTGCTCGTTCTAATTCCTGGCTTATCCTGTAAACCTGTTACTCCAGCTACAGCATTTGCTAGCAGCCAGCAAGTTGATTTCTTTCTACCTTTATCTGATGTCTATCAGGGTGGGTGACTCTGTTTTGCTCAGAGGAAAAAAGTGAAGCTACCTCAGGAATAATAATAGTGATTTTCTTCTAAAAACGGTTTCCAAATCCTATTTATATATGTTGAGGAGAGCAAGTTCTGAGGTAGAGGAAAGAAAAGGCCCCATATATTTTAGGCAGATATTATGTGCCAGCAGGCTTGGGTTCATGAGTGTGGGACCTGGGGAATCACACAGGACCCTGCACAGAGAAAGGTCCTGTACTTACTTTTATGTTTTGTGGTTGTGCCTTAAAATTCTCAATAATTTTGAGCAAGGGACCTGGGGTTTTCACTTTGCATTGAGTCCTGCAAACGGTGCACCCAGGCCTGCAGTACTTGGCATTGTAGGACTAGGCACTTTACCCACCTTACGTCATTTAATTCTCCTGACAAGCCTGTGAGGTAGGAATTATCATTGCAACTTTACTGAGGTGGGAACTGATGCCCAGAGAGGTCAGGGTATTTGCCCAAAGTTACACAGCTGCCATGTGATGGAGCTGGGATCTGAACCCTGATCCCTTTGTTTCCAGAGGCCCCACTCTCCTTCAGCTAACGTGTTCACAGAACATTTTAGTTTTAAAGCACCTCTTTCCCCCCCCACCCCCGTTGTTTTAGCTTGAGCTTCCCCACAGCCCCATGAGGTCAAAGCCATTATTCCCATGGAAGAAAAGCAACTGTCCCCCAGTCAGTGAGCCCTGCAGCAAGACTGGAGATGAGGCTTTTCAGGCCAGGGCTCCCTGAAGCCTGTGTCTTCGACAATAACTCGGTGGAGGCATGTGTTTTCAAGGCTGGGCAGCAGGCTCCCAGCTTCTCCCTCCCCCCATCACGTCTCAGGGATCACAGCCCCCACAGACCATGCACAGAGCTCACTGATGACCCGGACCATGGGACCTCCGTGACAATGCTTGGTCCAAAGTCCTCACTTTACAGCTGGTGGAACGAGGGCCTGAAGGAAGGGCAGTGACTTGTCCAAAGTCACACATGGGGCTGGGGCACATCCACCACTGGGGCTCACACATTGCTTCTGTGCATCACTCCTTCTAGTAGCAGGTGCTGCGCGAGGTGCTGGGGATGCGGAGGTGACGAGGACAGACTTAGCCTTGCCTCAAGGAGCTTCTGTCTTGTGGGGGTGGACAAGGGACGTAGATCCTCTGACTTCAGGGACCCTCCGCTTTGGTACAGCACCAAGCCGACTGAGCACCCTCCGATGGAAAAGTCTGGGAAACTTCTGGCTTAGGCTGGAACCATTTCCTCAGAGCTGATGCTGGCTTTCAAACCAATTTGCATAAGATAGGTCCTATCCTGTTAGAACGGCAAATTAATAGCTCATTTTATGGATTGAGCAATCAACACCTACAGCCCATTAAATTTAACAACAAATGCAGCTGATGATCAGGCTTTCAGCTTGGTCCCACCATCAATCCTGTGCTTCCTTTTTCCTTCCTCCTGAACTTTTCATTTCCTTTCATCTCCCTTCCCGTGAACCTTCCTCCTGGATCCTCATTTCCTCATTAGTAAACATGGTGTTAATTTAACTCCCCAAGTGTCTCTTCCCTGCTGGGGCTAGAAGGTCTTCCTAGTCCCCCAAGTGGGTTCTGCCATCTGCGACGGGCACCAAACTCCAGACATCAGCACACAAGCTCCTTTTGGGGCCCTGGGCTGGGCCATGGGAATAAGCCATCAATATTTTATAAAGGCGTTAAGGTGGTGATGAAAGATGCATGAAGTGGTATGCAGGGAGGAGCTTGCTGACAAAGGAGCGGGAGACATTATAGCTAACCTTGGAGGCTATGACTTACGTGGTTGGAATTCACTACGGAAGTCTCCTCTCTGATCTTCCCAAGGAGATGGGAAGATTTGTCGTAAGGACATAGTCAAATTTCTTAGACCCTCAACTTAACCTTCCTTAAAGGACTTCTAATTGCTTCAGAGGCGTGGGTTGTATGAATAAGTGGATGAGGGCCCAGATCTTATGGTTAACTAGACCTCCATTAGCTGTGGTTTCCCAGAATCCTGGAGCTTGCCCCTCTCGGTGGGAGCATTTTGCATAGCAATTGAGCCTTATTGGCAGCGCCAGAGGGAGCCTGGAGCTTCTGGGGGAGGAAGGCGGTGTGTGATAGACTGGATTATGGGTCCCTGTTCTTCACTCCACTGTAATAGCATTGCTTTGGCCGACGGGACGGTAGCGGATAAGACTTGATCAGAGGCCTCGTGCGCTTGTGTGGTTTGGTGTGGCCTCTTGTGCTTCTGCAGTTCGCCACGAGAATGTGCCACTGTTGTAAGGCGATTGAGAAGCCTGTGGGGTGGCCCCAAGGCAAAACTGCAGCCCGAACCCAAGCCCAGCCAAAGTGCAGCCTGCGTGGCTCTGTCCCGCCTCCGGCAGCCTGGCTACGGTCACCTGCATCTCTGCATGAGAGTCACTGTGTTCTGGGCTGGTTTGTTCGGCAGCATTAACTTTCTTCGGCGTGGTGGAAATGGAATGTTGCCTGGGATTTGCCGCCTGGTTGGTTCTTCGAGGCTCCTTTTAGCTTGTCCTTCTGATTGACTGCCAAATAAGGTGGATCTCTGAGAATCCTTCACTAGCCTGCCCCGCCCCACCCTGGTCAGCACCCCAAGTACTTCCCACCCATGGGGTTGCTCACCGGGTGACCTCCTTCCCCAAGGAGGCTGGGGGTCCTCAGCAAATCCTTTCTCATCGCTCATCTTGGTCTATGGTATCCTTGCCCATGAGCAGAGTCTAAATACTCTGCTTTGCTCTTTTAGAAACCTGGGTCTTGCCCTGGTTCCCATCTCAGTGGGGTGACCTCTCGCTCAGTGCTCAGGACAGAACACCCCCACCCCCCAGGCTCATCAGTCAGCACCGGTGCACTCGTGCCCGCATATGCACGGTGCACGGTGAGCGCCCACCCTGCGCCAGGTGCTGAGCTGAGAATGCAGAGATCGAAAAGTCTAGACCCACCGGTCGGGGCCCACACCGTAAAGGGGAGACAGATGATTATTCTTCCCAGCCTCTCTCTTTCCCTCTTCAAGTGGCCACTAAGTTCTGTGGTGTGTCTAGACACTCCCCTGCCCAGTCCCATCAGATTGCCTACATTTCTAGCTTAAGTCATTGCTTCACCAATTCTACCCATTTCCAGCAGCCTTCCACCTTCTTCTCCAAACTGGTGACCAGCCCGATATTTTCAAACAACCTCTCCTCTGGCTGTGTTACTGCTCTGATTAAGATCTCCTAGCAGCTTCCTTCCATTTTGGGTGCTCACGGTCATCCAAGCCCCTGCTGGAATGGGACCCCACAACCTCACCTACTTACTTCCTGGCCCCTCCATAGGCACTCTGTGTCCTGGGCACTCTCCACAAGGTGCTTCCCCCATGGACCATGAACTTTCCCATCTCTGCACTCTAGTCTGTGTGCTTCCTTCTGCTGGTCACATTCTCCCTCTATTCTCTGCCAGTCAAAACTGCCTTAGCTTCAAGATGCAGTGGAATGTCACCTCCTCCGGGAAGGCTTCTTAGAGCCCCCTTGGGCAGAGTCCACGAGCCCCCTCCCCTCTCCTCTCTACACCTTGCCAGCTTTACCTAGTGCAGTATTTATTGTATTATGTTGTAACATTTTTTGTGTGTAATAAATTTTTCTTTTCCTGCTTATCACCCAAATTGCTTCTAAAGAGAGTGGATTAAGTTAAAAGGCAAGTTGTTATTTTTTATTTATTTTTAAAAAATTTTTATTTTGTTATGTTAGTCACCATACAATACATCATCCGTTTTTGATGTGGCGATCCACGATCCATTGTTTTCGTATAACACCCGGTGCTCCATGCAGTCCATGCCCTTCTTAATACCCATCACCAGGCTAACCCACCCCCCCTCCCCTCTCCCCTCTAGAACCCTCAGTTTGTGTCTCAGAGTCCGTAGTCTCTCATGGTTCGTCTCTCCCTCCGATTCCCCCCTTCACTTTCCCCTCCTTCTCCTGATGTCCTCCCTGCTATTCCTTATGTTCCACAAATAAGTGAAACCATATGATAATTGACTTTCTCTGCTTGACTTCTTTCACTTAGCATAATCTCCTCCAGTCCCATCCATGCTGATGTAAAAGTTGGGTATTCATCCTTTCTGATGGCCGAGTAATATTCCATTGTATATATGGACCACACCTTCTTCATCCAGTCATCTGTCGAAGGGCATCTCGGCTCTCTCCACAGTTTGGCTATTGCGGACATTGCTGCTATGAACGTTGGGGTGCATATGGCCCTTCTTTTCACTACATCTGTGACCCAGCAATTGCACTACTGGATATTTACCCCAAAGACACAGATGTAGTGAAAAACAGGCAAGTTTTTATTCTGCCAAGCACCTCTGTGTGTTTGTGAATCAACAGCTTCCAGGCAGAAGCCAAAGTTAAGTCACTTTGCATAATAGAGGACAGAGGTTTGCAGATCTGGGGGTATAGGGTCAGGGATGGCAAAATAACTCGGGGTGTGGCCAGGGAGAGGCCTCGGGGGCTGGGCAAGCCCCTCTGCTCCCCTCCACCACAGGGGTGGCAGAAGGGCGGTGGCGCAGGGGTGGGGGGAGGTCTGGAACTGAAGGTTGAAGTTGATCCCTGTGGGATGTGCACGAGGCCTCCCCCATCTTCCCTGCAAAATCTTTTAGGTAAGTCTGTATCACTCACAAATACTTTTGAGTACGTTAGGAAGTTGGTAAAGTTCAGATTCTGCTTTTGAGTGGATTTAGAATAGACACAGAGAGCAAAGCCTCAGCCCCAGGTGTGGGGCAGAGGGGCCCAGGAAGTGGCCCATCTCTGGGAATGAGAAGAAGCTGTGTTGTACTCTTGGAATGAGGATGCCTGAGCCAGGCACCTGCATCTCTAAGGGCCAGGAGGGGCCAGCTGGCATTTTGGTTATATTCCTTTTTACGTTTGTCTCCCTGATCAAATTAGCTCAAGGGCGGGACTCATGCAAAATTTGTCATCAGGTTTCTCTTGGCAAGGAATAGAACCCCTCTGCAGTTGGCTTAAACAAAAAACCCAGAATCAACCAACCAACCAACCAACAACTGAAAAGAAACTATTGGGTCACATAATTGAAAGGTCCCAAGGTACTGGGTCAGGTAGGGCTGGATCTAGGTGCTCAAAGGCTTTAGCACTTTCTTTTCTGTTTTCCTTCATGTTAGTTTTGTTTCCAGGTAGTTCTCTTTACCAGGTGGACTCCCTGGTAGAACTCCCATCAGAAGGGGGCGCTACAGCTCCCTCCCAACCACATAGCTGAAAGAGAGCTTCTCCTCCAGTCCTGGACTGAACTCACTGGACTAACGTGGAATGTGTGACCACCACAGAGTGAATCACTCTGACCTGGGGGACTGGGCAGACGTGGATCATGTCGGATCTATGATTCAGGGTAGGGTGGAGGCTGGACTCAGTCCTACCTGGGTCGCCTGGATGGTGAGTGGGGTGGGGTGTTTTTCAAAAGGAACATGAAGGAGCTGATACCAGAAATAGGGAAATGAAGGCAGGGACAACAACAGGCCCCCAGATAATCACATTCGGGGCCTTTGTTCATCTTGTATCACCATACTTGAAACAGAAGAAAGGCTGATAAGTTTTACTACATTTGGTTTAGAAAAAAAAAAAAAATCAGAAAATTCAGTTTTGTCATACTTTGAAAACCATTCCACCTGCACGGATCCCTAATATAACCTGATATTGATGCACTGGCATCTTAGGGTACACACCAGAAACAGCTTTCCTTTTCTCTCTCCCCTGCCTTCCAACATGTTCTGTTGGCTCCTGATGCCCCACCCCTCCAAGGCGTCCCCGACAGATCCCAGAGATTTTCAATCACTTTTGACTAAGGTTTTAACTGAGTTTTACTTTTTAGAGCAGTTGTTGATTCACAGCAACATTGAGAGGATAGTACAGAGAGTTGCCACATTCTTAACATCTTACTTTAGTATGGTACATTTGTTACAATCAATGAACGGATATTGATGCATTATCATTACTCGGTCACTTTTAGGTATTAAAAACAGCCCTACTTTCAGGGGTTAACAGTTCTATCTGATCCAAGTGGAAACTTCAACCGCCCATGGAATTCAGAACACTCCTCCTTGTGGCTGGTGTCTCTAGGGTCAGGCCGGGCAGCAGAGGGATTACGGGAGAAGGGACAAGTCTTATGAGATCAGTACTTTTGGAACTTGACCATCGGTGACCTCCATTGTCTCTCATGGGATGCAATTTGATAAATCTGTTGACTCTAATAATAAAAAATTGGGCTAGAATTTTATGTCTCTATTTTTATTTTATTTTTCTAGCAACTCATTTTTATTGTGTTTTACAAAAGTACCAGCTGGGAGTAAACAAAACAAAACATTGCTCCTTCAACAAACATAATTTAAGAAGTGCTGCTCTGGGAAACGTCCACCTCACGTCTTGATACACCGCCAGCCACTGGGTAAGGAAAAACGAGGGCCTACTGATTATATCCCAGGCATTGTGCTTGGGTCTTTTATAATCATTATTTCATTTAGTTCTTAGGGTGACTTTGTAAAGGAGGCATTATTATTTGCATTTCGTAGGTGAGAAAACAGACTCTGAGAGGTTAAGTCGTTTGTGTATAGTAACAGAGTCAGCAAGTGGCTATAATCAACTTCAGTTTTCTCACAACTATTCATCACTACCGCCTTCCCCATAAGAGTATAAATTCACATCCATTACCATGTAACTCACCTGCAGGTGGGCAGAGTGCACATCCCCACCTCATTGATGTTGGGCTTTGGCCAGTGAAATCTGAGTGTAAGTGTCAGTGTGTTAGTTCTGAGCAGAAGCTTTAAGAATCATTGCATATTTCCACCAGTCCTCTGGAGAGTCTGGTCATGTGTCTTACAGAGGCTGCTCCTTTAGCCTGAGTCACAGAATGTGACAGATGAAGAAGATTCAAGTCCACTTGTGTCTAGCAACAGAATCACAGAGACTCAGCACTATAGCCGAGCCTTAGATGACATGGAACACGAGCGACCAATCTTTGTCATCATATGCCTCTGAGATGTGGGGTTGTTTGTTACACAAGCACTGCTTCAGCAAAGCTAACAGATACAGTGGTAGAGCTGGGATTGCAAACCAACCAACTGGCTTCAAGATGAGTGTCCTCTCATTTTGTCACATCTGATTTTTAGTAATACCATTATTTGTTGTTTTGATTGTACATCTTTCAACTCCTTTATTGAGAATGCCACTTTTAAATCATGGAACACTACATCAAAAACTAATGATGTAATGTATGGTGATTAACATAACAATAAAAAAATTTAAAGAAAAAGATGCCTCTTTAAGTCAAATTCATGGACCATTTAATCAGGACAGGATTGTTTCTCTTTTTAAGCAAATGCCCTAAAATCTCCCTTCACCTGATACACTGAACCACATCAGTATGGTGTCTGTAGTCTGTTCTGTTTTTAGGGAGTCGTATTCAAAGGCAAAGAGCCTTGGTGAGGAAATAGTGGGAAACTTGTCACAGTTAACAAAGCAGTGGGGGTAACTCGATGGTCTGTGGATTAGGGCTCATAGGAGAGGGGTTTGAAAGGGAAACAGAAGTTGACCAGTAACAAGCTTCACCAATGCCATCATTTTGCTTCAAAGCGGCCATTTTTAGCCCCCACTTTGGTCTCTGCTTTGAGTTTCAGAGATAGTTTAGCCAGAGTATTCATTCATTCATTCAGAAATCTTTCCCAAGAGCTTGAGTCATGAAATCTTAGGAATGGACTCATGCCTGGCTCCTAAAGTTCTCCTGGGTCTGCCCTGGTCTTGCTAACTAGCCTCATCTCCCACCATCTCCTAGGCTTGACCCATCCTCTGTGGGGGTTACAGGTTCAAATTCTGGCTTTACCACATACTGCCCGTGAGACCATGGGAAAGTTACTTACCTCTCTGAGCCTCAGCTTCCTGGTCTATAAGAAGGGCACCTCCCCCTCTGATTCCAGCCATGCTGAGCTATTCACAATTTTAGCATGTGCTGTGCTGAATCATACTCATGGCTTTACATTCGCTCCTTCATGGAGTACCCTCCCCCTTCCCCTTTCCCTGGAGAACGCCTACTCAGGTTTTAAGATTCATTCAGTAGACACCTCCTCCAAAAACCTTCTCAAGTAACCCCCTCGGTGTTTCCACAGTCCTCTGGGTCTGTCTTCATCATCCTTACAGCCCTAATGGTCTGTTACTGTCTGATTGTCTCCTTAGGTATTTGCCCCCCCGCCGCGCCCCACCGGACTGTTGAAGTTCCTTGAGGAAAACCAGGTATTTTCATCTGTGTAGCCAGAACCTACACATAGCAGGTGCTTCGTGAGCACTTGGGTTTTTTTTTAAGCTTAGAAGAGAAAATGTTACTTGAACAAAGATAGATTAAATTTTGATTTACAAAATTGGTTTATTCAGGTAATATATGGTTTTGCTCACAGAAGGTTGTTTTAGAAATCAGTGACGTTAATTTGTTGAAAAAATTTTTTTAAATTAAATAATGCACAGCAACCTGGTAAAAATTTTCAACTGGGACATAAGACCATAAAGTGAAAACTAAAATCTCTCTTTTTCACCCTATTCCCACCTCATGGTGTTCCATAAGTTGTTATGTGTGTACAAGAATTTTTTAACACTACCCCTTTAAAACACACATGTACATACGTAACCACACAGAGGGTCATATTCTATGTATGTTATGCACCTGTTGTTTTCCCGTTTCGTATTACATCTTAGGGACTATTCCATATCAGTCCATAAAAGAGCTATGTCAGTCTTATTTTTATTTTTTTATTGTTATGTTAATCACCATATATTACATCATTAGTTTTTGATGTAGTGTTCCATGATTCATTGTTTGTGCATAACACCCAGTGCTCCATGCAGAACGTGCCCCCTTGAATACCCATCACCAGGCTAACCCATCCCCCCACCCCCTTCCCTCTAGAACCCTCAGTTTATTTTTCAGAGTCCATAGTCTCTCATGGTTCGTCTCCCCTCTGACTTACTCCCCCTCATTCTTCCCCTCCTGCTATCTTCTTCTTTTTCTTTTTTCTTAACATATGTTGCATTATTTGTCGCAGAAGTACAGATCTGCGACTCAACAGTCTTGCACAATTCACAGCGCTCACCATAGCACATACCCTCCCCAATGTCTATCACCCAGCCATCCCATCCCTCCCACCCCCCACCACTCCAGCAACACTCAGTTTGTTTCCTGAGATTAAGAATTCCTCATATCAGTGAGGT
>NW_027397086.1:10747829-10748286 GCF_003265705.2 Callorhinus ursinus
GTCTATCACCCAGCCACCCCATCCCTCCCACCCCCCACCACTACAGCAACCCTCAGTTTGTTTCCTGAGATTAAGAATTCCTCATATCAGTGAGGTCATATGATACATATCTTTCTCTGATTGACTTATGTCACTCGGCATAACACCCTCCAGTTCCATCCATGTCGTTGCAAATGGCAAGATCTCATTACTTTTGATGGCTGCATAATATTCCATTGTGTATATATACCACTTCTTCTTTATCCATTCATCTGTCGATGGACATCTTGGCTCTTTCCACAGTTTGGCTATTGTGGACATTGATGCTATAAACATTGGGGTGCACATACCCCTTCGGGTCCCTACATTTGTATCTTTGGGGTAAATACCCAGTGGTGCAATTGCTGGATCGTATGGTAGCTCTATTTTCAACGGTTTGAGGAACCTCCATACTGTTTTCCAGAGGGGTTGCACCAGC
>NW_027397086.1:10748296-10752087 GCF_003265705.2 Callorhinus ursinus
ACGGTTTGAGGAACCTCCATACTGTTTTCCAGAGGGGTTGCACCAGCTTGCATTCCCACCAACAGTGTAGGAGGGTTCCCCTTTCTCCACAACCCCGCCAACATCTGTCGTTTCCTGACTTGTTCATTTTAGCCATTCTGACGGGTGTGAGGTGGTATCTCATTGAGGTTTTGATTTGGATTTCCCTGATTCCGAGCGATGTGGAGCACTTTTTCATGTGTCTGTTGGCCATTTGGATGTCTTCTTTGGAAAAATGTCTGTTCGTGTCTTCTGCCCATTTCTTGATTGGGTTATTTGTTCTTTGGGTGTTGAGTTTGATAAGTTCTTTATAGATTTTGGATACTAGCCCTTTATCTGATATGTCATTTGCAAATATTTTCTCCCATTCTGTCGGTTGTCTTTTGGTTTTGTGGACTGTTTCTTTTGCTGTGCAAAAGCTTTTTATCTTGATGAAATCCCCAATAGTTCATTTTTGCCCTGGCTTCCCTTGCCTTTGGCGATGTTTCTAGGAAGAAGTTGCTGTGGCTGAGGTCGAAGAGGTTGCTACCTGTGTTCTCCTTTAGGATGTTGATGGACTCCTGTCTCACGTTTAGGTGTTTCAACCATTTGGAGTCTATTTTTGTATGTGGTGTGAGGAAATGGTCCAGTTTCATTCTTCTGCATGTGGCTGTCCAATTTTCCCAACAACATTTGTTGAAGAGACTGTCTTTTTGCCATTGGAGATTCTTTCCTGCTTTGTCAAAGATAAGTTGACCATAGAGTTGAGGGTCCATTTCTGGGCTCTCGATTCTGTTCCATTGATCTATGTGTCTGTTTTTGTGCCAGTACCATACTGTCTTGATGATGACAGCTTTGTAATAGAGCTGGAAGTCCGGAACTGTGATGCCGCCGGCTTTGCTTTTCTTTTTCAAGATTCCTCTGGCTATTTGGGGTCTCTTCTGGTTCCATACAAATTTTAGGATTATTTGTTCCATTTCTTTGAAAAAAGTGGATGGTATTTTGATGGGGATTGCATTGAATGTGTAGATTGCTCTAGGTAGCATTGACATCTTCACAATGTTGGTTCTCCCAATCCAGGAGCATGGAACGTTTTTCCATTTCTTTGTGTCTTCTTCAATTTCTTTCATGAGTATTTTATAGTTTTCAGAGTACAGATCCTTTGCCTCTTTGGTTAAATTTATTCCTAGGTATCTTATGATTTTGGGTGGAGTTGTAAATGGGATCGACTCTCTGATTTGTCTCTCTTCTGTCTTGTTGTTGGTGTATAGGAATGCCACTGATTTCTGTGCATTGATTTTATATCCTGCTACTTTACTGAATTCCTGTATGAGTTCTAGCAGTTTTGGGGTGGACTCTTTTGGGTTTTCCACATACAGTATCATATCATCTGCAAAGAATGAGAGTTTGACTTCCTCTTTGCCGATTTGGATGCCTTTGATTTCTTTTTGTTGTCTGATTGCTGTGGCTAGGACTTCCAATACTATGTTGAATAGCAGGGGTGAGAGTGGACATCCCTGCCGCGTTCCTGACCTTAGGGGAAAAGCTCTCAGCTTTTCCCCATTGAGAATGATATTCGCTGTAGGTTTTTCATAGATAGCTTTTATGATATTGAGGTATGTACCCTCTATCCCTATACTCTGAAGAGTTTTGATCAAGAAAGGATGCTGGACTTTGTCAAATGCTTTCTCTGCGTCTATTGAGAGGATCATATGATTCTTGTTCTTTCTTTTGTTAACGTATTGTATCACGTTGATTGATTTGCGGATGTTGAACCATCCTTGCAGCCCAGGGATAAATCCCACTTGGTCGTGGTGAATAATCCTTTTAATGTACTGTTGGATCCTATTGGCTAGTATTTTGGTGAGAATTTTTGCATCCATGTTCATCAAGGATATTGGTCTGTAATTCTCCTTTTTGATGGGGTCTTTGTCTGGTTTTGGGATCAAGGTAATGCTGGCCTCATGAAATGAATTTGGAGGTTTTCCTTCCATTTCTATTTTTTGGAACAGTTTCAGGAGAATAGGTATTAATTCTTCTTTAAATGTCTGGTAGAATTCCCCTGGGAAGCCATCTGGCCCCGGGCTTTTGTTTCTTGGGAGATTTTTGATGACTGCTTCAATTTCCTTAGTGGCTATAGGTCTGTTCAGGTTTTCTATTTTCTTCCTGGTTCAATTTTGGTAGTTGATACATCTCTAGGAACGCACTCATTTCTTCCAGGTTATCTAATTTGTTGGCAGAGTTGCTCATAATATGTTCTTATAATTGTTTGTATTTCTTTGGTGTTGGTTGTGATCTCTCCTCTTTCATTCATGATTTTGTTGATTTGGGTCATTTCTCTTTTCTTTTTGATCAGTCTGGCCAGGGGTTTATCAATCTTGTTAATTCTTTCAAAGAACCAGCTCCTAGTTTCGTTGATCTGTTCTACTGTTCTTTTGGTTTCTAGTTGATTGATTTCTGCTCTGATCTTTATGATTTCTCTTCTCCTGCTGGGTTCAGGCTTTATTTGCTGTTCTTTCTCCAGCTCCTTTAGGTGTAGGGTTAGGTTGTGTATTTGAGACCTTTCTTGTTTCTTGAGAAAGCCTTGTATTGCTATATACTTTCCTCTCAGGACTGCCTTTGCTGTATCCCAAAGAGTTTGAACAGTTGTGTTTTCATTTTCATTGGTTTCCATGAATTTTTTTAATTCTTCTTTAATTTCCTGGTTGACCCATTTATTCTTTAGTAGGATGTTCTTTAGCCTCCATGTATTTGAGTTCTTTCCGACTTTCCTCTTGTGATTGAGTTCTAGTTTCAAAGCATTGTGGTCTGAAAACATGCAGGGAATGATCCCAATCTTTTGGTACTGGTTGAGACCTGATTTGTGACCTAGGATGTGATCCATTCTGGAGAATGTTCCATGGGCACTACGAAGAATGTGTATTCCTTTTCTTTGGGATGGAATGTTCTGAATATGTCTGTGAAGTCCATTTGGTCCAGTGTGTCATTTAAAGTCTTTATTTCCTTGTTGATCTTTTGCTTAGATGATCTGTCCATTTCAGTCAGGGGGGTGTTAAAGTCCCCCACTATTATTGTGTTGCTGTCAATGTGTTTCTTCGCTTTTGTTGTTAATTGCCTTATATAATTGGCTGCTCCCATGTTCGGGGCATAGATATTTACAATTGTTAGATCTTCTTGTTGGATAGACCCTTTACGTAGGATACAGTGTCCTTCCTCATCTCTTATTACAGTCTTTGATTTAAAATCTAATTTGTCTGATAGAAGGATTGCCACCCCAGCTTTCTTTTGGTGTCCATTAGCATGGTAAATGGTTTTCCACCCCCTCACTTTCAATCTGGGGGTGTCTTTGGGTCTAAAATGAGTCTCTTGCAGACAGCATATCGATGGGTCTTGTTTTTGAATCCAATCTGATAGCCTGTGTCTTTTGATTGGGGCATTTAGCCCATTTACATTCAGGGTAACTATTGAAAGGTATGAATTTAGTGCCATTGTATTGCCTGTAAGGTGACTGTGACTGTATATTGTCTCTGTTCCTTTCTGATCTATGCTGCTTTTAGGCTCTCTCTTTGCTTAGAGGACCCCTTTCCATATTTCTTGGAGGGCTGGTTTCGTGTTTGCAAATTCCTTTAGTTTTTGTTTGTCCTGGAATCTTTTGATCTCTCCTTCTATTTTCAATGACAGCCTAGCTGGATATAGTATTCTTGGCTGCATATTTTTCTCGTTTAGTGCTCTGAAGATATCTTGCGAGTCCTTTCTGGCCTGCCAGGTCTCTGTGGATAGGTCTGTTGCCAATC
>NW_027397086.1:10762087-10763060 GCF_003265705.2 Callorhinus ursinus
CTCGTAAGTTTTACTATTAGATGTCGGGGTGTTGACCTATTATTATTGAATTTGAGAGGGGTTCTCTGTGCCTCCTGGATTTTGATGCCTGTTTCCTTCCTCACATTAGGGAAGTTCTCTGCTATTATTTGCTCCAATATACCTTCTGCCCCCCTCACTCTCTCTTCTTCTTCTGGGATCCCAATTCTTCTAATATTGTTTCGTCTTATCGTATCGCTTATCTCTCGAATTCTGCCCTCGTGATCCTGTAGTTGTTTATCTCTCTTTTTCTCAGCCTCTTTATTTTCCATCATTTGGTCTTCTATATCACTGATTCTCTCTTCTGCCTCATTTATCCTAGCAGTTAGTGCCCCCATTTTGGATTGCACCTCATCAATAGCCTTTTTGATTTCGACTTGGTTAGATTTTAGTTCTTTTATTTCTCCAGAAAGGGTGTCTCTAATAACTTCCACGCTTTTTTCAAGCCCAGCTAGTATCTTTAAAGTCATGATTCTGAACTCTAGGTCCGACATCGTACTAATGTCCGTATTGAGTAGGTCCCTGGCTGACGGTACTACCTCTTGTTCTTTTTGCTGAGGTGATTTTTTTCATCTTGTCATTTTGTCCAGAGGAGAATAGATGAATGAGAGAACAAAATGCTAACAGGTTAACAACGTCCCCAGCTAATATACTGTATACAAATCAGAAAAGATCTGAAACCAGGGGAAAAGAAAGAGAAAGAAAGAAAAAAGAAAGAAAAAAAAAAGAAAAAAAAGATAAAAAGAAAAACAGAACAATAGAAAAAAAGCAGAATGTGATCAAATATGATCAGGCTCTTGCATACATCAGTGCCACACACTAGATTTTGGGCGTATTTTGGTCTGTTAGAAAAAAGTGCCTCCTAAAATTTTAAAGGAAGAGAGACATATATGTACAAAATAATGGTCGATACAATGAAGGGATGGAAGATGACTGTAAAGATGAAAATCATAAA
>NW_027397086.1:10763160-10780452 GCF_003265705.2 Callorhinus ursinus
GATAAGACAAGTTGTTTGAAAAAAGAAAGAAGATGATTTAAAAAAAAAAGGAAAAAGGGGAGAATGCGGTCAGGCAGGAGATTAGAACAAAGCCATACAGCAGTGATTTAGGGTATATTTTGGTCTGTTAGAAGAAACTGTATCTCAAAATTTTAAAGAGAGAACAACTTATAAATATATGCCAAAAAGAAGGGTAACTAGTATGAAGGGATAAAATATGACTCTAAAAATGAAATATAAAAAATGTTTTTTTTAAAAAAGGGATTGATAAGATGTTGGTTGAAAAAAGGAAAAAGAAAAATTTAAAAAAACGGTTAAAAAAATTAACTTTGATGAACTAATGAATCATGGTTAAAAAAAAGCCATGAATTCTATGTGCAGTATTCCCCTAGCGCTGGAGTTCTCCCATTCTCCTTGATCGGTAAACTTGGTCTTGGCTTGCTGGCTGTTCGTGCTGATCTTCTGGGGGAGGGGCCCGTTGCCGTGGTTACCAAATATCTTTGCCGGAGGCGGAATTGCCCCGCCCTTGTCGGTCCGGGCTAAGCAAGCTGCTGAGGTTTGCTCTCAGGAGCTTTTGTTCCCTGCAAGCTCTCGGTACAGCCTTGGAGGACCAGGGTGAAAATGGTGGCCTCCCAATCTCCACCTGGAGGAGCTGAGAACTCAGGGCCCCGCTCCTCAGTGCGCCTCCAGAGAAAAGCAGTCACTCCCGTGTCCCCTGTCTCCGGCCGCACTCCGTGCTCACCTGGCCTGTGACCGAGCATTTCTCTCTCTGGCACTCTACCCTGTGTGGAGTCTCCAAACCCAGCAGATCCCTGCGGTGCGCTCCCACGCCACTCCTCCCGGGGAAGGAAGGGGAGTCTCCCCGGATCTGCCACTTGTTGGGTCCCTGCTGGAGGAGCAGTGGCCCGACTGGGCCGCGGATCACAGTTTATGGCAACCCCGAGCTGAGAGCCCGCGCCTCGGCTCCGTCTCTGCAGCCGGCTTCCCCGCTCCGATACCTGGGAGCTCTGCTGCACTCAGGCACCCCCGGTCTTTCTGTGACCCTGAGGGTCCTGAGACCACACTGTCCCCGGAGGATTCCACCCCCTGCTTAGCCACTGGAGCGATGTCCCTCAGCGGAGCCGGCTTCTAAAAGTTCCGATTTTGTGCTCCGCGGCTCTAGCACTTGCCAGAAGCGGCCGGCGGAGGCCCCCTCCCCCGCTGTCTATCCTCCCGAATATCGCCTCGGATTCACTTCTCCGCACGCCCTACCTTCCAGTAAGTGGTCACTTCTCTGTTCAGAGAGTTGTTGCTACTCTCCTCTTCGATCTCCTGTTGAGTTCGTAGGTGTTCAGAATGGTTTGATCCCTATTCAGCTGAATTCCTGAGACCAGACGAAATCTAGGTCTCCTATTCCTCCGCCATCTTGCCCCGCCCCCTCTATGTCAGTCTTATTAATGGCCATGTAGTATTCTGCTTTAGGGATGTTACCTAATTTCTGTAATTAAACACCAGTGGATGGACTTTTAGGTTATTTCCAGGTTTTTGCTATTGCCAACAATGCTACAATAAAAATATTTGTTTGTGAATATGTGCACAAAATCATCTGTTGGTTGAATTCCCAGAAGTGGAGTTGCTGGATCAGGGATTGTATGCTTTCCTGATTGTTATTTTTCTTTTTAATTCTGAAGCATTCCAAAACGTACTAAATGGAAAAACTTAACTGTTATTTGCATTCTCATTTCCCAAATGTAATAATGTTATATACATTTTGCTGTATTTGCTTCAAATCTCCCTTTTAAAGAGATAAAACATCACTGCTACATGGAAAGCACACCTTGGACTCTTCCTCCGTAACTTGATAGAGTTACCCACTCTCCTGTGTGAGTTATTTCCATAAATATTTTCTCTTTTATTTTATTTTTTAAATTTATTTTATTTTTTAAACATTTTAAAAATGATTTTATTTATTTATCTGGCAGCGAGAGAGAGCACAAGCAGGGGGAGGGGCAGGCAGAGGGAAAGGGAGAAGACAGGCTTCCCGTTGAGCAGGGAGCCCGATGCGGGGCTCGATCTCAGGACCCTGGAATCATGACCTGAGTTGCTTAACCGACTGAGCCACCCAGGTGTCCCCCCATAAATATTTTCATATGTGTGTTTGAACTTCCATGACATATATATGTTCCCATCAGCAATAGACAGTATACATTTGTCCGTCTAGTTTTTATATAAATGAAATAAATGTTATCATAACGTATAATTTTGCAACTTGCTTTTTTCCCCACTTACGATCTGGTTTTGAGTTTATGTCATTTTCAGCTATTTTAACTTCTACATGGAATTCCATCCTATTAACAAGTCACTATTTGTCTAGTCTGCTACTGATAAGCACCATAAACAGTGCTGCAGTAAATGTCTTTATACATGTGTCCTCGTGTGTATGTATGAGAGTGCTTCTCGGGTAGAGGCTTCAAGCAGAGTTGCCAAGAGTGGAATATGCACATCTGCAGCTGACTGGATATTGCCAAATTTCTCTCCCAAGTGCTTGTACCGATTTACATTTTCAACAGCAGTGGATGGATACCTTTTTCCTTACGTCCTTGCCAATTCTTGGTGTTATCAGATTTAAAAAAAATGGCAATTAACTTCGTGTGAAATGATACTTCATTGTTTAATATGATGGTCTCTACATATGTTTATTGGCCATTTATGTTTTCCCCTCCAC
Source organism: Callorhinus ursinus (assembly GCF_003265705.2). Taxonomy (NCBI): domain Eukaryota; kingdom Metazoa; phylum Chordata; class Mammalia; order Carnivora; family Otariidae; genus Callorhinus; species Callorhinus ursinus. Next base: position 10,765,865 of record NW_027397086.1, read on the forward strand.
GAATTGCCTGTTCATATACTTTGCTCGCTTTCCTGTTGTGATTTTATTTTCTCACCGATTTTTTTAATTGAAATTTTTATAGACATAATTGTTGATTCACAGTCACAAGAAATAGTACAGAAAGATCCATGGAACACTTTGTCCAGTGTCCCTCATGGTAACATTTTGCAAAACAGGAGTGTAAGATCACATTGAGGAGGTTGACATGAACACAGTCCATTGTATTTAGATTTCCCCAGTGTTACTTATACAAATGTGTGTGTGTGTGTGTGTGTGTGTGTGTGTGTGTGTGTGTGCTGGTGTGCCTTTTGGTAAGTAGATATTGATTATTGATTGAGTTTATGTAATGGTTATAGATCTCTTCAGGTTTAAATTTCTTTTGAAGTCCATTTTCGTAAGTTATATGTTTCTAGAAAATGGACAGTTTAAGCTAATTTATTGTCACCACCATCTCTGAGCCCTTCCCACGGAGTTCCTCTCAGCCTGAGGCTCTGTGACCCCTAAATTAGAGTACTCTCAGGATGCACACATCCTAGCACAGTGTCCCTTTTCCATGCTAGAGTACATCATCCTTTAGCTCAGAGTGATTTGAGTGGATCAGAATCAGACAGACCTTACTTCAAATCCCATGATAGCTGTGCAACCTTGGGAAAGTGATTTAATCTCTCTGGGCCTTGGTTCCCACATTATAAAATGGGAATAATAACACTATCTCACAGAGTGAGGGACAAATAAGGAAGAATCTAGCCCAACACACAGTAGGTAGCCAATAAAGAAGCTCCCTTTCTACTTTGTATCTTTATATTCATAGCCAGGTCTTTCTGTTAGTAGGCAGAAGCTGTCTGAAGGTAGGGACTGCATCTGATCCATTTATGCATCCCCCTGGTGTTGCCCTGCCATAGTCACTCAGGAAGTATTCACTGCTGGAAGATTGCACCGAGAAGGAACAAGTCTGTGTTCAATGGAGCAGAGGTGGAAGGCACTAGAGGTGGAGAGAATCACGTGCCTACGTTGTTGGAGCTAGGCAGTACTGCCTGGTGGTTAGGAATGTGGGATTTGACTGGACAGAGTTGGGTTCAGATCCCAACTCCGCTGCTTGGTTACTATATGACCCCTCTGAGCCTCAGTTTCTTGTTAAACGGAGCTAATTAAAATCATAGCTAACAACTAAAGAATGCTTACTATATGTCTGGACTGTGGCTTCAGCACTTTACATGTATTAAATTAATTCATTTCATCCTCACACCTCCATGAAGTTGACAACAGTATCACGCCCAGACCAGAAACAGAAAAAATGGATTATGTATCTTGCCCTACACCACATAGCCTCTAGGGGGTGCAGTATGGCTCCAGAGTCCACCAATGGTGGTTCCTAGGATCATGAATTTGGTGAGGATTAAAAGAGATTTTGTGTATAAAGGTTCTCAGCAGAGTGCCTGACACATAGTGAATGCTCAGCAAGAACTGTGACTATTATTACTGCTATTATTACTATTATTATTGTGGGTTCCACACAGCTCCCCTTGAGTCCTCAGCTGGGCCCAGCCACAGAGTTGCTGGACTGGACTCACAACCCTCTCTCCGCTTGGCATCCCATGCTTGATGATGGAACCTACGTACTAATAAAGCTATTCTTGATTTTCCCCTGGGTGTTGATGCTACTTCCCTGGCAGCTAAGGGAGAGCATGCAAGACTATGAAGCATCTATTCTTGGCATCAGTGCCGCATCTTGGAAATGACTTTTTTTTGACACACCTCTTCCTGTTCTTTCTAGAAGCTTGTGTTTCCTGGGAGCAAAAAACCCTCTCCAAACAGCAAAACAGCTCCTTTTTTAAAAGGACAAAGCCATGTGGGAACATAATCATGTCATCTTTCAATTTTGTGAGCTTTTATCCTGTCTGTGGGGATATGGTGGGAAATAAAGCTGGAGAGGTCAGCTAGGCCAAGATCCATCCATCATCCACCCTCCAACTAATCTTCTGTCTATCCAGTCAGTCAGCTAATCGTGCATCCATCCATTCACCCACCCATTCATTCATCCATCCGTCCACCCATCACCCATTCATTCATCCATCTGTCCACCCACCCACCCATTCATTCATCCATCTGTCCATCCATCCACCCATTCATTCATCCATCTGTCCACCCACCCACCCACCCATTCATTTATCCATCTGTCCATCCATCCGTCCATCTGTCCATTTATCCATCTATCCATCCATCCATCCATCATCAACAGATGTTTTTTGAGCATCTACTACGTGCCAGGCACTATCACAAGTGTGCAAAGCTTATCGCATAAGCCTGAAGAAGGTAGTCGGTCTGGGTTGCCAAAAAGAAGAGATCCTTGAAAGCTTCCTAGAAGAAGCAGCAGCACTTGATTTGAGAGAGGAAGACTTTGTATACAGCAGGGTTATTGGCGTTTAAGGTTCAGTGAGTGAGGCATATTGTAATTAGATACTGATGCATATGATCGTATAATTATCAATGAGATAAGTCCTCTTAAGGAAAAAAGGCCCTGCACTAGATGGAACGTGGGGGAGGAGTGGTAGTCAGAGGAGGCCTGGGGATCTGCATTTTCAAAGTTCTTGAGACAGTTCTGACGGTCACACATGTTTGGGATTGTTGCCGTGAGCTTGAACTTTCCAGGCAGTCACATGCTAACGGCTCATACAGGCGCCGAGATCCTAAGCCCCACAGCCCTTCAGTTGGCCAGGGCTCCAGGCTGGTTGCTTCTAGCAATGAACCACTCATCTGTTTCCTCCAGTGTGCTAGGCAAATATCACCATTTTCAATGTGAGCTGTGACGTGACCAAGGTGGGAAACACCACTGTAGGCACTGTGAGGCCGCGGGAACTTGTTGCCCTGGGATGTGTTCTGGTCAGTTGGGCCTTCTAGAAAGTTCTGAGGCCACAATGTAGAGCATGTACTGATGGGTGAGAGACTTGGAGGAAAAGAGAGCAGGGAGGAGTCCAGACCGTGGCCCGTGGGACACCTGGGGGACCTGAGCTCAAGCTGCTGATGGGGAGCTGCAAGGAGGGTGCTGAGTCAGGACACATTTGAGAGGTAAAATCAACAGGGTGAGTGGGGGGAGTCAAGGTTGGGTGACAGGGTTCTATTTACTGGGGTAGAGTCTCAGGAGGAGAAGCTGGGCTGAGGGCAGGGAGGTGAAGATTTCAGTTTTAGATGAAGCAGGGTCTTTTTAAGAGTCCAGATTGTGTGTCCGTGATGGTTCTTTGATGACAGTCAGGGGCCCCTGAGCGTGGGCCTTTCAGATGGACATTATTCCTGAATCAAAACTTTTGCCATCTGCTCATCCCTAAAATGTGAAAGCAGAGAGAACGTATTTCCTGACGAGACTGGTGAGGAGGAAGGGAATGGTCTTTAACTGCGTGCAGGACATATGTTCTTCATTCGACATCACATTTGTCTGGAGTGCTCAGCTCACTCCTGGGGGATGTGGGGAGGGGGGAGGAAAGAGGAAAAACAATGCTGGGTGAGGCTGTGGCTCCTGAAGCGGGGCAACTTCAGGGCCAAAGACAGATTTTCAAGGCTGTGTCTCCAGATTTCACCTGTCCTCACAGCCCAGATCAAGTGCCACTTCTTCCAGGAAGCCTTCATGACTCTCGCCTCTATCTGGACTCTGAGCACAAGCCACCAAGTAGTGATTAAACTTTTCCTGGGTGTCGGGCGCCTGGGTGGCTCAGTTGGTTAAGCGACGGCCTTCGGCTCAGGTCATGATCCTGGAGTCCCGGGATCGAGTCCCACATCGGGCTCCCCGCTCAGCGGGGAGTCTGCTTCTCCCTCTGACCCTCTTCCCTCTCGTGCTCTCTATCTCTCATTCTCTCTCTCTCAAATAAATAAATAAAATCGTTAAAAAAAAAAGAAAATAAATGTCTAAACTTTTCCTGGGTGTCTCCCTCATGGTCTGCCTGCTAAGAAATTAGGTCTGGAGTGGTGGTTCCCAAATTTGGCTGCGTGTTGCAGTCACCCAGGGAGCTTTGAAAAATAAGGGTGGTTGGCCCCACCCCAAAGATCCTGATGCCACTGATCTGGGGTGCTGCCTAGGCATCAGGAGTTTGAACAGCTCACAGGATGATCCTAATGTGCAGCCGGCTAAAGCTTAATAGCTGATGAATACCCCCGCCCCCCAGACTCAGGCGCGTGGATGTGCTTTTGTCTTAAGCGTTTTCAGAAGGCTAAAGCAACAGTTCCACGCAATCATTACTCAAGGAAAGGGTGGCTACTGCTCTCAGCCAGGAGGATGGCTCTGGTGGCAGGAGTATTAAATGGCCAGCAGAGATGGGTTCCTGGATGAGGGGTTTTTGGCAGACTGTCTGGGTCTCACTTTGCAGAGCCCGCACCTTACCGTGGAAGGGTGGCATCCTCCTCTCAGAAGCCAGCCAGGAGGGGCCCCTGGGGCTGCTGCACGGATGGAGTCAAGGGCCTTCCCACCCACGCAGGCTCGGAGAGGCAGCACAGCCTAGTGGGGGACCAGACGACCCGCGCACCACCGTGTGTCTGCCCCTCAGGAGCTGTGTGGCTTTGGGGAAATGGCGTAAGCTCTCTGTGCCTTAGTTTCTTTACCAGTAAAATGGGGAGAATGATAGCAACTATCCTCCAACAGTGCCACTGTGAGGAGAAAATGACCTCTAGGAAGAATGCTTAGGGCAATGCGCGGCTCCGACAAGCTTCTGCTTCCATTGGTATGATCGCAGGGGCTAGTGCGTCCACCCATTGCCTTGGAGCGGGTTTACAGGTTTCGGCAGGACTGAAGCTGTACCTCAACGTGGCCTCTGACCTCCTGGGCAGTGGTCAGTCCAAGGATGTGACAGTGAAGCTCGCTGGACCATGGGCTGTAGTAGGTCCAGTCTGAGATCGGCAGCGGCCCTTTGCCATTGTGGATGACCTCACGGGCAGGGGTGGGAATTAAGGTCTCCAAACCATGGTGGGTTTAGGGCAGAGCTTTACACCCTTGGATGTGCATCAGAATCCCCTGGGGGAGCTTTCAAAATTCTCACACAGACCACCCCCTTGACCAACAGCAGCAGCATTGCTGTGGGTGGACCCAGCCACCGGTATTTTTTAAAGCCTCCTAGCTGCATCTGTGTTTGAGATTACTTTATTTGTTTTGCTAAAACATTCCCTTGACTGATAACTTCCTCAGGGAAACTGAGGCCCCGAGCGGGGACAGACTTGCTCAAGGTTGCAGAGCGAATCTGTGGGGCAGCCCTGGGGCCCCACGCCCCGGATTCCCCAACCTGCGCTCCTTCCTCTGTCCCGTGGACTGTCCCCTCTGCTCGCTCACATTTCTGTTCCTGCCTCCTGTCCACAGTGTCTGTGGATCAGGTTCTCTTCCTGCTTCTTCTAGACTTGGGTCTTGGGGCCAGAATGAGGGTTCCCGGTGGTGAAGGTGGAGAGCGGCACAGGCTGTGGGACTCGCCAGGGTCCAACTAGGGCAAGCTTGATTTCCGGCTGGTGTTTACTTTATGGATTCAACTCAATACACTTCCTCTCTCATTGGCCCTGGGGGTGGGACCCTGGGATTAGAAATGATTCACTAATCCATCTACACTTCACCTGAATCTAGAAAGACGCTCACATATCTTAGAGCAACTCATAAAATATGCCAAATGTTGGCATCAATAAGAGAGAAAGAACAAAGGAGGAAAAAAAGAGTGGACACAGAGGTGGGCCCAAACCCTGGGTGGACCACAATCCAATTTCCTCGTTTGTTCATTCATCCCTTTATTCATTTAGTTAGTATTTCCTAATGACTTACTGATGAATGAATGAAATCTCCTTCATTTCCCACACCTAGCCCTCCATTCTGGGACATTTTTGCTTTCTCTCAGGGAAAGCTGCGTCAAGCAGATATTTGTCACACAGTGGTTCAGAAGACAAGGTAGCTCTGCTTTTTGATGCAAAGGAGAAAGGCAGGCAAATGGGCCTGGGGAGAGAAGGGGGTAAAAGGGAACAGGCAGGGCATTGCAGAATCTGGTTGTCCAGACAAACCAAAATAAATTTAAAAAAAAAGGAAAGAGTTGTGGCACCTTCAGGAGAAGACTTGAAGCTGCTTCCCGCCTCACCTCTGTGGGGACTTTTCAGTATGTAAGTATTGGAAAAGGGTGAAGAGGCTCCGAACTCTGGAAGAGCCTAATTAATCCACCCTAGTGGCAGAGGTGTCCTTGAAACTCAGAGCACCTTCTGGAACCCGAGTTCCATTCTCAGCAGAGCTGCAGGTGGGATTTACCCAGCTCCTGCTCTGGGATTCCTTCTCCCCCACCTCACAGAGGACTGGGATCCAGGGAGGTTAGGGAACCCCATGGTCATTGCTGTAAGCAGTGGGGATGCTGGGGCTTGGAGCCTGGCCTTCAGATGCCTGACCTTGATGGACCGCGGGCTTGGGCTGCTCCACCTTGTGCAGCCTCCGTGGCAGCCCTCTGTGAGAGCTCTCTGTTAGCATACCTACCCAAGGCTGTCCCTCCCTGGCTTTGTGGGTCACCTCTCCCATCAGACTCTGATGCCTTTCAGGAAGTGACCTAGTGTGACACACATCTGTATCCCTAGCAGGCAGGCCAAGGCCTGGCACTTAGTAGGTACCTTAGTAGGTAAACATTCGATGAATTGAATTGAACACCAACTTCCTAGTACCCCCATGCCTCTTATGCATATGGTAAGAATAACCTTGATATCAGAATAGAACCCCTGACACTTGCTAAGGGCTTGCTGTGTGGCAGGTACTAATGTAAGCACTGGGTATACATACACTCCGTCCTTAAGGCAGCCCTTTGAAGTAGGTCTTCTTATGTCCCAGGGGAGGTGACACAGGTGGAAGAATCAGAACTGCATTCAGGTCTGTCTGTTACCCATGCTCACGAGCACCCTGCTCTTCACCTCCAGGGAAGGCCTAAGGAGCCCTGAATTTGCACACCGCTTTACCTTCTGGTGGAGCCCCCGGCAGCACCTAGCTTTGAGACCTTGGGTAAGTCCCTAGACTTTTCATGCTTTCGTGTTCACAAGAGAGAGTTCTAGGAGACAAGCTAGAAGATTTTTCCCTGTCCAGCCTGTGAAATGTGTGCTGATTCGAGCCTTAGACTCCGAGGTTCCCCTGCTGAGGAACAGGGTTATATTCCAGGAAAGGAATTTGGTCTGAGCACCTGCGTGCACATGCGTGCCTGTGCCTCATGATTAGTCCTTCAAATATCAGGATCACAAAGTCACAGGAAAGAGCTCACCAGATATACCTCTACCAAATGGATTTCTCTCATTTACTAAGTAATAGATTCTGATTCCAAATCATGTGTATTAGGGCCATGGTGAAGCCAGTAACCAAGACTCAAAAGAAAATGTGTTTTTCTTGCTCTTAGGGCAGAATAACTCACCACCCCCAAACCATCTATATTAAAATCTTAAACATTTCCTCTTAGCAATAATAAAAAAAAAAAAAAAACATCCTGTAATCCTCAGGGGCCTCAGTTATGCGCATCGGAAGACTCATCTCTAAATCTCTTCATTGAAATTTCTTTACCCTAATGGAGGGTATTAATGGAGGACTTTTTTTTTTTTTACATCAAATAAAAATATGAAATGTGCAACTCAGAGCTGCCCCCAAATGCCTTTCTGGTTTCCCCACTTCTCATTGCCTCATGCTTTGTGCCAAAGTTTATGAGCCTGTAATTTCCTGGAAGTTTATATAGCATGAAAGAAGGAGAAGTGATAAAATATGCAATTTAATTGCAAAAACCACGTACTAATCTCACTAATGTGCTAGATTAAGACTGTAATGTGAGAAGCTACAAGGTGGTTAAACTGATTTAGAGCAAATTGGACCCCTAAGCCTCTTTGTCTGTGCCCATATTTTATGCCACCCAGACCTAACAATTTATTTTATTTTGGTTATGGATTTATAGTCTAAGAATAATAATAATGTCACATCGGGCTGTAGGTTATTTGGCATAATCTCCTTTTGGGCTGGGCTGGATGAATACCTCTAAGACCAATCCTGCTCTGGGCGGTGTATTGGCCAGGGTACCCAGCTCTGCTCTGAGACCACAAGCATCTCCTTCCGGAGTCTGCTCAGCCGCCCCGGGCTGGCTCCTGCCGGCAGATATAACCCTCTGGGCAGTGTCATCCTGGAGCAGCAACTCTGCCTCAGGCCCCCCACTCTCACCAGAAGGGCGGGAGGGCAGGGCTCTGAGACCCCCTGACTGGCTACCAGCTTTGGCCTCTTCACTTACAGGTCACGCCACGCTCTGAGCTGAAACTCTGTCGTGGAAAACGAGGTGTTCGCACCCATCTTATGGGGTTCGGGTGAGGATCCAGTGAGTTGATCTACCAAGTTCAGGGCCCCTAGAAGGCCCCCAGTTATGGGTAACTCCCTCCCCTTTATTTCAGAGTCTCCAAGAATTGGAGGGACTTCAGAATCATCTTAATAATACCATCATCTTTAATCTTCAGAGCTCTTACAGCTCCTTCTAAATCTGTCTTTCCTGCCCCCACTCGATTGTGAAACTTTGGATGGTAGAGATTCTGTCTTTTTATCCCCAAACCATCTGCTGTGCTCCACACACTGCCTTCCATTGTGTGGGGGCAGAGCACACACCTGCATCAAGCAATGAGAGAGAGAGAACTCTACCAGGAAGAATACATAATACAATAGTGTCACACACGTTTCAGAACCAACCACACAATCCACAAACTATTGAATATCTTCCAGAAACCAGGCTCTGGGCTGGGTTCTTTGGGTCATGTAGAGATTACAGTGGGTGCCGTGGTGTGCTACCCCGGTCCCCTGTCTGGACCCCGGCTCCCAGAGGCTGGAAGGGTTGGGTGCTGTTGGCTCACAGCTGGGTTGTCTTGGCAATTGCCCTGGTTGAAGGGAGCCTCCTCACCCAAGGTCATGCTCCATCCCCAGGGAACACATATGGTTTGGGACAAAAAGCCTGGCACCCATGGCTCCACTTGGGTCAACTTTATAAGGTCATCCCTCTTTTTTAAGATTTATTTATTTTTTAAAGTGAGAGAGAGAGAGAGAGAGAGAGAGCGTGCAAGAGTGGGGCAAAGGGGCAGAGGGAGAGCATATCCAAGCAAACTCCCAGTGAGTGCGGAGACCGATGTAGGGCTCCATCTCGCGAACCATGAGATCAGGACCTGAACCTAAGCCAAAGTTTGGACGCTCAACCAACGGAGCTACCCAGGTACCCCATATGGTCATCTCTTTGCAGTTCAGAGCTTCTTGTGGGATCAGCTGGGGCCTCTTTTAGCACTGTGTCAGCGTCTCCCTCTGCCTGACCTTATGTTCCCTACTCCCTCACAGGTGTTGGTCCTGAGAACACCCCAATAAACCGTGCATGCAAATGTCTGTCTTAGAGTAGAGTCCATTCCCAGGAATCTGATCTGTGAGCAGACACATGAGAAAGACATTTACCCTGAGAACAGGAAGTTGGTGTGAAAAGGAGAAGATGAGCTTCGTGACCTTGGTCACGTCACTCCCCTAGTCTGAACCTTAGTTCCCATCTGCGCATGGAGGGGGTTATAGAGGCTGGTGAGTGTCAGCCCCAATCTTTTCTCCTCTTTGTTCACAATGATTGCATTGCAGCTGGGCACATGCTGAATTTCTCAGGCTCCCCCATCATTAGGGGGTCTGGGGGGCACATCAGCAGAAGGCCTGGGTCTGGGCCTTTGACCTTAGCTTGCTTCTTCTCTACTCTTTTTCTTTCCTGTGACTTGGCACCTGGACATCATGGTGACACAGTGTTGACCAAGGAGACAATCACACCATCCTAGGGCTGGAGGAGCAAAAAGATCAAGGGGGCAGGTCCCCGAACGGCTGTGCAGAGCAGAGCTGCTCGCTGATCCAGGCTACTTATGTAAATTCTGCTGAACAAGAGAGAAACGAACTTCCTTGTTCTTCGATTCAGCTGATTGTCACCCCCAACAAACATAGGCTTGTCCAGCTGATGCTAAACAAAATCCAACACTTTGAAAAGCATTCGTTTTCTTTCCATCTATATCTTTATATGATTGTCGCAAACCAAATGATTTTGGAACAATTTATTCATTCAACCCTCTATCCATCCGTTCATATTTTTGGCACTTACTGAGAGATCTGCTCGGCCCTGGGGGTTAGACGATGGGATCCCAGCCAGGGGCACGTGAAGGTCCAGCCTGCGTGAAGTGCAAGAGTTGGAAGGGGAGCCTGGGGAGAGGGCAACTTGGGAGACTCTGGTCTACTCCACTGTGTCCGAGCTCAGTGGCAACAAGAAGGGAAAGGTTACTTTTGTCACCTTGGCAGAGACTCACCAGGCCAGGAGAGCTCAAGTTCCAAGCAAAGGAGTCTTTTTGTTTTCATCAGTGGCACTCTGCCGCCTGGCACAATGCCTGGCACCCAGTGGATGCTCAGTAGATGTTTGATGAACCCGCAGATGGAGGTGGGAAGGGAAGAAACAGGGTGCTCTTTGGGGGTAGGGGGAGCTGAGGTGACAAAATTAGAGGGATGGAGAGCGGAAGGACACACGGCAGGGTTGTCCCCAGCCTGGCTTTCTGCGCAGCGCATACAGGTCCACCATGTGGAGCCTGACAATAGTCTCTTCGGCTGTCTCCTCCCTGCCTTCCTAACCCCTGTGCCCCCAGCCCCCGACCCCCCAGCCCCTGCTCTGGCACCATGGCCCCGAAGTGGCTCTGGGAATAAATGAATGCCTTTTTTTTTCTTCCCAATTTGCTATTTTTTTTTCTTCTTCAAAAATTAATGTATTGCATCTTCACATGATGGGAATTAAAAATCACCTCTGCATTACCTGTGCAGGGGGGAGGAGGCAAGGGCAGCAAACTCAGCTCTCGTTTCATTCAACCATCTCTAGTTAAGGTACTGTCAGCATTCTCCATTGTGGCCTTTATTTTCCAGATTCCAGGCTCGGTGTGGGACAGGAAAAAACCAGTCACTGGGAAACTTCCTCCAGAAAGGGCGTTGGTCAGCGCAGCCTTGCTGGGTTCCCTCTGCCTCCCCAGCTTTCCTGCCCTGGGGCTCCATAGACTCCTGGAGGCTTGTGCTATCCCCCAGCAGACAGGCTAACGGGTTGAGAAGAGTTGAGAAGACTCCTAGAATGGATTAGAAATTCTGCAAGTTAACCTGGGCCCGAACGGGTCAAACTCGATGCGAGGAGCCCTACGAGTCAGGTGGGATAGAGGGTGGGCTGGGGGTGGAGGACTCTGTAACCCCCTCCAGCTGATATCAGAGCCCTCCGATTTTCTTCCTGTCACATGTCAGGCTTCTGCATAAGAGTTCACTTGAAGAGGTTCCGTGGCTAAAGAGTTTGGCCAGCCTGCCTACCCATTTTACAGATAGGGAGAATGAAGCCCCGCGGGAGAAAGCGAGTTGCCCACATGGACAGGGCACATCGGGAGTCGACCCAGCATCTGCAGAAAGTGACTTGACATCTCTGAGCTCGGACCTCTTGTCTGTAAATTGTGGGAAGGGGTACAATCCAGGTCCTGCTGAGCTGTGTGGATTAAATGCAATTTCATAAATGCGCAGACCTTGTTATCAGATGAAAGTTGGTATATCCTCTTCAGCAAACCTGCAGTATCTAAGCAAGCTGAATATTAGCAACCTCACCCTTGGGTATCCATCTACCCAACAGAAATGAGTGCTTGTGTCCTACAAACGACAAGGACGAGAATGTTCCCAGCAGCTATATTCATAATAGCCCCTAACTGGACAACTGTCCAAATGTCCATCAATGGCAGAATGGATGGGTAGTGGCATAGTCTTATAAGGAAATACTACACAGCAATAAAAAAAGAACTAATAGGTGCTATACACAACGACAGAAGGTCACAGATGCAATATCAAAAGGTAAGAAGCCAAGCACAAAAAACTGTTTATGGTATAATCCCGTCTATATGAAAATTAAGAAGAGGCAAAAGTACTAAATGGAGATGGGGCTCATAACAGTAGTTTCCTTTGGGGAGAAGTGATTTGGAGGGGGTACAAAGGTGTGGTGGGGGGCTAGCAATGTTCCATGTCTTGGTTTGGGTGGTGGCTTCACAGGCAAGTACAAAGGGAAGAGTAATCAAACTGCACCTGTTAGAATGTTGCATGTCATTGTATGCAAATTATTAAAAAAATAAAGAAAGAGGGGTACCTGGGTGGCTCTGTCGGTTGAGCGTCCGACTCTTGGTTTTGACTCAGGTTGTGATCTCAGGGCCGTGGGATTGGGCTTTGCATCGGGCTCTGTGCTCAGTGTGGAGTCTGCTGGAGATGCTCTCTCTCCCTCTCCTCCCCTCCCCCATGCTCTCTCATGCAAATAAATAAATAAAAATACATAAACAAAGATATTATAAATATTAATTAAACCTCAGATAATAGACCCCCTGTGTGTATGTGCATGTTAACAGCTAGGGTCCAAATGACAAGAGTCAGGTGCTGCCAGGGCTAAGAGCCCATAATAAGGCAGGTTAAGTCAGTGGTTCTCAAGCTTCCGCATGCATAAAAATCACCTGGAGAGCGTGTTAGTACACAGATTCCCGGGCCCCACCCCAGAGTTTCAAATTCGGTGAATCTGGAATGGGATCTGCTTTACTTAGAAGCTCCTAGGTGATGCTGATGCAGCTTGTCCACAGCCCACACCTTGAGGAGCACTGGTCTAAGTGGCCCTCAGAAGCAAATGGAAAACAATCTATCCAGCGTCCCATGTGCCAGTGAAGTCTATCTGCCAAGATCTCACTCACACGCCACCTCCCTTCTGCCCTCTGAATCTCACATGGATGGAGCCCTGTTTGCCTGCAATGCCTTAGCTGCAAGAGCATCTGGGAAATGTGGTTTTCAGCTTCCGAGTCTTGCTGTACCGGAAGGTACACAGAAGGGGGATAGGTCCCAAGTGACAGTGGACCACACTTCTACAGTTCCCGCTGAGCTGTCAGCTTGTGACACTCCATATACTCAGGACACTGACATGAGCACGAGTGTTCTGCTGGGTGACTTGAGTTAATTGCAGCTGTTGTCTTCTGGGGATTCTGGACACTTTTTTTCCAGTCTAGGGGAGTCAAGTTTTAGGTTGGAAACTCTGATAAGGATTGTTAGCAGACTCAGTTATTTCCTTGTTTGGCTCAATGATACAAAGAGGAAATCAAAATTTAGTTCACACTAGAGCTGGAAGAAACCATCCCCTGCACTACCTGTTCCCTACCCATTTCTCAGATGGGGAGACCGAGGCCCCCCAAAAGGACAAGGTTCATGTGGGCAGAGCTGGGACTTAAACTCATGTGCCTTCATGTCTGTTTAGAAAGCACTTTGCTCTCTGTGATTCCTTTTGTTCCACCCCTGTCCCTGTGCCAAGAGCAGGGAAGGGATTGTTATTTTATAGGTAAGGAGGCTGAGGCCCTGACAAGGCAAGCAAGGGCTGCATTGCAACCTGCACTGCAAGTGTGGTCCTCTTGCCTGGTGCAGCCCAGAGCCAGGGGACAGAGGGAAGGTCTTGGGCAAGAGGGCAACTTCGTCAATGGGATCATCCCTGTCTTCCTTCCACTCAGCTGCACCCCTTAGGCTAGCTTAAAGGCCAACCAGCGGCTTCCCCACTCCAGATCCTAACAAAAGAGAAAGAACTTCTTTTACTAATGCTTCTTATAAATTTTGCAGTTAGCTGAGTCTCTTCTTTTGCTGAACAACCACCCTCCCCGCCTTTGGATACACTTAATGTTTTAATTGTGGCAAAATACACAAAATAGAAAATTTACCGTCTTGGCCATTTTTGTGTATAGCTCAGTGGCATCAAGTGCATTTACACTGTTGTGCAAACACATCACCACCATCCATCTCCAGGACTCTTTCCATCTCTAAAACCGAAGCTCTCTAACCCTGAACCCACCTCCCAATCCCCCCCCCCCACCCCCCCACCCCCGCTTCTCCCAGCCGTGGGCAACTGCCTTGATTTTCCTGTCTCTATGAACTCTATGAACTTGACTACTCTAAGTACCTCATGTAAATGCAATCACACAACATTTGTCCTTTGGTGTCTGTCTTGTTTCACTTAATATAATGTCCTCAGGGTTCATTCATGCTGTAGCCTGTGTCTGAACTTCCTTCCTTTTTAAGGCCGAATAATATTCTGTTGTATGTAGATAATATATTTTGCCTATCCACTGGTTGTTTCCACCTTTTGGTTATTGTGAGTAATGCTGCTATGGACACGGATGCATAAATCTCTGTTTTGAGTCTCAGCTTTCAATTCCTTTGGGTATATTCTCAGAAGTGGAATTACTGGATCATTTGGTAGTTCTATTTTTAATTTTTTGAGGGTTCACCATACTGGTTTCCATATCGGCTGCACGATTTTGCATTCCTACCAGCAATACACAGGCTTTCAGTTTCTCCACATCCTGGTGAATCCTTGTTACTTTCTGTTTTTGTTTGTTTGTTTTGATAGTAGCCATCCTAATGGGTATGAGGCGGCTGCTGCCCATTCTTTCCCATCCCCACTCCTTCCCTTCCCTTCCCATTCCATCCTTTCTCTTCCCTTCCCTTCGCATCCTTTCCCATCCCTTCCCTTCCCTTCCCATCCCTTCCCATCCCTTCCCTTCCCTTCCCA
>NW_027397086.1:10780462-10788957 GCF_003265705.2 Callorhinus ursinus
CTTCCCTTCCCAGCCCATCCAATCCCATCCCATCCCACCCCTTCCCATCTCATCTCATCCCATCCCATCCTTTCCCATTCCATCTCATCCCATCCCATTCCATCCCATTCCATTGTTTGAAATTTGATGTAATCACTGAGGAAAAGAATCCAGCACCCAGGGACACTGTGCCTCCTGATGAGTCTTGGAAGCTCATGAGACTCACCCAGCAGCGGTGGCACACAGGGAAGAGTGGCAGAAGGTCCAAAAGGGCAGCCAGGTGCAACATCTTTCTCCTCTCCTTCCAAACAGCAAACACTTCCTGAGTCTAGAGGAAGCATTTCTGCACACACCAGACTACTGAAATCTGCGTGCGGGAACGCCTTCGCTGCATTCTTCAGCTCTTCTTCCCTTTTTAGCCTCTGGAAGAGGAGTTTATTTTGCCTTCACAGTGGCAGAGTAATAACCACATAGTTTAAACATAAGTTTTCTTGTGCATTTCCTTGTTGAATTTTGCACATTGAAATTTTTATATTCATGTATTCTTTTATGATGCCTAAATGTTTTCCTTGAAATGTGTATTGATTTGTAAATTAGATTGTCTTCTGTAATAAAATACCATTTGCACAAAAAAAAAGCTTTGTTGTTATAGGAGGTGTGGAGAGGGAAGTGGAGGGGTACGGTGGTGGGGGGAGCGAGCCTTGTAGGAGGGGGTGCAAGGCGCAAAGGGAAGAGATAATGACCTGGGCTAGGGTGCTGGCAGGGAGGATCCCCAAGTGGTGGGGGTTGGGGTAGACAAGACACATTTCAGAGACAATCTAAAGGATGTGGTGGCCAGTCTGTGATCAGGCCTGAGGGAGGAAAAGTCAGGGTCCAGAATGATTTCCATATCTCTGGCTTCATGAATCTGGGGTGGTGGAGAAGGCAGGGAACAGAACAGAGGGGTTGATGACCATTTCTGCTTAGACTTTAAAGGGCCTGAAGGCCACTCAAGCTTCAGGACATGTTCCGTAAGGCAGAGGCAAGGGACTAGGGAGGGGCGGGGAGGGGAAGGGGAGGTTGGGAGATGGGTTGCAAAGGTGTGTGAGCTTAGACCTTCTGGGATGGAGAGACAGAGCGGCCCAGATACTAGAACCCAGCTGTCCTGCCTCTGGGGATGGGGAAGGGGCCTGAGAGCTCTTGACCCCCGAACTCTCTCTTGGGTTGGTGTCCTGAGGGCACATCCACCCTCACATCCCTCTCCGCAACAAGGGCACCCAAACTGGGCTGAGGATCCAGCGCCCGCATGAATCAGAAAGACCTGTGTTCCAGTCCAACCCTCTCTCAATAGCTCTGCTCCCTGAATCTCAAGTCCCTAATGGGTCATGTGGGAACACTGATGCCTCCATACCAGGGTTTAATGACATAGGCACATAGAAGGCCTGGGGGATTGCTTGACAGGTGTCTGGCAGGCATTCCATAAACAATTGTTGAATCTGGATCTTTTCTGAGCCTGCCTGGATGCCCCCTCCTCCAGGAAGCCTTCTCTGGTTCCCCTCCCCTAATCACACAAGGTTGGATACGATCCCCCTTCTCTGTGCTGCCAAAGCACCTCACCGTGCACCTCATTGTCTGTCTCCTTGAGCACAGAGGCTGGTATTACTTAGCAGGACAGTTTCGTTTTGGTATCGTTTGGCATCTCTGCTGCTTCTTCACTGTAGCATCTGGGGCAAGTTGATCAGTATCTCTGAGCCTTGCTTAACCCCTCTGCAAAATGGGAACGTGATCAATCGTACCTACCTCTTGGGGCCGTTGTGAGAATTAAAGTACACAGTCCTTAGAACCAGGCCTGGCCCATGGCAGGTGCTCAGTGAGTGTGAGCCATTTATCCATCATTACTCATTACCATTATTGCTGATATCTTTACTTGGAGGTCTATGGAACTAAGAGAAGACCTGCGTTCTGGTCTCGGGTTTTTCTTGTGTTGATCTTTAGTGAACTTTTGTTGTACCTAGAACTGTTCTAGATCAGTGGTTAGGTAAGGAACAGGGGGGCTTTGTAATAAAGAGAAGCTCTATTATCATCCTTTCTGCATTCTGCACAGACCAAGTGACCAACACGTTTGTGAAGGGGCTTTGTGGGGAAGAGACTCTAGGGTGGCTCCTGCTTTCTTTCCTGTGACCCCAGGGGCCGCTGTCCGGGAGCCCACACCCTGCTGGCACCTGCTGGCAACCCGGGGTGCGGGCGGGGTGTCCCAGCTCCTTCTCCCTGGAGCCCTCCCACGGAGCACACAGCAGGAGGCCCTCAGCTGGCTCCGCACCCCCAAGCCTTTGGGCCTTGCTCTGTGCATACACATGTGTATTTGGGAGATGCTTCTCTTAATCATATCTTGAATTAATGCAGGTCTCGTTCTTTCCCAGCTCTCATTACCCTCTTAATTAACTCGGCACAGATGGAAAAAGTCGGAATTGCTCTAGTCGAGTTGTTCTGCTAGTTTTAAAATGAGATGGCAGATGGGAGGACGAGGTGGAACGGGCCGGCTCGGAGGGAGGAGAGGAGTTTTCAAGCTGTCACCGGAGCGTCAACAAACGCTCCATCTGTCGGTGGGGAGGCCGGGCCGAGGCCTCTTGCGGGGGGCTGGCGATCACAGGGCCACACGGGGCCAAGGCGCAGAGGCGCGGGCGGCTCGGCTGCCCCGGGCGCGGTCCCCAGCACCGGGTGCCTGGCGCCGGAGTTCTGGGGTCCTGATGCGGTGGACCCCTCTCCCGCGGACTGTGACCGGGACACTCCTGCCCCCCACGGCTGTTTTGGGAGCCAAGGAAGCCTTTGCTTCTCCTTCTTACCTAAAATAGTGTCAAGGAATGAATTACGTCGACTCCACGCGACTGTCAGAGTGAACTTCCGGGAACGCACATCACTTGGCTGCTTGACTGCCCACGGGCTCCCCAGGGTCGGCAAGGCAGTCGGCCCTGCCCGGGACTGCAGTCTCATCTCTCCCCCGCCCTCCACTTGCCTCACGCCGCCTTCAGCCGCGAGGACCTACTGTGGTCTTTCTGATGCCCCAGCATGCTCTCTTGGGGGTTCGGCAATTCCTGTTCCCTCTGCCGGAACCGGCCCCTCCTTCTCATCCTTGAAGACCAGCTGTGTTAGGTAGCCCTCGGAGTCCTCGCTCTGGCCCCGTGTTTCTCCCACCAACGTGTTTTCTAAAACCCCCTGCTCGTGAATGAATTAATAAATGGTTCTTTCAGCAGCTCAGTACAGGGTATGTGGTCTGTTCCGGGATGCGTCTCAACCTGCAAAGATCATAGAACCTTAGCGTTCAAAGAGATCCCAGGAATCTGAGGGCAGGAATCCATTCTAGTGCATCCCAGACAGGTGGGGTCTCAGGTTTGGCTTGCATACTCACAGGGTCTCAGGATTACTGGCCTTTCTGTCTTATGTCCTGAGGTTTGTGGAGTAGTAGACAGAGCTCAGACTTCAGAGTCAGACCTGGTATCAAGCCCATTTATTGCTATGAGACCTCAAATAGATCCTTAACCTCTCTGAGCCTTGGCTTGTGCATCTGTAAAATGGGGGTTCAATCAGATGGTTGTTGTGTCCCTTTCAGTTGTGACCTGTGAGGTTCCAAGACTGTTGCCTCTGAGTCTCCACGTTCTGTTTCAGGGACCTCTCATCTGACCTCCTGACTCCTGTGCCCCTGCCCCCATCCCTCTGTCGTAATACCTGGTTCATTACACTGACTGCCTGGCTCCCTTCACCAGCTTTTGTTAAAATTCAGTTCTGATCAAGTCATTCCTGTGCTTCTGTCTTCATCCTCCATGAGCGGCAGAGTTATGTCTGGGCTCCCTGGAGTGGCCTTCTCAGTGTCCCCAGATCCACAAGCGGTAACTTCTCACTCTCTACTCCCCCCCCCCCCCCGATCCCAGAGTTCTCCAAACACACGTTCCACCACTTCACACGCTGTTACTTCTACCTGCAAATCCCTTTCCCCTGGCTGTTGTCAGCTACTAACTCCTACTGATACTCCGAAACCCTATTTGGATGTCATCTTCTGTCTGAGGGTTTTCCAGATCATTCTTTCCTTCTGAGCCAAGTTAACCATTCCTTCTTCTAGACCCCTTTACAAGTGCAGTACTGCACCTAGCACTGTGTGTTTGAATAGCCCTTTCCCGCGGTTGGGTTTTCTTTCTCCTGTAAATTTCACGAGGCAGGGACATCCTGATTCCTCTCTGGCCTCCGCACCAGGGACAGGGCCTGGCAGGCCAGTGTCCCCACCTTCCTGACTATGTGGCTGCACTTCTGACCCCAGTCTCTTTCCTCATTTTTTTCAAGTGAAAATGACAACAGCTCTTAATCAGAACTTCTTAATCCCACCACAGTATCCTTCCGAGATGCTTTTACCTCCAGGAACCCATTGATTCTCCACTCTCAATTACTATAATTACCACAAATGATAAAATAGCAGCTTTCCCAGCTTTCTTTACTCTTGCCAATTTGCATATGCTAATGCACGAACATCTCCCCTCAGTCCCCCACCCCCACCCCTGCTGCTGGCTCCTCTAAGACAGTTTTTGTGTTTGCCCTTACTTTGCCCCACAGCAACTCAGGGCTGGATCTGGGCAGGGAGGACAGAAGTTTCCAGAAGTTCCTAATCCATCCAGGGAATGGAAAAAATGAACTTCCTGTCATATAAAGCATAGTGAATACATGGAGGCAGATCTTCTGCTTACTCAGGAGAAGGCAGGATGGAGGAAGCAGAGGGCACCTTCCTCTGAGAGGCAGGTGAGACCTGGGCTCATGTTGCTGACTCTAATAGTCTTGGCCTGGTCCCCTTGCTCCCTGAACCTCACGTCCTTCTTCTGGAAACTGGGAGGTTATAGCCATTTGGCAGTTTGTAATGAGGAAGAAATATGACCTTTCTTGTATTACGGTAAAATACCCATAACATAAAATTTACCATTTTAACCATTTAGTGTACAGTTCAGTGGCATTAAGCACATTCATGATGTTGTGCAACCATCACCACCTTCCATCTCCAGAACTCTTCTCATCTTGCAAAATTGAAACTCTGCACCCATTAAACACTCACTCCCCAAGCTCGCCCCACACCCCCAGCCCCTGGCAACCACTTTCTGCCCCTATGGACTTGACTGCTTCCATTGTATGTATGTGCCACATTTTGCTTATCCAATCATTCATTGCTGGGTACTTGGGTTGCTAGAAATACCCTCTTACAGGTTAAAATATCTTCTAAAATTTACAGACAGCACAATTTTAGGAGGTGGAGGTGGTTAGGACAGTGAACTGTGGTGTTACACTTGACCTTGAGTCCTGGCCAGGTGTCCTTGGGCTCCTTACCTCAGTGTCTATCCCATGGGGCTGTCGTGAGGTTAACGATCTAAGGCACGTACAAGGCTTAGCAGAGGGACTGACCTGCAGGAAATGTTCATTCTTTTATTCATTCATTCATTCAACAAATCTGTACTAAGCACCTACTATGCTCCAGGCACCGAGCTAAGTGCTTGCCATAGAACCCTGTGTGTCTTTCACAATGCTGACCTCAAGAAGGCAAGACAGACTAGCATCAAATAAGTAAGAGAATACACATTATGTCAGACAGTGGTAAATTCTATGGATTGACGGAGAGCAGATTAAAAGGGATAGAGAGCTTGGGGAGGGGGCAGTGCTATCCCATATAGGGTGAGCAGGAAAGGTCTCTTGAGGACATGAGAATTGCAAGGGTGAGCCTGGTAAGGATTACTAGTAATGGAGAGAAGAGGAAATGCAAAGACTTTGAGGTGGGAGCACACCTGGAATGTTCTAGGAATAAGAACATGTCTATTGTGGCTGGAGAAATGTGAGCTAGAGCATAGCAGGAAATAAGGGCAGAGAGGTAGCTGGGGGTTCGAGCTGCAGGGTCAGGTGAGCCCGGGAGGGAGAGCAGATGGCACTGAGCAGGGAAGTGATGGGGTCTGACTCGTGTTTAAAAAGCATTGCTCTGCCTGCCAGGTTGAGAATCAACTATAGTGTCGGCGAGGGTGGAGACAGGAAGACCTATGACTGAAATAATCCAGGCCAGGAACTGGCAAACGTTTTCTATACAGTTCCAGAGAGTAAAAGTGCTTGGCTTTGTGGGGCCATAGTGTCTCTGCTGCAATTACTCGGTTCTGCCCTTGGAATGCAAAAGCAGCCGTGGACAATATATAAACAAATGGGTGTGACTGTGTTCCGATAAAACTTTATTCATAAAAACAGATGGTCATCTGGATTTGGCTGGCAGGCTGTAGTTACGGATGCTGGCTTTAGCTAAATGGTGGTGAGTTGGACCAGGGTGTGGCAATGGGGCCATGGCAAGTGGCTGAATATGGGATATGTTTTGAATCTTGACCCAAGAAATGCCAGTTACTGAGATGAGAGAGTCTATGGGTGTAGGAGGTTTTTTTAGTGTGAGGAGAATTAGGAATTTGGTTTCAAACAGACTAAGTTTGAGATGGCCCTTAGACATCCGAGGTGGATGTATGAGTCTGGAGTTCAGGAGAGAGAGACTAAGGGTGGAGGGAGGAATTTTGGAGTTATCTAGATGGATCTAAAGATATGAGATTGGATGAAATCATTTATAGAAAAGGAGTGGATAGAGAAGAAAAGGCTGCCAAGGACTGAGCCCTGGAGTGCTCAGAGAGATGAGAAGCAACCCAACTGGTCAAGGAGACTGAGGACGGGTGGTCACTGAGGTGTGAGGAAAAACCCAGAGAGTGTGGTGATCTGAAAGCAAAGAGAAGGAAGTGTATCTATGCAGAAATGCTCAATTTGCTAAATGTTGCTGCTGTGGGTTGTTGTCTACCAGAAACCCCAGGGTGACCTTCTTAGAAATAGGGTCTTTGCAGATATAACTACTTAAGATGAGGTCATACTGAATTAGGGTGTCCTTATATCCAGTGACTGGTGTCCTCTAAGAGTGGACACATGAGACCCACAGAGGGAAAAGGCAGGTAGAGCGATTGAGGTGATGCAGCTATAAGCCAAGGAATGCCAAGGAAGGCCAGTGACCACCAGAAGCTGGAAGACGCAAGGAAAGAGCCTTCCCTGGAAATGTCAGAGGAAACAGGACACTACTGACACCTGGATTTTGGATTTCTGGCCTCTAGACTGTTATAAATAAGTTTCTGTTCTTTTAAGTCACCTAGTTTGTGGTATTTTGCTTGAGAAGCCCTGAGAAACTAATACTTGTTGCTGATGGGTTAAGTAGGATCAAGACAGATGAAGGACCTTGGATTTGGTAACACTGGATGGCCTTGACAAGAGCTGTTTTCAGTAAAGTGGTGGGTGTGAAAGTCTGATTGGAGTGGATTCCAGAGAGAACAGGAGGGAAGGCATCAGACTATGAGCATGACCCATTCTTTGAT
The DNA here is from genome assembly GCF_003265705.2 of Callorhinus ursinus. Lineage (NCBI taxonomy): Eukaryota > Metazoa > Chordata > Mammalia > Carnivora > Otariidae > Callorhinus > Callorhinus ursinus. The sequence continues at coordinate 10,787,824 of NW_027397086.1, forward strand.
TTTAAAGGGAGTGGGGAGGAAGGATGTAGTTGGGAAGGAATGGGAGAAATAAGACATGTCTCATGTTGAAGGGCACAAGCCAGCAGAGAGGCAAGAAATCATGATGCCGGAGAGTGGGGAGAATGACTGGTGTCCTCTGGGACTGCATTAGTGGAGGCTGGAGCATGGGGAGGTTGTTCATAGCAGTGGGAGGGAAAGGGGTGAGCTTGGGTGGGTGTGGCTGGTACAAGTGTTGGAAGGACTTGTAGGAGTTCTTTTCTGGTTACTTTTATTGTCTCAGTGAAACAAGTCAAAGAAATGAGCTGCAACTGAGGCTGGGGAGGAAACAACAAAAGTTTGAGTGGAGAGCGGAGGTAGGTGGCCGTGTGTGTGTGCGTGTGTGAGATTCTCACTAGGGAAGTGTATTTGGATGATTAGGCAGCCCAAAGGGCCCACTTGAGCTCAGTGCCCCTTAGTTCAGTGTGGGCAGTGTGTTCCTCTCTCATCACATGCAGCTGCCCGGTTCAGGTTAAGAGCAGGTGGAGAATTGGATTAAACTACTAAGTGTAATGAAGCAAGAAATGATCAAGGCAGTCAAAAGTTGTATCAGTTATCTATTGCTGTGTAACAAAACCACCCTAGTACTTGAATAGCCATTCATTTTTCTTGTGAGTCTTCAATTTTTGGCAGGGCTTTGGTGGGGACAGCTTGTCTCTGCTCAGCTGGGGTGGCTTGACTGGGGAATGGAGGATTTACTCTGAAGATGGGGTAGTAGGCAGACTGGTCCCCAAAGATAACAGGTTCTAATCCCTGGAACCTGTCAATGTTACCTTATTTGGAAAAGGGGTCTTTGCATATATGATTAAGTTAAGGATCTTGAGACAGGGAAGTTATCTTGGACTGATTCTCCATGTGGGTTGTAAATGCAATCATGAGTGTTTTTTTTTTTTTTTCCCCGACACGAGGTCCTTAGTCTCCAGATTCACAGGGAACAGAGAGTGGATAGTGGGCGCCGGGGCCGGGGGAGGGATGGGGGTCGGTGACTCAGGGGGACAGAGAGTGGACAGTGGGGCGCCAGGGCTGGGGGAGGGATGGGGGTTGGTGACTCAGGGGGACAGAGAGTGGACAGTGGGCGCCAGGGCTGGGGGAGGGATG
>NW_027397086.1:10788967-10829963 GCF_003265705.2 Callorhinus ursinus
GGGGACAGAGAGTGGACAGTGGGCGCCAGGGCTGGGGGAGGGATGGGAGTTGGTGTCTCATGAGACAGAATTTTGACTGGGGAGATAGAACGTTCTGGTCATGGATGGAGGACAGCTGCACAACAGTGGTAATGTGCTTAATACCCCTGAGCTGTGCACTTAGAGATGGATAGGTCAGTAAATTTGAGGCATGTCCATTTTACGGTGGCCCCTTTGTGGCAGAGCCTGGGGTCGGGGGCCCTTCATCCCTCGGCAGTGATGGGCCATTGGACTCCATGTCCTTCCCTGGGCTGAGGGGGTAGAGCTCATTCTCTCCACCGAAGAGCAGGTTCCGGCTGAGTTTCCGGGGGTCGACTTTCTGGGGGGTGGAGGAAGGCGGACACAGTGAAAAGCGGCGGCGGAGAAAGGCCTCCTCCTTCATGGCCTGGGCGCTGGGAGGCTTCGTGCCGCGACTCGGTGCCCGCGGGCCCGGTGCGCGGAGCTCAGCTGGCGGCGCGGCCCGGCTGCAGGAAATGCCAGAGGACTGATCCAACCGCGGAGCCCTGGGAGCGAGCGGCGGCAGCGGGAGGAGGGATCGGGGAGGGCAGGGGGCGGGGAGGAGGGAGGGCGCTGGAGGAAGGCGCAAGGGAGGAGCAGAGAGGAGGAGGGATGGGGCCGCAGGGGGAGGGGGGAAGGGGGAGGGCTCAGCGGCCACAAAACGCCGGGCGGGATCCGTGGTGCTGGAGCGCCTCACAGGGACCCCAGGCTTCCACTCAATCATGAGTGTTTTTACAAGAGAGCTGCAGAGGGACATTAGACATACAGAAGAGGCAGAGGCAATGGACCACAGTGGAAGTAACTACAGGGATGAAGCTGCAAGCCAAGGAATGCCTGGAGCTACCAGAAGCTGGAAGATGCAAAGAATGAATTCTCTTGTACAACCTCCAAAGGAGTATCATCCTTGATTTTGGACTTCTAATTTCCAGAGCTACGGGGAAATAAATTTCTGTTGTTTTAAGATGCCAAATTTGGGGTAATTTGTTACCCTAGCCCTAGGAAACTAATACAGATGGTGGCTCTCATGTCTAGCGAGTTGTTTCTGTCTATCATCCATGAGCTCAGCTGGCATTGAGGGTTGAGGGTCTTAGTTCCTCTCTACCTGGACCTCTTGAGGCATGGTAGCTGGGTTCTAAGAGTGAGTGTCCCAAGAAAACAAGGCAGAAGCGATCTTGCCTTTTTGACAGTCTTGGCATCACTTCTGCCATAGTCGTAGCCCCACTCCAATTCGAGGACCACTTCTCAAGGGGAGGAGTGTAAAAGTCACATAAGAAGTAGGTGTGAGATGGGAGGTGTTGCTGCAGCCAGTTTTTAGCATGTCCAACCTGCCACAAGGGTGATACAAGGAAATGATGGTAATGATGAAGATGATGATGACAAGGATGATGGTGGTGGTGGTGATGATGATGATGGTGGTGATGGTAGTGATGATGATGATGATGATGGTGATGATGGTAGTGATGATGGTGGTGATGGTGGTGATGGTGATGATGGTGGTGATGGTGATGATGGTGATGATGGTTATGATGGTAGTGATGATGGTGATGATGATGGTGGTGATTATAATGGTGATGGTGATGATGGTGATGATGGTGATGATGGTAGTGATGATGGTGGTGATGATGATGGTGGTGATGATAATGGTGATGATGATGGTGATGACGGTAGTGATGATGGTGATGATGGTGGGGATGATGGTGGTGATGAAAATGATGATGGTGGTGATGATGATAGTGATGATAATGATGATGCTGGTGATGGTGATGACTGACCATGACTTCTTGGTTGGGCAAAGAGGGAAGTGAGGACACACTGAGCAAAGGGCAGTGAAAGGGTGGCAGAGTCAATGGACCCTAGACCTGAGGTGGAAGAACCGTTGATCGTGGAGTGAGCAGTGCCCAGAGAGTGAGATTCTTGAAACTGAGGTTATGGAGCGAGAACAGTTATGGGTTATGACAGGTGTAGTTTAACCATGGCAGTGAGTGACTGGGGCGTGGATTTTGCAAGACAGGAAGTCAAAGATTGACAAAACAGGCTGTTGAGAGGAACACTCACATGGATATTGAAACTGAGTCTGTGTTGGAAAGAGTAGAAATAAACCAGCAGTTAAAACCTCTGGGGACACAGGGATAGTGCCGTGAAAAGGAAGGGTAGTGGGTTCTCTAATACAATGGGGTGAGCTTCAGAGCTGGAGGCTTTTAGGGAGGGGGGCAGTGTTCTGGAAGCGGCAGTGAGGAGCAGTGAGGAGTGGTGTGAATGGCAGAAGGAGTGTGGGAGAGAAACAGGTCCTCTTGAGAGAGCTGCAGGGGAGGAGGGTCCCTGGGGAGATCAGGTTTCGGTTGGAGCCAGAAAGTGAATGTGCTCAGAAGTTTAGAAGAGTATAGAGGGAATTGCAGAGGGCAGAGCGGGAGATTTTGGTAAGGATGTAGAACCCAGTAGGGATGAGTGCTGAGGAGGGGGGAATGCTCTGGGAACACTGGGCTTCTCAGGGTGACTGATGTGAACCAGGATATAGAGCATGACGGTATTAGATTTGGGGGCCTCAAGGCAGACAGCTGGTCTCTGAGGGCTGAGCGGAGGTGGGAGGAAGGGGGGACTAGGAGCCCCAGAGCTCCTGTTCATGACAGTGAGAGGTCAGGGGAGGTGCCACGTGTCCAGGGGGATTCAGAGTTCAGCAGATATTAATTATCACTATCATTGTCATTATTTTGCAGGTCAGGCTGTGGATTTTATAGATGGGGAATGGGCATTATTTCAACTTATGTTGTGACTATTTTCCTCGCTTCCCCACAGGGCTGTGAGCTCTGCAGAGCAGGGTCTTCATCTTGTTGCCTTGGAATCTTAACATCCAGCACAGTGCTTAGCCCGAAGTATTTATCAGATAGCATGTGTTTAATGAAAAAGGCTCAGAGACTTGTGACTTTCCCAAGGTCACAGAGCAAATACAGACCTAGTACAAATCCCCTGGATTCCTTATTCTCAATTATCTTTGCACTCCTACAAATCTAAATCCTTCAAATTCTTGTACTGGTTACTTTTCCCCTTTATCTCTTTCCCTTTTGCCCATTTACTTTCCAGTGAGATCATTAGCCCCAGACGGAATCTGAAGCCCAGAACCTCCATCAATGTTCAAAGCCTCCCTCTTTTTGCCCATGTGTAATCTTCAAAAAGGCCTTTTTCTCCCATAACGATCTTCCCTGGGGGGATCCTGGCAGACCTGAGCATAGGAACTGCAGGCTGGCTAAAGAGGGCTTTTCGGCTAATAGAATAAACAGGCGTGAAAATAGGGAAAGAGGCAGGTAGCTCTGGGGCCTCTTTGTCAACTGTTTTGGACTTGGCATTGGGGGCTTCCTAAGTCCATTAGCCTCGGTTAATTTCTCTAGTGCTTTATGATGAAGGGGATGGAATTGGTGGAAATACTCCGTAAGTGGGGTTAGTCACACCCGAAACTGACAGGGTGAGATAAACCCATTTGAGGGAAGAAGAACATCTTCTCAACCCATCCAAAAGATTTGAGGAGTGGGAGGAGAGAATCTCATGATCCAGTGCCAACTTCTTGATCACAGATTCCCTTCTGAGATGCTGTCAGCTGAGGGCTTAGAACAGCTCCTGTTAAAGCCGGGATTTGGAAAGGGCTGGTGAGTCACTGCTCTGTGATTGGCTCAGAAATAATGGGTTCCATGCCTTGATTCTCCTGTCCGAAAACTTCAGAGTCTGGCCAGGCATCAAGGGGACAGAGACATACAAAATGAGAATATCAATCCTACCGTTACAGAGATCGGGGCGTGCGTATGTGCATGTGCATATGTGTGTGCATGGAAGGAGGGATGGGGATGTGAGGGGAGGGAGGAAGACTTAGAACATGCAAAAAGCAGAATCAGGCTGGCATAGAGACTGGCAGGTAGAAGTCCCTCCTCTGGCCCCCAAGAGAAAACACTCGTCTCTTGGACCAAGGAAAGGTAGGAGGAGGGTGAAATCTCAGAGTCATTGGAGAGAGTTCTGAGAAAAAGGAATCGATTGGGAGAAATGGCACACTCTGGGAAGGCATTTTCTGTCACCTTGAGAGCTTCCAGTGGGTTGCTGCTGAGGATGAACTCCCAGTCCCGTGAGCGGCTGAGTCATGTGTGAAGACCATCCAACACTGCGTGGGGTTAGGGGGCTGCCAGGCCATCTAAGGCAGTATGGTTGAGCCTGGAAAAGTGCTACTGGCAACATAGCCAAAATACATCCCAGCCCATGTACTGTTGCATCTTGACTCCTAGAGTCCTAGGCTAAGCCAGCATCACCTGCCCCTGGACAACCACAGTGGCCTCTTAACTCATGTCCCCGGTGCTATTTTAAAAGTGTCAGTCAGGTCATGGTACTCTGTAAAAAATCCTTCAATGGCTTCTCATTGCTCTTAGAATATAGTCCGAACTCATGGTCCATGAGACTGGGCGCTCTATGACCTCACCTTGTACCCTCTGATCTTACTGCGTGCTATGCTCCCTCAGTGAGCAGAGTCACACCTTCTCTGTCCTCCTCAAAGAGGTCATTCCTGTCTTGAGGCCTCTGCCCATGATGGTCCCTCTGCCTAGAATGTTCTTCCCATGGATTTTGGCATGGTTAACTTTTCCTTATTTTTCAGGTCCTGCGTCATCTCTCACCTCCACACGGAGGCCTCCTTTGCCCCCATTTAGAAGTAGGCCCCCTCTCCTTACCCCAACCACTTTCTTTATCTGGTTCTATTTTCTTTGTTATTACAGCTTCTTGCTATTTCAAATAATCTCATTAGTGTATTAATCTGCTTGTGCATTTTCTGTGTTCTACTGTGAAAACCTGAGCTTTGAGAGCAGAGAGCTCTTCCGTCCCATTTACCACCTGAGTGTTAGGTGTGTAGGATTCTTTCAAAACATAGTTGTGGGATGAATGAATGAATGAATAAACAAACGAATGAATGAAGAGATGAACAGATGAGTCAGACACACGTGGATTGGACGTCTGGGTCGACCACGTACAGGCCTAGTGACTTTGAAAGTGTTTATCGGCAACCCGGAGCCTCGTATCAGAGGTCCCTTGTGTAGGGGCCATGCTATTTGGCCTGAGGCTGTCACAGGGCACCCGTTTCAGAATTATGTGAGACTTGCAGCTCAGTACCTTGCACCCAGTAGGTGCCCATTAATGTCAGCTCCCTTCTCCTTCCTGGTCTTCCAGTCGTGAACTCCGCATAAAGTAGGAGGGTCAGGATGGACTACCACTGCCAGAGAACTACCAATCGGAAGGGCCAGTCACAGGGGCGGGACACCATGATCCACCTGGCTCTCCGAGGCCCAGACTCTGCCCATAGTCCTGCCTCGCTACTGCTGTGCTCAGCACCCTCATGCCCTCCAAGGTGGGCTTCCTAATGCTGAAGCTTCTTTATGTCTGGCATTCAAGGCTCTTGAACACCTGCTCTCATTTTATCTGAGCAATTTTATGCTCTTGACTTTTACCTGCCCCTTGACTCTGCTCAGGCTGTTGCTTATTTCTTTTAGGGCCCTCAGCACTGGCTCAGTGCACAAGCAATGGGTGTGCTAATTACAAAATGGCCCCTTTATGTTCCCTGAAGGGTATTGGTAGCAATTTTACTAGAGATGTGCTTCTGGTAGACACTTGAGTTGGACATTCCCCTTGTGTGTTGATTTGTCTTTCCTGGTAACAAACTTTTGGGGCAGGAAAGATAATCTCGTCCAACTCTCATGACAGAGGGGGAAATAGGGCCCAGAGAAGTAGAGCACCCTGCCCAGGTCATGCAGTGAGTCAGTAGCAGAGTGAAGACTGGAATCCAACTATGGATTTTGGCTGCAGAGAGCTGGTGGCTGAGCTCAGTTTGGATTCAGCCTGGGCAGGAAGCCCATGGCCTGGTCTGCTTTGGCCGTGCCCCCGGGCACCATGTAAGTGGCAGCAGCTGGAGGCCATTAGGGGTGTGTGTGTCTCTCTTGCTCACACCCCCATCTACAAACATTATCCTTGGAGGCAGCCTCAGCTGGGATGGCACACCCGGGTGGCTGTCCCATGTGCCAGCCTGCGTGCCCTGAAGTCTTCTCTGAAGCCTCCCTACTTGGGAGGTCTGAACTGAGCTTTCTACCAGGAAAGCAGGAACAGGGCTGAGTGAGCCCCTGCTGTTAGCACCCAAGCGGATGGGATCCTGGGTTCAGGCAGGCTTCTGGGATGGTGGTTTTTGAAGAGAGCAGTGCTGCCCCCTGCAGGGTATTTTGGGTATTTATGGGAGTTGTTTCTCGTCCTCATAGTGTTTTGGGGAAACGATTAGCGATTAGCGGGTCGGGGGCAGATATGCCCAGCATACCGCCTTGTACCAGAAAATTCCACGTTACAGAGAATCCACTTGCATCTTCCCGAGAAATGTTTGCATGTCTCACTGGAAATGCATGCAAGTGAAAAATCTGTTTATAGTTACGTATTTCTAGATCCAAGCGCGTGCGCTCCCTCTCTCTAATCTATCTATCTGTGAATATATATAAAGAAAGTTATTTTGTGCCTAGTTTTAAAATACACCGAGCTTTCCAGGAACACAACCGCTTGGTAACTCGAGGGTAGACTGTACTTTGTTTTGTTCAAAACTTCACGAAGAGTGGTTCACCACTTCAGAATACTGTGCTGTGGATGGCAAGACTACAGTTACATTGAAGACACTGATACAGTCCCCCTAGCCTCTGTCTGCCTTTGTAGTTATAAACATAGAAAAGTGCTTAGTTAGCCCTTACTCCAAAATGTCAGATTTAAAGAAAGACTGTCAATGATATTCAGTTGGATAGTGTTTCATGTCTCCTAAGTCCCAACCTACTCACTAGAAAGAGGTGTAAGCATCTTACTGCTTTCATGGTCTTCACTGAAGTCATGTTTGAGCACTCAGTTATTAACATATATATTATTTTATTATGAGTTATCTCCTTTATTCTTTATGATATATCTATCTTTATAATATATTAGTTTAAACAATTATGTAAGTAGGTTATAGTATGCTCTAGAGTTACCTACCCATACTAGTAGATACTACACTATACTGTTTCGTCATAGTAAAGAGAATGTTTCAAAATAATTGCTATGGAAAGAGGGATGAGGGTCTGAGAGAATAAAAAACGTGCTGCCTCACCTCTAGGGACACATAGCTGGTTTGTCAATACCATTTAAGTCCTGTCTTCTGGATGAAGAATCTATTTTTTCCTTCTTGGAACCCATGTACATCCAGCTCTGTGATCTTCATTCATTCACGTACTAATTCGATATATATTAAGACCTGTTATGTATGTGCCAGGCACGTTGCTAAGCACCCAGTGTATATTATCTCACTTCATCCTCATGGCTGCCCTGTGGAAGAGGAGTTCTTTCTTATCCTTCTCTTGTGCTCACGGGTTCAAGTCCCAGAGAACTCCCACGCCAGGGGAGGAGACAGACAAGCAAACAGGCATTGATGGTCCAGTGTGGTCAGTGCGTTCATGGGGGGAAGCACAGGGAGGGGCTGTAGGACCCAGAGGAGGGGAGGGAGTCCTAACACTCTTCCAGAAGGAGAAAAGGCTGTTTTAATGAAGGGTTCCTGACAGATCGATATCTGAGCTCAGTTTTAACAGATGGGCGGGAGTCAGGCAGAGAGAAGAAGGAGGTTCTAGGTCAGGAGGATGCAGGGGCAAGGGCAGGAATTAGCATGGCTGGCCTGGAGGACTGCAAGCTATTCATTGTGGTTGGAGCCCAGAGTAAGTGGGGATGGTGAGAGAGGAGGCTATGTGCAGGGAGGATGCAGCCTCTATAGTGTGGCTGGGTTCCCTGGGTGCAGCCCCGAAGATCCCTCATTTTGTCCCAAAGGCAATAGGGAGCCACGGGAGAGTGTAATGCAGTGGAATGATGCTGTCGGTGTGGTGGTTTAGAGTGATCACTGGTGTTATAATCTGGAGAATGATTGGTGGGGACACGGCTAAAGGCTAGGAGACTAGACCAGAGGCTTTTGCACAATTAAGTAATTCACTATTACTGCAAATATTTATTGATGATCTTGCATATTATAGTCAGTGCATGAAATCAGAAGCCCCCAAAGCCCCCAAAGTCGTAAGTCTGGCCACTTAATTTCTATTAGCCCAGTATGAGCCAGAATTGTGACATTAATTAGGTCCCTGTGCTATACCCACCCCATGGCCTTCTGAGGTCCCAGACCCGGGTGCCCAAACCACTTATTTATTTACAGTGCTCATCCAATGACCAGTTCCTCAAAAAAGGCAGCAAGGAAGACATTTGGCTCCTGGCTGGGCCTTAATTTTGGATAATTTATTATTATTCTGGAATATTTTCTAATTGACTGAATATTAATTGGCTGGAGCTGTCATCACAAAAATGCTTGTCTGTGTTCATCCCCATCCAGTGCAACCGGCAGTTCTAGCGCTGCAGGAAACCTTGCTGTGCCGAACAGAGTTCTCCGGGGAAGGTGAACTTGCTTGGCCTTAAAGGCCAGTTAGTCAGGACAGTGCACAGCGACCTGCAGGTGAGCAGGAGATTGGAGATGTCGGGAGAAAGGAGAAGCCTAGATGCACGATCTTGGGAAGATGGAAAAGGCAGATCATGAGCTCTTCTGGTTCACGTCTTCAGAGACTGACTTGCTGGCATTCCCTGCACCCAGCAAATGTTTACCGAGCACCTTATGTGTATTGCAAAGGTCAAAACAGATGCGGCCCTTGTCCATGCAGGCTTATAGCTTAGTGGGGGATACAGATATTAAAGAGCTAGTTATTCAAATGTTTATTTGATTAAAATAGTGATAAATGCCATGAAAAGAAAGTTCAGGGTGATAGGAGAGGGAATCGCCACTGGATCTAATCCGATTTTGGGGTGGGCGTCCTTGAGGATGCGAGGTTAGTGATGAGACTGGGGAGCAAGTAGAGGATGACAAGATGGGATAAGGGTGCAACGGGGCAGTGGGAATAGTGGCTGGGAAGGCCACACGAACAAGGCCAGTGAAGGTGAAGTGCAGACAATGAACAAGACATGACCTGAAAGGAGGCAGCACCTGCTAGTGCATCTCCAACCTTTCCTTCAAATGGCTCAGGCAGGAGGAGAAGGGCTAAGCATGGGGGCTCCTCGAATACTTCGGCAAAAAGGTCAAACTAGACTCTTTAAGAGTATTAATATATTTAAATCTATGAATAGGTTGTATTTTGAGTGTTAACTCCGATCTGTTAATGGTGATTGCCTGGGAGTGTTCTGTTGAGAAGGATCCTGAGGCTTTCTCCAGGATTAGTGATAAAGAGTGGCATGATTGATTAGTAACGTCTGCCATGGGTAAGGGAAAGGAACTGGTAGCTGACATGGTCATTACTTGCTATCCCCATTTCTACTACTACTAACAAACCACCTGCAAAATTAGTGGTGTATACAACAACCATTTCTGATGCTTTCAGATTTTGTGGGCCACAAAGGTGGATGGAGCATTCTGTGACTTGTCTTCTCATTCTCTCTCTCTTTTATAAAAGATTTATTTATTTATTTGAGAGAGCGAGAATGAGAGAGAGAGAGAGTACATGAGAGGGGGGAGGGTTAGAGGGAGAAGCAGGCTCCTCGCTGAGCAGGGAGCCCGATGCGGGACTCGATCCCGGGACTCCGGGATCATGACCTGAGCTGAAGACAGTCGCTTAACCAACTGAGCCACCCAGGCGCCCCTGTCTTCTCCTTCTCTTGATGTTGTCTTTTGCAGAGCAGAAGTAACAATGCTAATAAACTCCAGATTATCAATTATTTCATTCATGGATCATACCTTTCTTTGGTGTATCTAAAAAGTCATTGTCATACCCAAAGGTCATCTAGATTTTCTCCTATATTATCTTCTAGAAGTTTTATAGTTTTGTGTTTTACATTTAGATCTGTGATCCATTTGCATTAATTTTTGTGATGAGTATAAGATCTGTGTTTAGATTTTTTTTTTCCTTTTTGCATGTGAATGTCTGGTTGTTCCCACACCATTTGTTGAAAAACTATCTTTGCTTCCTTGTATTGCCTCTGATCCTCTGTCAGAGATCAGTTGGCTGTATTTATGTAGGTCTATTTCTGGGCTCTCTATTCTGTTCCATTGATTTGCCTATTCATTCACCAATACCATACTGTCTCGATGAGTGTAGCTTTACAGTGTCTGGAGTTGGATAGTCAGTCTACAACTTTGTTCTTCTTCAATATTGTATTGGTTGTTCTGCATCTGTTGCTTCTCCATATAAACTTTGGATCTAGTCAGTTTGTTGATATGCACAAAATAACTCTCTGGGATGTTGATTGGCACTGCATTGAGTCTACAAAACAAGTTGGGAAGAACTGACATCTTAATAATATTGAGACTTCCTATCCATGAACATGGAACATCGCTCCATTTATTTAGTCCTTCTTTGATTTTTTTTTTTAAATCAGAGATTCATAGCTTTCTTCATCTAGATCTTATACATAGTTTGTTAGATTTATACTTAAGTATTTAATTTTGGGTGTGTTAATGTAAATGACATCGTACTGTATTTTTCACCTCAAGTTCTACTTGTTCATTGCTGGTATATAGGAAAGCAGTTGACTTTTGTATATGAACCTTGCTAAATCACTTATTAGGTCCTTTGTTTTTCTGGTGACAGACATTATAACTGGTGTGAGGTGATATGACACCAAAAGCTCCATACATTTTAAAAGGAATTTGGTGAGTTTATTTTTGTTTGTTTGTTGTTTTGGGTGGTACTTGTGTGAGACCTAAAAACAATCAAACAGGGGAGCCTGGGTGGCTCAGTCAGTTAAACGTCTGACTCTTGGTTTCAGCTCAGGTCATGATCTCAGGGTCCTGAGATCGAGCCTGGCATCAAGCCCAATGCTTAGTGGAGAGTCTGCTTGAAGATTCTCTCCCTCTGCCCCCTCTCTCTTAAATAAATAAATCTTAAAAAATACCAAGCAAACAAAAAAATTCTAATTCCTAAAACACATTTTAAACATATTTTAAAGAAGGAGAAAAAATAATGAAAAGGTTTTAGAAAGAAAATATTTAATGTAATTGGTTACCTAAAAACAACTCTTGAAAGAAGACCTTGCAATTCTCTCTTTTGGTTCTCAAAGAGGCAACAAGTTCTCAAGCAAACTTGTCTAGAAGTCACCGTATATCCACCATAAAAGATGCCCACATCCTTTGGAAGTGGATCCAGTTGAGGGTGTAGCTGTCTGAGGCTAGGCTTCCTGGAGACAGACTCTGAGAAGGAGATTGGCAGGCAGGAAGGATTGGTTCAGTTTAGCTCTTGGGAGTGATGCCTGTGAGAGAAAGAAAGGGAAGCAGGACTGGGCAGAGGGAAGACTTGAACGGCAATGCCAATGCTGTTGCTGCAGAAACCTCAGTTTATGCTCTAGGCAGCTCTGGGACTGAGATAGCCTTTTGGAGTTGTTTTTAATCAAGGTAAGGGTTCAGCTCTTTGTAGCTCAACATGGGAGTGGCCTGCCTCTGTGGAGGTAGGCATGACCTGGGGTGATTCTGCGCCCTTTGGCTAAGGGCAATTCCTGGGGAAGGATGCTCTGTGAGGTCCCAGCAGTCCACACTCCCAGAGGATGCTATGAGAACAAGTACCTTGGTCCCAGAGGGACACCTGGGAGCCACATGACAGTGTTGACTACAGTAGTGGAGAGGGTCTAGCCGTGGGAAAGCAATATTGGCAAATCTTCCATCCTGTTGGCACTCTGGATGCTAAGCACTGAAGACCTCATAGTCTAGTGGATTAATCCAAGTCACCAATAAAGGTGATACATCATGGCAAGATAGGAGCTCCAAAAGAAGGATACACAAAGAGCAAAAGAAGCACTGAGTGCTCTACCTGGGGAGTGGTATCTAGTAGGAAGGATATTTGAATGAGACTTTGAAGTATGAGTAGGAGTTTGCCAGGCGGGCAAAACAAATTTTTATCCTAATATTACTGCTCCTGTTCCAATCCAGACCGAAACAGCCTGTCTTATACTTTCATTACAACCAACAAAGTCGAGTGAAGATACAAAAGTTTCATGTAGCTTTGGGAATGGGATGACTCAGTCTCTGTCAACCTCTGAGGCTTTCATGGCAGTAAAAAGAGGAACCTATGGAGAGGAATGTGCTTTACATGGAATTGGTTTGGTTTAGCTCAGATGTTCCCTGCTGTACTGTATCACTCTCCTTCAATAAGACCCAAGCCCAAATCACCAAAGACATAGATTAAAATTTAGCAGTGATTATAGAGCCCCTTTTTTCTCATCCATGCCTTTCCCCCAGAACTTAACAACTAATTAGCCAAACATTCGTTATCTAGGGAGTTCCAAAGTTTCCAATGTAAGCCTCGACCCAAAAAAGAAACCGGCATCATATTTTAGAAGTCACGGTTACAGTTGTTTTTGGTGAATTACCATTTATACATTTTCCATCTGTGAGTATTTTTCTGGAGTACCACCTGTTTTCTCCCCACTTTGGTAGTAGAGAATCCAACAGATCCTATCTCAGAATAAATGCATTTTATCTATAGTAGTTTTCCACATTTTCAGCAACTTTTTTTTTAATCTTACAAAATAATCTCCCCTAAATACAAACCGGCTTTAGAGCCACAAATAGACATGGACGCTTTAAAGTTTTTAATTTTTTTTTTTTCAAATCTCTCACGAGAGCTCTGGGAAGTCAATCTAAAGAGAGAAACTCAAAGTGACAGTGAAGATGATGAAAAACCCGAGATGGGGGACACATCTTGTACCAAGAGCACTTTGCTAAACTGCAGAACAAACAGGGATGGGGAAGCTTGCAGTCGTGGGGAGACTGAGCGGGGAGAAAGCCTGTCTTGGAATCTGAGGGATGTAGTTTTTAAATTTCCTCTGTGTTCCTTGTTTCCATGAAGCCTCGCATGAATTACTTAACCTCCCTGACTCTTTGTTTCCACCTCTATAATATGGGGATCATATACTCACTCTAGAGCTGTGGTTTGAGGAGATGATGTTCGATGCATTGTAGATGCTTAATCAGTGTTCATGGTCTTCCTGCTCAGATTGCTTGCTATGCCGGATGCCTCGGTGAAAATGTACCTCTTCACTCTCAGCAAGCAACCCCCACCTAACGAAAGCAAAGGCCTCTGGGATTGTGCTCCTGAGAAACGTGCCAGGGGGTACCCCAAACCCCAGAATAAACATAGAGCGTCTTACGAGTGGTTTAAATTTATACTTCAGCAACTAATTTAAACGTGGTTTTCAAGTTAAAACAAACATGTATCTACTGTAATGTAGATGGAAAATTCTGTGTATTTTATTTTAGAACCCAAAATTCAGAAGAACCTCTTGTAGGATGCTATAGATGGTACCTATAGGGCTTTTGGGGGCATGATTTTAGGGTTCCCTGGGTTTAGGGGTGCATGGTTCAGGGGAAGGGTTTGGAAGCCCTGCTTAGGAGCTTCCTGAAAGCCTGGTGGCTACTCTGTCATCATATCCTGGCTTCCATGGGAGAATCAAGGGAGTTGTGTCAAGGAGTTAGAAAGGACTTTTGAAATATGGCCATTTGTTTTCACAGGTGGGTAAAAGGAAGTGTTCAAAGACTAAAGGATAGATGGTCCCCAAATAAAGCATCCTGATCATCCACTGGTTAGGAGTATGAGGATCCTGAAGGCAGCTTTCTCTTAGTGCTGTGTTGTTAGGGGGCCATATAATTTATCATCCGTACTGGGACATTTGAAAGGGACGGGGGTGCTATTAATAATTACATGGGGACGACAAGCACAAACCAGACTGCTTGGTGGTCCAGAGCCTAGAGGGACCCTATGCATAATGCTGTGCTTCCCTGATTCCATGAGCCCATGAATCATATGACGCATCATTGGAAATAAAAAGGAAAAAATTAGGTACCATTGGAGTGTTTTCAAAGGGGGGTCATGGTCCAGTTTGTTTTAAAAGTTAAAAATCACGCTAATTACTGTGTGTAGAGTGAATGGAGTCCCATCAGGGTGGTACCAGGGAGACCCATAAGGAGGCTGGTCCAGGGCTGACGGTGGTGGCCTCTGACTCGCATCCACCTTCCAAGGCCCCAGCCCAGCATTTAAAGAACCCTGGTGACCTCTTGCTCTAGATATTTCACATTACCAATCTCTAGCTCTGGAAGCCTGGGCAAATCACGCCACATTGCAAAAGTAGAAAATGAGAGAGACAACATCAGTTACCCAGAGGAACATTTCAAGACATTGGACAAAGGAATTAAAAAAAAAAAAAAAAGGATAATCCTGACAAAATCTGCCTCCTGGTCATCTCAGTGCTTCAGTGGTACGAACAAAGTTGGCTGACAAGAAAGCATCAGGAATGCAAACAGAGAGACAGATGGTCTTTGAAGGCATAACCCTCTGCTTCAGGGTCAGATGTTCGCATCTTGCATTTGGAAGGACAAAGAGGTTGTTTTTTTTTTTGTTTTTTTTTTTTTTTTGATGCTTCTGAAATGTTCCTTGGATTGTGGGGACAAGATGCTCAATCTTTCACACATGGGACATTCTTTCCCACCCCAGGGCCTTTGCACACACTCCCTCCTTTTTTCCTGGAAGACTTCTCCCCACTCCTCATACAACTAGCTCCTTCTTTTCCTTTGTGTCTCAGCTCAGTGCCTATGTTTTGGGTGGCCTTCCCTAACCCATCCAGCTAAAGTAGATCGTCCTCTTGTCATCTGCCACCTCGGCCTTCATGCTTCTTTTTATACACCTGACACAATCTGCCACCATTTGGCTTGTCTGCTTCCTTGTGTAACTTGTCTTCCATTCTAGAAGGTAAGCATCACGAGGAGAAAAATGACTTCTGCCTTCTTCACTGCTGTACCTTCAGCACCCAGAAATAGTGCCTGAGATATGGCAGGAGCTCAGCAAATATTGTGGAATGGATAAATGATTCTCAGATTGGTCAGGGGCTTGGAGGGCATCTCTGAACTTGCCCCCACCTCTAAAGGCCTTTGAGTTTACAAATATTTTGTCATCAAGGCAGTGGTGACTCACCCCAGAGCCATGAAACCCAAGAAGGCAATCCTTCCATTTGGATGAAGAAACCCCTCCACCAGACGCAGGGTGGCTGTCTCCGAAGACAGTGAGTGAGTCTGCAGGGCTTCCTCCCAGGGTCCGTTTGGGGGGTGGGAAGTGGAGCCCTTCCTTCTGGCATGCACACCCCTGTCCCAGACAAAACATAGACCATGCCGGCTCCGGCCAGCGCCAAGTCTCAGGAGCGGCCTTAAATCACACAGCTGTCCCGAGGCGGGAGCATAACCCAGGCCCCGGTCCTAGATCACCAGGCACAAGGCGGAGATCATATATCACCTAACTCCATAAAGCCTCCACGGCACCTGGGGAGGTTGCTCTAAGCGCTTCACTGAACAGCGGAGCGCAGAGTAATTGTTCTCATATGTAACTTTCCCTGCGCTCAGGGGGGCTGTCTTTCCTTTCTCATTCGTCCCCCCCTTACTTTATCACTATGTTTTATTCCCCCCCTCCCTCCTTCCCTTCCTTTCTCTTTTGTTTCCTAAAAGGGAGTGGTGTAACCACCGGAAAAGTGCAACGTGATTAGGGTAGGTAAGAGGAGGCAAGGGACAGAGGACTCACGGGGCCCAGAGCACAGGGACAGCAAACCCAGGAGGACCCCCCACCCTGGAGGCCATGGTGCCGAGGGTCAGCCAGGCTCCTGAATGTCCTGAGTTCTCTGGGAAACGTGGGTGGTGGGTGCTGGGGAAGCCAGCCTGGTCCTGGGGCTGTGACAGACCTGGGTTCAAATCCCGGCTCCCTCCTTTACTTTCCCAGACATCGTAAGAGATGTGACAGCATCTTGGAAGGAGGGTGGGCTCTAGGGGACGTCAGATATGGGTCCGAGTGCCTTTCTTGTGGCTCCTGTGACCAGAGCACCTCTCTCAAGCTTCTTTCCCCAGTCCTCACAGTGGGGTACAAACAGTGAGTCACTCACTATGCTGGTGGAGGAGACCAAAGGTAACGGTAAGCATGCAGGTGCCTGACAAACTGTAGTGTCCTACAGACAGGTGACTGCAACTATTATGATTGTTAACCTTGATGAATGACACAGCGCCACTCACGGGGAGCGGACGGTCCAGAGCGGCTTCTGCGGGAGGAGATTCTGGTGCCATGTCCTCCAAGGGGTGTCCGAGATAACTTCTCAGTGAATAAATCAGATATAAAGTCGGGAGAAGGGAGAGAGAGAGAGAGAGGTTCTAGGCCTTGGCCATTTGCTGTTTGGATGACGCAGTGGGGTCTTGGGAAGGGAGGCCCGTGTGGCTTCGTGGGCGGACAAAGAGTCCTTTGTTTTCTTTGGCCGTGTTTGGCTGACCCAGGAGATGACCACAGCACAGAACGGGTGTTGTAGAACATCTGCTCCCTATTTAGCGGGGCCATTGGAGCAGCTGGACTGGCAGCCGGGCCGGCTCATGGGTTGGTGACCGCGTGGGCTCCGGAAGCCCACCCATCTGGCTGTCTGCGTGCCCCGGGGCACGTTATTCAAACTTTTCAGACTCAGTTCTTGCACTCATGAAACAAAGCCTCTAATTCAGGGACTGTGGGAGTCTGAAGTCCCCTGCGAATTCCCTGGATGGGGTTGGGGTGGGCAGGGAGACTAGAGTCCCACAGTCACCCAGGCCCCTGGCTCTGCTCTGTGTTGGTTCTGCCCCATGATGATCCAGACAGGAAAGTTCTCAACTTCCCCAAACTATGCCCCCCTCCTCTGCCATATCTGGATCCAAGTTTGTGAAGGTTTGCAAGGGAGCTACAGAAGGAGTTCCTAACCCAGAGACAGTAACGACTGTAAACTAGACTTGAGGCATCTCCTTCCTTAAAATGTCAGACAACTGAGTAAAGAATGTCTCCCTCACCAATGCGAACGGGCATCATCTGGTCTACTGAGGGCCTGAATGGAACCAGAGGGCAGAAGATGGGGCAAATTTGCTCTCTCTGCTTGAGCTGAGACATCTGTCTTCTCCTGCCTTTGGACGTGGGTGCTCCTGGTTCTCAGGTTTTCAGACTCGACTGAATCACACCACCAGCTTCCTGGTTCTCCAGCTTGCAGATGACAAATCGTGGGACTTCTCGGCCTCCGTAACTCCATGAGTCAATTCCTATAATAAGTCCCCTCTTAATGTATCTCTACATATCCTATTGGTTCTGCTTCTCTGGAGAACCCTGACCAATACAACCACCCACTGGGGGGTTTCTTCATTGCTTGTAGCTCTCCCAGCCTCATCCCATCTAGCTGGGTCCCTATGTTAGTTTTCTGGGGCTGCTATAACAAAGTGCTACAAACTGGGTGGCTTAAAACAATAGATATTTATTCTTTCGCAGTTCTGGAGGCTCAAGTCCAAAATGAAAATGTCAGCAGGATTGCCGTCCTTCCAAACCCTCTAGAGGAGAACCCTTCCTGGCCTATGCCAGCTTCTGGGAGCCCCAGGTGTCCCTTGGCAGCATCACCTCAATCTCTGACTTCATGTGTCTTCTAAAGACCGTCCTAATGGATCAGGGCCTATCCCAGTCGCTTATGATGTCATCTTAACTTGATTGTATCTACAAAGAACCTATTTCCAGATAAGGTCACATTCACATTGGAGGTTAAGATTCTAACAGATCTTTTTGGGGGACACCATTCAATCCACCATAGTTTCCTTTCCTGTCTTGTTCCTCATCTCTCTACTTCCTCACTCTTCCCCTGCCAGAATGCCCCCCAAAAGCTGCATGTTCTTCTCTGTTATGCAGAGCTCTTCAGCCCCACTGGGCACCTGCAACCAAGGTGTATCCTCACTTATCCAAAACCATCAAGATGACCGTGAGTTTCAATTTGAGAGGGTCCATCGTTCCTAGAACCCAGACCATAGCTTCTTTCCTTTTCTTTCTCATTGCACACTGCACAAAAAATGAGATCATGTTATACATACTGTTATATACCTTGTTTTTGTTTGTTTGTTTAATACTTTGCAGTAAATCGCGAACATCCTTCCATGGCACCACACATATTTCTACAGCATGCTTTTTAAGGGAGGGCCATGTAGAACTTGGTCATGCGTGCCTCTTCCATAATTTAATTAACCAATCACCAGCTGTTGGGGCACAGGCCGCCTCCACTTTTATGCTGCTAATCGCATCACTCCCCCGCAAGTCTGAGCTCTGGAATTCAGTGGTTTCCCCTGATGGGCTTTTATCTGCATGCACGCTGGGTGAACAGGAAGCACACACTTTGCCAAGCCAGCGAAATAACTGTAGCCAGAGCTAAAGATGGGCGCGAGCTCCTGACGCAGCACCTTGTGCTGTCCATTAATAGGGCTGGATGATGCTCTGATGTCTTAAATCTGCAGGCTGTCTAATTCTAGAAGGAAACGGATGGTGCCCATCCTGGAGTCAGTGTTTGGAAACAACAAAAGGGAAGCTTTATTAACACTGGAAATGTACTCTCAGCTCATGTTTCCTTTTCAACACCCGTCTTGTTCATCTCACAGCTCAATGAACTGTTAACGTCACATATATCTTTTGTTCCAGCACGGAATCCAGTTACTCCAGGCTTCTGCTAACTGCAGACAGATGAGATTTAGTTTTCCCAGGGAGCAAGAGGAAGAGAGAAAGATTAACTCTGTATAGATGGTCTTGGCAGGGCTGAGGTGGGCGTGAGGGTGGGGATTGTATGTTGCTCTTTTGATCCATGAGGCACCAGACGCCTCCATCTTCTTGTGGTGTGATTGTAAACTTCAGATATGTTTGTCCCTGTTGATGAAGGCCTCCGTTCAATCCATTCTTTGGTAGAAAGTGTTGGGTTGCCTATGGCTGCTGCCTGTCCATTTGAAGAGAAGCTGAGAGCCATTGAGTTTCCAGAAAGGAATCTTGTTCAGGCCCAGAAGACCACCCACCATTTAACCCTGATTTCCCTTTTAGATAGTTTGCCCCAGATGAGATGATGACAAATAAAGGCAAATAAAGACAATTTAAAGGCAAAGGATACTTTGTCCTACTTGCCTGGATGGACCTGACACCCTCCTTGACTTGACCTTGAAGGCTTTCAACCTGATGTCTATCCTTGACTCTAATATTTGCTCTTATGTTGTCCTGTTTCACTGTCAGATCTTTTCCTGCTTCTCCTAATCCAGTGGTATAATGCACTGGGTGGTGGTGGTGGGGTTGCACATTAGGGCTTTCACCACAAATTCCAAGTTCAGAAGGACTGTCTCAGCTTTAGTTGTTTTTCTGAATCGAACACCAATAGGGATAAAATTCCTAGAGTTAGTTTCAGGCCCTAAAAGCAACCAGGGCTTTGGAGTCAGTACATGTGGCTCAAATCTCTGCTAATATATATTATGGCTGTCATTTTGGGTGAGTCAAGGCCTTTCCTCACCTGTCAAATGGGGCCTATATAAGATCTAACTTCTGTTCACTTCTAGGGAGTTTTGCTGCTTTCAAGGGAAATGTGAATGAAACAGCACTGTTTCGAAACTGCCAAGTGGTTGACCATGGGGACTCACTGATTTCTGGGACACAAAGGAGTGTGTGATTTGGAGTTTGGTGGACATGGGTTGGAATGCTGTTTCTACTTCTCTGAGTTGAATTTCCTCATCCATAATATTTATAATAGCTAACAGTGGTCAAGGGTGTACTGTGTGTCACGGGCAGTTCTAAATGTCTTGTGTGGGTTAAAGTATCAACTTGCAATACAAACTTCATAAGGTAGGTGCCATTAATATCTTCATTTTTTAGAAGAAAAAACAGAAGCACAGAGTGATGAAGAACTCTCTGGACTTGCTGAAGATCATCCAGTTGGTAGTTGTTATAGTTGGGATTTGACAAACCGGGCAGAGCTCTACCTCTGTCATTGGGTTGTTATGAGGATCAAGTTGGTGCCTTCCAGATTTTTCCACCACAATGTTACCATTTCTCCCTTTGTACTTGACATTATGTGGTGAGATATTCCAAGATTATGCTGACATCCTCTTGCTCATAAAACTCCCCACCCACTGACCATAGTATCCATGGACAATTCCTCCCTAAATTAGTCTCTCCATGATGGTGGCTAAATGGTGATTTTCTTTTTCCACCATTCCTCCCATTTACTAGTAGGAATTCTACTGTAGGGAAGAATTTTCTCTTTTCCCCATTTGTCAACTAACTAACTAACTAACTAACTAACTAACCAACCAACCAATACCAGGATGGAATTAACGGATTCCTATTTTATTTAATGAACTGTAATCCATCATGATCATTATTTACTCTGATGCTCAAATTATCCCAGATTTCCCTAGTGGGAAGCCCTTCAAGCTGGTTCCTATGTACTTTTAAGCCATTTCTTTACTTTCTGGCACAAGATATTCCATGTTTGTCTTATACTTTCCCACCTTGCCCCAGCCCTAGAATCAGCCATTTCTCCAAGCATCCCGGATTCCTGTTAGTAAAGGATGGTATTTAGAAACCAAGGATTGGGTGTTTAGTGTGCTCATTCTACTGGACTGTCATTGCTTCCAGGTTCTTTCAATGAACAATGCTAGAAAACAGGTATGTGTGTATGTACACCCATAAATCTCTATGCCTATATGTATGTATGTATGTACCTATCTATTTCATAAATTTATATCAACACTTCCAATTGCAATCCAACGCCACAGCATTCATTCCTGCTTTTTCCCTTCCCATATTTTAAAGAATTTTTGGGGGGGAGAGAGAGAGTGAGGGCATGGGAGTGGGTGGGGGGCAGGGGGGCAGAGGGAGAGAGAGAGAGACTCTCAAGCAGACTCCCTGCTGAGCATGGAGCCCAAAGCAGGGCTCGATCTCACAACCCTGAGATCATGACCTGAGCTGAAATCAAGAGCCGGATGTTTAACTGACTGAGCGACCCAGATGTCCCTTCCCTTCCCATATTTTAAAATCTCTCCCCTGACAGTGAGCAAATGGTCCTTATTTTTCTCAATATATTTACATAATTGTTAATGTCCCTGTGTATAACCAATGTCCCAATCAGATCATTCTGGCTGCCTGTTTGACCAGGCACATCCTCTGCCCTGTACGTCCTGCTGTCTTTTGCACAGCAAGCATGGTGCTACTTCCACTCCACTGATGGAGGGAAAATCAGGGAGGAACTCTTGTTATGAAGGTCCTACATTTAGGCCACTGTAGGAGATAAAAGCTCATGGTGGCATTTCTCTCAATCCAGATGCATTTATTGAGGTTATACTTGAAGTCACTATGTTGGATGATGGGACTCCACATGTAGATAAACCCTGGTTCTGAACCTCAAAAACCTCATTGTTTAATAGAGGAGGTAGACATATGGACTGATATTGCTAATTAGAGTGTCAAAGATGCTATATAGAGTTCCTGCTACATGATTGACTCTGCCAAGGAAGGCATAACAGAGAAGGGACCTCAGTGGGTGACTATGAGTTGGCCAAGTGAGTGAGGGGTGGGTGTGTGCTGCAAAAGGACATTCTAGGCAGAGGGCACAACAAGCCAAAGGCACAGAAGCATAAAACTGTTTGTTCATTGGTAAGACTGCCACTCTCATCATCCTTTGGCAATTGACTCTTGAAGGTCAAATGACGCTCACAGTCAAGGACATCAGAGGCACGTGGGTTCACCCAGCAGGCCAACAATTTAATATCCCATCAAACTTACAGTATTCAAATCTTAATATAGGATTTGTTTGGGAGAGTCAGGGGAATAGTTTTTGATTCATAAAAACATATGTACCTCTTTATTTAGTTAAAAAGTAAAAGACTTATTATAGGATTTTCCAGGTCTTGTAGCTCTTTGGGAATATTCCCAAATAATCACTTGGCTGGTGCAGGGCTGGCGGTGTGGTATGCAGTTGCCTCCTGCTATTTGTACAGCTTTAAATGGGTGACTGCAGGTGCTTTCTGTGACAAAGGACAGGACCAGTTGACTATTTTTTATTACAGAAGGAGTTGCAGGTGAAACCTGAATTATCTGACACCACACTCCTTGTGGGTTTTAGCAAGGCTTTATTTAGCACCTCTTATAGGCTGGCATCCTGAGCAGCTGCCCAACTGCTTATTCTAGTTTTTCCAAGGCTCTAGGGTGAACCAGGGTCACAGCAGATTCTTCTGGTTGGTGCTGACATCCTTTCACTATTATTTTTTTTAAGATTTGTTTATTTATGAGAGAGAGAGAGAGAGAGAGAGTGGGAGGGGCAGAGGGAGAGGGAGAGAATCTCAAGCAGATGCCGTGTGGAGCTCGACGTGGGGCTCAATCCCAGGACCCCAAGATCTTGACCTTAGCCGAAACCAAGAGTCGGATGCTCAACCGATTATGCCACCCAGGCGCCCCCATCCTTTCACTATTATATATTGCTTCTTATTTTACCCAACCCAAACTCCTCCCTTCTACTCCCAAATATTGACTCCATTAAGTATCACCCAACACTCCCAGCTTGTGCCAAGAACAAGGTAGAAAGGAAGAAAAAGAAAGAACATTTCTCCTAAGCCTCCAAATGCTCTTGGGATCCCATAAACCACCATGGAGACTGGAGGCACCAATTAAGGATTTGTCATGATTTTCTCAAACATGGGGCAAGTGCTCCTTTGTGCAGGCCATGAGGAGAAAGTTGGAGAAGCAAATTGGTGCTGTAAACAAGCTCTCAAGGGCAATGTTTTCTTGAGACAAGAAATTGTTTACAAGCTCCATGGGAGTGCCATTTACATAAAATAATCACTATGCTCATTACCGAGCATTTTCATTTATTCATTAAAACAGGTACCTGCAGGACTTGGCAAACCTTTGCTCACTGGGTTCTGTGGATTTCTCTTCCTCCAAAGGGAGATTTGGGAGGAATATTTACTCTTTTAATGTTTTCAATTTGATGATAGTAACAGGTACCATTACCAAGGGCTTGCTCAGGGCCAGTTGATTTTGATACATTTTATTACGCAATCTTCACAGCAGTCTGGGGAGGTATGTCGTCTCATCCCATCTGATGTATAAAAAAATGAGATCCACAGATTCATGGTGCTCATCCAAGACTTTCCAGTAGGTGGGCAGTAGGGCTGGGCTGGCTGCCTCTCTGGGGCAAATTGGATGGGATGAAGCCCTTACTGCTCAGAAGCCTTCCCATCCAATTTGCCCCAGCATAGCATGGAGGACATTAGGAGAAGGAAGGGAAAAATGAAGGGGGTGGAGGGAATCGGAGGGGGAGACGAACCATGAGAGACGATGGACTCTGAGAAACAAACTGAGGGTTCTAGAGGGGAGGGGGTGGGGGCACGGGTTAGCCCGGTGACGGGTATTAAAGAGGGCACGTTCTGCGTGGAGCACTGGGTGTTATGCACAAACAACGAATCATGGAACACTACATCAAAAGCTAATGATGTAATGTATGGTGACTAACATAACATAACAAAATAAAATTAAATAAAATAAAGAAGCTGTGTGGGGACTAACGGGTAGGCTGGAAGCCTGCACACCTGTTTTGCTGTCTCCTTGCACAGTTCCAGCCTTAGCAGAGGGCCAAGGAGGTCCAAAATATTTGTTGAAAGAGAGAGTTTATAACTGATAAAAAGTAGCATGTCACAGGAAGACATTTTGGCTTCAACCTTGATCTGATTGGGGAAATCTGGGTCCAGCCCTGCTGTACGAGTCACATCACATCCTCTCTCTGGGCCTCTGCTTCTCCACCTCTAGAGTGGGGGGCAATTAACTAGTTTAAGAGGTTCATGGATCTTGATGAGATCCATTGGTAGGGTTTTGGATGGGGGCTGCATGAAGTTAAATGCAAAATTATGTGCATTGGTGCATGTTTAGGTTTCTCGAAATGGTTACTGGCCTAGTATTAATCAGGATGAAGACAACAGAAGGGACAATTATGAAAGGCTTATTAAAAACCAAGTATGATGCTCTTTACTGTATCTTATTTCATTCTCACAAAACCTTACGAGGTAAGGATTATGATTTTCATTTTACAAGTGGGTGAAACTCAGGCTCAGGAAGGTTGAACCACCTAGTGAAGACCACAAAGCTGGTGAGTGGCCGATGGAGGGTAAGAGCTCAGGGAGACCTTCCTCTTAATCACATCACTGCCTAATATCCTTTATTCCAGGCTTCTTCCTCAGTCCTCCCAAGATGTAAAACACGACTGAATGGAATGATAGCCCTGACAAGTTGTTTGGAAGAGAGGATTCATAGGGATTGTGACGACAGCCCTTAGACACTACTCACCACCACCCCGGAGAAGGGAAGTCACTCGCGTGTTCGACCGCTCAGTCATTCACTCAGCAAACACCGAAGTCCCACGTTGGGCTGGCTCTGAGTCAGGTGCCGTGGCTGTGGGGCTGTCCCAGAGCTCACAGCCAGATGGCTGAGTCCTAAGTGAAAGTCTGCAGCAGGACATGAGCGGTGCCAAGGCTGGGGCATAGCTGAGGTTGCCCGGGTCCCGGGGAGGGGCCCTAACCCTGCCTGAGGCAGCAAGGAGGACAGGAAAGGCTTTGCTGAAGGGCAGTCTAATTTGGATTTTGCAGCACCTTCCTTGGGTCAGGGACAATTCCTGCAGCTCATGCCAGGAGGACTTTACAGCAACAACAAACAACAATAACTATCATTTATGGAGTCTTTACTTCTCCCAAGGGCTTTCAAGTCTGCTCCCATTCAACCTTCACACGGATCCTGTGAGTGGGTTCTGTTGTCCCCATTTCCCATCTGAGAAAACCAAGGCTCAAGGAAGTGGGGCAACTTGACAAAGTTTATGCAGTGAGAAATGGCAAAGGCAGGATTGGGACTCACGTCTGTCTGACCCCCAAATCGAGTAAGCACAAGGCTTCTATCATCCTGGTCAGAGCCCAGGAAGGGAGCAGGCTTTGGGAGAGACGAGGGTTCGTATATTCTGTGTGGCGTGCTGATACAGTGTATTCTCTCCATTTAGGGGACGAGGAACTGAGGAGCAGGGAGGGAGTGGGGTCTGCACAGGGCCATGTGGATGATCGGCTCCAGAGCTGGGATTCCTGCGTGGGCCTGCCTGGTGCCAGAGCTTCTGAGCTTCTCACCGAAGCATAAGCAGGCCTTTCGAAACTCAATGCCAGGACTCCATGCTGAAGAATTCCCACCACTTGCTGCACACGTTCCAAAGGGCTCTGCACGTTCAATGCCATCACTCAGCTTGGCCTGGCTACTTGGGCTGGAATCTATGCTCTGCTCCTTATTAGCTGGGTGACCTGAGGCATGTTCCTTGACCTCTCTGAGCATCTCTTTTCTTGACTGTGAAATGGATAATAGCATGACACTAACTTCAGAAAGTAAGGATGAAATGAAATAAGGTACGGTAGCCCGCCAAGAGTAACACTGCTCTGTCGTTGCTAACTTTCATTCTTTCACAAATAGGAAGGCATTCAATAAATTATTAAGTTGCTGTACTGATGGAGGAGGGAGGAGGGGTGTAGAACTCCCGACTTTTCCACCTCTTCCGAGCCTGTGATTCTCACATCCTGTTATTATTCTCGTATATGACACGGCTTGCACACCATCTCCGGGGAGCTAAGCAAACTCCTAATTAGCAAAGGTGGTTTAGCTCCAAGGGGCCGGATTGTGTTGTCTGCTGGATGATGGCTTGGTGGGGGCCCCAGGCGGCTGTGGGAGGGGGTTTGGGGGGCATTGCAGTCCGCCCTTTGCAGCCTGCCTGCTCCATCCCTGCCTCCCTCCTCCACTCTCCCTCCTCCCTTCCACCCAGGAGCCCCAGAGCAGCAGTTGTTGGTTCCCAAGAAGAAAAGCAACACAAACCACAGACCTGTCTGACCCCATCCGCCCCAATTAATCTGAGAAAACAAAGATGTGCCCTCCCCACTCTTAGTATTAATCATGAAGAAGCTGAGAGCCAGGGATTCACATGAGGCCCTGTGGTTGTAGGGCACAAAGCTGGAAAGCAAACCCTGGTTTTTACCCCCGAAGTGAGTTCTCTTTCTCCTACTCATCTACCTCCTCCTTCTGTCTTTCTCCTGAGAGACTGAGGATACACACGGATGAGGCTGCAATTGGCCCGAACGGGCAGGACTGGGTCGGTGGCTACCAGCTTTCCTATTCTAGCCCTGGCTCCCGACTCGGGACCAACCAGAGGAAGCCAAGTATGTCCCCCGAACCAACTGCAGAAGCAGTACCCACTTATTGTCTGTGTGCCTCCAGCTCCACCGGGAGCCAGCCTCCGGTCTGAGCTCACCTGGAGCCTTCCTCTTTTTTTTTTTTTTTTTTAAAATTTTTTATTGTTATGTTAATCACCATATATTACATCATTAGTTTTTGATGCAGTGTTCCATGATTCATTGTTTGTTCATAACACCCAGTGCTCTATGCAGAACGTGCCCTCCTCAATACCCACCACCAGGCTAACCCATCCCCCCACCCCCCTACCCTCTAGAACCCTCAGTTTGTTTTTCAGAGTCCATCATCTCTCATGGTTCGTCTCCCCCTCCGACATACTCCCCTTTTCTTCCTCTCCTGTTATCTTCTTCTTTTCCTTTTTTCTTAAAATATGTTGCGTTATTTGTTTCAGAAGTACAGATCTGTGATTCAACAGTCTTGCACAATTCACAGCGCTCACCGTAGCACATACCCTCCCCAATGTCTATCACCCAGCCACCCCATTCCTCCCACCCCCAACCACTCCAGTAACACTCAGTTTGTTTCCTGAGATTAAGAATTCCTCATATCAGTGAGGTCATGTGATACATGTCTTTCTCTGATTGACTTATTTCACTCAGCATAACACCCTCCAGGTCCATCCACGTCGTTGCAAATGGCAAGATCTCATTCCTTTTGATGGCTGCATAATATTCCATTGTGTATATATACCACATCTTCTTTATCCATTCATCTGTCGATGGACATCTTGGCTCTTTCCACAGTTTGGCTATTGTGGACATTTGGAGCCTTCCTCTTTATTCGCTGTACGGCTCCCCCACTCCCACCCGCCTTTGGGTCTCTGCCAGATGCAAGCGATGGCAGTTGACTACCTTGCTCTGAGTGGATAACCCCTGCTTGTTCTCCTTTGGATGGTCTTTGTTTCTTTGCACACTTCCCACCCTTGCAAGTCCACTTTCGAGTGAGGGCAGCCTCTGGAGTATTGCATGAGCCCCGCAGGGTGGATGCTCCTGTCCATTTACCACTCACTTGCAGCCTCATGAGTCTTCCTCAGGTTCTGTGACCCTGTTACTAAATTAAAATAAGTTTAAACCCACCAGTGACTCCCCACAGCTCAGGAACAAGAGTTAACTCCCACCCTGGGGCTGGAACAAGATGTGGTTATATGTGCTCATTCTCAAGGTGGATAGCTGGGTTCAGTATCAACTATAAACATTTTCCTTAAGGTCTCTGGGTCTCAGTTTCTTCATGTGTGGCATGGGCACAATAATGCCTTCCTCATGAGGTTGCTGTCCATCATGGGAATTAATGAGATCATTTATTCCTTAAACCAACAGATATTTATTGAGTGTCTATTATGTGTCAGATGCTGTGGGTACAGCAGAGAGTACAACAAAAACAATGTCCCTCCCTTCCTCTTGGGGAGATTACATTCTGCTTTGGGGAGACAGAAAACACACACAAACACACACAGTATCAGTTGATTAGAGGGAATGCAAAATGATATAACAACTTTGGAAAATACTTTGGCTGTTTCTTACAAAATTAAATATACCCTTACCATATGACCCTGAAATCTTACTTGTATGCATTTGCCAAGAGAAACGAAAGCATTGTTCATACAAAAACCTACATGCAAATGTTGATTTACAGTCACCAAATACAACCCAAATGTCCTTTACTGGGTGGCAGGCTGACACCCAGGACCTTAAGGGTTTTGAATGGTGTGATGGTTTATTTTATATGTCAATTTGACTGGGCCACAGGGTACTTAGATAAATGGTCAAACATTATTCTGGGAATGCCTGTAAGGGTGTTTTTGGATGGGATTACGTTTAAATGGATAGACTGAGTAAAGCAGATTGCTCTCCCTACTGTGCGTGGGCCTCATTGAATCAGTTGAAAGCCTAATAGACCAAAAGGCTGACCTTGCCTGGGATAAGAGGGAATTCCTCCTCCCTGACAGCCTTTGAGTTGAGATACTATTCTCCCGCCCCCCCGCCCGCCGTTGGACTTGCCCTGAAACATCAGCTGTTCCTGAGTAGGGAGCCTTCTGGTCTTCTGAATGGAACTCGCAGACTGGAGATCTTGGGACTTGTCACCATCCATAGTCATGTGAGCCAATAGCTAATAATAAATCCCGTAAGTCTCTATCTCTATCTCCTATTGGTTCTGTTTCTTGGAGAGCCCTGACTAGTACAAATGGGTTAAAGGAGCTGCCTTTCTGCAAGGTGTTTTGATGACTCAGCAGTGCTTTATGAACAGACCAAATGGATAGTATTACCCTCTTCCTTGGCCTTCCCTAGCCTCAGTTTCCAGCTCTGTAAAGGTCCAGTTCTGTAAAGTGGCCTCAGAGGCCGCTGTGGGGTCTCTTCTGGGCACCCTATCTCAGTTCAAACCCCCTTCTTTATCTTTCTGCTTAGCGCTGATCACCATATCCAGGTTACTCATCTTGCTTATCGACTGTTTCCCCGTGGAATGTAAGCAGGGACTTCTGCTGATCATTTGGCACCAAAATAGTACCTGGTCCATAAGAGCTGCTCAATAAAAATGTTTAATACATAAATGGGTGTATCTTATGGATCACCATATCTCCAGCAGCTAGCCCAGGGGCTGAGCCAGAGGAGGTGGAAGACATATTTGCTGAATGAATGAATGCCTGAGTGAATACACATACACGAGAGCATAAACCCACAAGAGGCAGGAAAGGAAACAAGACCTACTTTCACCTGAGGCGGAACCTTACTTAGTTCTTTGGTGTGCGTGACAATAGGGTGCTTATTAAAACGTGCTTTGGGGCAGGGAAAGGGTCTTTTGCTCTTTAACCTCTGTTGCCATTCGTCTGGGTCCCTGCAGGAGGGAGGGACTTGGAGACGCCCATGAATCGTCCACAAATTGCCCGAGTACCGTTCTGTGGGATCCGCGTGGACCCGGCTCCAGGGCGTGGGCTCGCTCTCTCCTCCACAATAATCCTTTTTTGATGAGGATGGACCGGCTGCAGCCCCACACGTCTGCAGCGTGTTTACTAGTGTGTTTCCAGCCTGTTTCATATGGATTAGGCGGAGGCACAGGGTTCTCGCATGTTTTCTCCATGCATTTCAGAACCTCACGAAATTACATTATAGATTCATTGTATAAACAGGATAGTGAGCACAGCCGCTGTCAGGCAGCCCCGAAGTCAAAAGGCAGTGATTGCGGGGCCGAGGGATGCTGGGGGTTGGCTGCCTGCAAAGCCTTGCTCAGCAAACCAGTCACACGTTTGTTTATTTAATCTCCAGCTTCTAAACGCCCATTTGGTAGCGAAAATCACCTTTTTGCACACTTCGGCTGGGAGATAATGGAGGAGGGAGGTGACTGGCAGATGTAATGCAGAAGGAGGCCCCTTTCAAGTGGAAACAGGACTAGGAGGGGCTGGTAGTGTTGGGGCCAAGAGCAGGGCCAGCTCCTCGGTGGCTGTGTGGCCTTGAGCAAAGTACTAAACTCTTCCGAGTCTCAGTTTCCTTATTATAGAGATGAGAATATCTACGCCACTGTGTTATAAGTAATTTACACATAAATTCCACCTGTGTCACGTGTGGGCACGGACCTGACACGCAGTAGGTAGGCAAATGTTAGGTATCTCAATGCACTTCACTCGTGCCTCACCCATTGATCACTATTAGTGCATGAATAATTATTGAGAACATATCACATTCACACCCGGAAGGGGTTTGACCTTCATGGTTATAATCCATGGCTTTGAGCCCTGGGCCTACAATCTCTAGGAAAGGACCTCACTGAGTCTTAGTTTCCAAACGTGTAAACTAAGATTTTCACTTTGATGGTGATTATTTTGATGATTAAATGGGAGCAAGACCGGGGAGATGCTGTAGAAATGACAGAGTGTGATACTCAGGTTAGTTGTTATTACAGTGATAATCGCACATACTTAAAAACAACTCTTCCAAGCAATTAATATGTGTTTAACTCATTTTCTCCTTATAACAACCCTAAAAGGTAGGTGTTGGTATTACCCTCATGTTGCATATGAGGAAACTGGGGGCCCAGAGAAGTTAAGTAGCTTGCCCCAGGTTGTTTAGTGGATTAACAAAAGGAGCCAGAAATGGATCCCAGGTACCCTGGCTCTAGGGTCCTGGCTTTTGATGGCTCTTTTATGCTGCCCAATAACGGTAATCATAATAGCAGGCAAGACTTAGTGCCTATGATGGGCCTAATGTTGTTCCTGAATATTTACCTGCATTCTCTGGAGTCCCCACGGATCTGCATCTGATGGCTTCTAGTTCATTCTTGATGGTAACAATAGAAATCCACTCTGCGTAACTCAAGCAGGAAAAGGAATTGATTGGAAGGATAGTAGGGAACTCACAAAGTTGACATGAAGGTTGGAGAACCTGCCAGGGGAGGCAGCCACCTCCGAAAGTCTGGCTCTGCTCAGGTCCTATTCCATGCTCTTAGCACTGTGTGCTTTGGGGTCAAATAGAGAGTGTATTGCCCCCTTTTGCCTTCCAGGATGGGAAGAGGGGCTTCATCTCTTTTTTAACTTGGAAATCTCCCAGTAGAAAGGGAGATAGAATCGGAGGGGGAGACGAACCATGAGAGACGATGGACTCTGAAAAACAAACTGAGGGTTCTAGAGGGGAGGGGGTTGGGGGGATGGGTTAGCCTGGTGATGGGTATTAAAGAGGGCACGTTCTGCGTGGAGCACTGGGTGTTATGCACAAATAATGAATCATGGAACACTACATAAAGAACTAATGATGTAATGTATGGTGATTAACATAACAATAAAAAATTTAAAGAAAAAAAGAAAAAGAAAGGGAGATAGATATTCCGCAGCCACAAGTAACAAACGATTGGGGTATTAACCCATTTAACAGATGTGGAGGTTGAATGCCTTGTCCCAAGTCCTGAAGCTGATAAAGGAGCTCAGTGCTGCCTGGCTGAGCACCCTGCAGTCCTCCTAGACGCCAGGCTGCCTCCTTGAGGACAAGATGGATATGACATAATTCCCCCTGATGTTTCCCAATTTCGATCTTTAAAATCCAAAGTTATCTCAAAAATACTAATACCCTCTGATCTGGTTTTTCTATCTCAAGTTCTTTGGGCTGTGGTAATGACAAACAAAGATGACTATTCAGATTTATACAGAAGGATGTTTGTGCCAACTTCGTTTATTATATAGGGATGCTATATGTAATGTAAACATCCAATATCAGGGGATCTTTCAGCAAAGGATCTATATATGATGGAATATCACACAAAAAATCTTAACAATGACTTAAGAAAATCAATAAGTAAAACAAAGCAAAATAAAATAGCACTGATTATAGAATACAATCTAAATTTAGGGGAAAAGTCTCTCATATGCATAGAAGAAAAAGACTGAGAGATATGCTTAACTTTTAGTCGTGGTTATATTTGGTCGGAAGGGGTATGATAATTTTTACTTTTGTTTTTTTAAAGATTTTTATTTATTTATTTGAGAGAAAGAAAGCACGAGCGGGGAGGAGGAGCAAAGGCAGAGGGAGAAGCAGCCTCCATGCCGAGCAGGGAGCCCAACGCGGGACTCCATCCCAAGACCCTGGGATCATGACCTGAGGCGAAAGCAGACGCTTAACCGACTGAGCTGCCCAGGCACCCAATTTTTACTTTTTAAATCTTTTTTTCCTGTCCAAAATTTCCATAATGAACATATATTTCTGTTACAAACAGAAAAAGAGTCAAGAAAAAAAAAGTCAAGACACCTAAGCTGGTGAGGCTTTGTGGGGAAATGGTACCCGCACCCTCCATCGGTGTGGGATAAATTGGTACAGGTCCTTTGGGGGAAACAAAAATCACAGTAACGGATAAGAGTTCAAATGAAGTTTAATCCCTTTGATTCCAAACACTGACCTCTGGGAATTTCTCTTTTATTCTGGGGATATAATTCATGAGATGCCGAAAGCTTTGTGCAAGGGGGATGCTCATTATGGCGTTATCTACAATAGCAAGCACTGTATAAAAGCTAAATGGCCAACCATGGGTGAACAGTTTTGTAAATTGTGGTGTCAGTGTGGAAGGGTATTTTGGCGCCATTAAAATGATAATTATGAAGACGGTAGCAACACGGGATCCATTATGGTAGATGGAAGTACAGGAGGCAGAATATCAAGTCTGCAACTGTTTAACACGTGTCAATGCCCAGAGCCCAGAGTAGATGCTCAAAACATGACAAGTAAAATAATTATGGTCGAGTGAATGGGTTTTTGGGAGATCAGTTTGTTTTCTTAAAAGTTTAAGTATTGTTGATACTTCATCTTTTTAAAAAAATGGTCATTATTCTATTTTATTCTATTTTATTTTTTTTTAAAAGATTTTATTTTAAGTAATCGCCACACCCAATGTGGGGCTCGAACTCACAATCCTGCAATCAGGAGTCCAACGTTCCACTGATTGAGCCAGACAGGTGCCCTGATACTTCATCTTCTAGCCACAACTTGCACCCTGCTTAATGAAGCTCTTTTAGAAATTGGGGTACGGGTGCCTGGGTGGCTCAGTCGGTTAAGCGACCAGCTTTTGATTTCGGCTCAGGGCAGAAGCTCAGGGTCGTGAGGTCAAGCCCCGTGTCGAGCCCAGCTCGGAGCCTGCTTGAGAATCTCTCTCTCCCTCTCCCTCTGCCCCTACCCCCACCCTCGTGCGCTCTCTCTCTTAAAAAAGAAAGAAAGAAAGAAAGAAAGAAAGAAAGAAAGAAAGAAGAAAGAAAGAAAGAAAGAAAGAAAGAAAAGAAGGAAGGAAGAAAGAAAGAAAGAAATTGAGGTAAAGCAGACAGGGAGAATCGTGGGTGGCCTCTCCAAAATTAAAATTAAATTAAGATGAAAATGACTGAGCAAAGGCCTACAGAAGAAGGAGCCTGAGAGTGGTGTGGATGGTTCTTTGCAGCTGTCTGCATGCCCCGGGCCTCAGGTTCACTCCTGGGAAATGGAGGGAGGGTGAAACTCAGTCCCTGGGAATCTTCCAGCTTTGATATTTTCCGAATCCGTGATATTTATTGTGCCCTATGCCCAGGCGCTTTGTTATGCACTTGGCTGATAACCACCCTTTGGGGTTGGGCCTATCGCTGGCATCACTTTAAGGACAAGAAACTCAGATTCAGTGTAGTGCAGTAGTTTCTGCAAGGCAAATAGCCAGCAAGCAGTGAAGCAAAATGTCCAGAGTTCTTACCCCACCTCACATTTTATTTTTCTGGCCCAGGATCACGACGGCCTGTGAGGCCCATCTCGCCCTGGACCTCATCTGCTTCTTCCCTCTCCCCATCTGTCTGGAGATTTCGAACCCAGATGACTTGTCACGATTGCCCTTTGACCTCACAGAACCTACAGGTTCATCAGTCAGGAGGAGAATAGTCACTGTCTGGGTATGGAGATGGAGATGGAGAAGGTATAGGAGATTTGCGCTTGTGTGGTGGGGTTTAAAAAAGTGGATTAAGAAATCTTTGTTTCCTTATTTCTTTATGATGTGTGTCTTTTTCCTAAAAGTGGGAGAGTCTGGAAATCAACCCTGATTGAACAAGGGGTACAGTCATTTTATGACTGATCTAAGTTTTCCAGTTCTTTGTTAATTGTAGTAACGGCTATGATTTCTACTCATTGAACAATGAAACAACACACATTTCGTAAGAACCTAGGCTGTGCTACAGGTGAGAGACACAGGGTCTCTGCCTCCGAGGGGCTCCCCACCAAGTGGCCCAGGGCGCATTCAGACCGGGTGAGAGGCAAGAGAGGTTGGAGACAGAGAAATCCAAACACACGATGGGGGCATTTCCCAGCATGCCTAAAATTTTTCGCGATGTTTGTAGAGTGAAGTAATAATTTTCCTAGAGAAGAAAGGAGAGAGAAAGGCAGAATGGGAGTGGAGGGATTACAGGGTGTCTGCGCTCATTCACCAAGGCAATTCGAGCGCCTCTGGTGGTTCCCCAGCACGCGTATGAGCTCTCCGGAGTTATCACCTGCGCGGGGAAGACTTGGCCATGTTCCCTCCCAGGTGAGAAGAGCCCTAGATGGATGGACTAGGGCCCTGCTTCTGGTCCCAGTGCTGCCTCCTGCTGTGGGGCCTCGGGCAGGTCCCAGAAGCTGGGTGGGGCCACAGCCAGTTCAAGCTCATCCCCTCTGAGCCTGAAAATCCCTTGACCCCCTTAGGCGAGGCAGACAATAAAAGCGCTGTGAGGCTGCTGTGCCCGGGCTGGAGGGCCAGATGTGTCCTCCCAACCAGCCCGCATCCAAGCAGCACGACGGGACCACTCGGCTCACAGGGTCTCATCGCAGCGCCTGAGAATGTGGGGACCCTGAAAGGAGAGAGAGGGACAGCTGTTTACCTTGGGGCAGGTTCCTGGCCCACCTACGCGTGCCATAGCATAAATAAAAGAAGAGAGGGCTGGGGAGAGGAAGGAATGAGCCCCAAGCCAGATTACCAGCAGAGGGGAGACTGGGAACACATGCTGGTCTCTAGGGCACAGCGGGGCTCCCCGCGCCTAAGCACCGCCCACCGGCCCGAGTCCTGGCACTGGACCGCTCCCTTTACAACCCTTTGGAGGAGGGGCGGGGGAGAAAGGCGGTGGCTGCAGTCAGTGGTCAGTGTCAGGAAAGAAAGGTTTTGAGGACTCCTCTAGAGGAGTCCTCTTGAGGACTCCCTTCTGGATCAAGTAGGGACAACAACATTTGGAACTGTGGCAGTGGGGCCCCAGTGAGTTCATGTGCGGGGTGCGGGGTGCGGGGGGGTGGGGGGTTGGGTTCTGTAAGCCCCGAAGCCCTGCTTCAGTGAATACGGTGGTTAGCAGTCTCCAGGTCGCCATGGTTACCTCTTAGGAAGTGTGCCCCAAGCAATTTTCCCAACATGGGGGGCATGGCTTCTAGGCCTCGCATGCCTGCGGGCCACTTGCTGGGGGAATCAGTGCTGAACTTGCTGGTGCTCAGTCCTGCGGGCTGCACGCCTCCCGGGGGTGGGGGTGGGGTGGGGGGGGTGCTGTGCGTAGTCCCTCTGCCTGGAATACTTGTCCTCCATGTGTCTTCTCTTGGACCTGCTCTTCCACCTGATTCATGTCCCTCCTTCAACGTCACTTCTTCCCAGGGGCCTTTCCCTGCGGACTGTGGCAGAGGTCCTCCTGGGCTGGGAGTGCTGGTTCTCATGGTCACGGCCTCCTTTGTCCAGAGAGCTGCTGTTGCCTGATGGAGTTTATGGCCCCAGCCCCCCTACGAACGCCTTATAAGTCAAGGCTGGACTCTAGCTGAATCTGCATCCTTAATCCTTTCCTGGCAGCCAAGTCCCAGTCTCTGCTTCTAGGGAACTAAGTTAGGACAGGGCTCCAGTAAGAACCCTTTAGTGCCTCCTCCTGCTTTACTTTTGCTTCATGCCACTGATTGTGCAGACATCACCGGCTGCATCTGGTCGGCTAGTGTCTGCCTCTCCCCCATTGCCATGTACCTCCACGAAATTAAGTCCTTGTCACTTGTGTCCACCCCCTTTCCCCAGGACCTACCCCAGAGCTGGGCTCATTGTAATGCCCAAGGATCCCACTGGTGGAATATGTGGCACTCTAGGTGGGAGCCCTGGAGCCCGGAATGTTGCCGAAGTGGTCACCCTACAGGGATCCAGAGTTGTCTTTTGCTTCACAGCTCTGGAAGAAATCCACTGATTGTCAGGATTAGGTCAACTAGGGTGAGAGTTGATACAATTTTCCTTGGAAATTTTTTGTGCTTAAAATGTGAAGGAAAAGGCAAAAGATCTTTGAGGCGTTCAGTGTTGACCGTTCCTGGGATGGTTCTGAGGGATGAGGTATTTTGGACAGCGTTTGGCCTCGGGGCAGGAAACTGCTCATTCATTTATTCAGCTAACATTTCCTGAGGGCCCACTCTGTGCCAGACTCTGGGCCAGTCCTGGAGACCAATGCCTGAGATGTGGTCTGTGCCTTCGAGAAGCTACCAGAGACCTGAGTTTTAGTCTCGAGTTTGTCCCTAATTGGCTGCGTGACCTCAGCACGGGGCGCTCCCTTCTCTGGGGTTCTGTCTTCCATTCCTAAAGCCAGAGCTCTGGGCTGGGTGATTTGCTGAAGCTTTGGACCGGCTCCCTGTCTCAAGGGCTGGAGTCTTGCTTCCAGACAGGCTGTCTGATTTTCATGGCCATCAATATTTCTCTAATCATCCTTTTCTCTGGGGACTGAAATTAAAGCTAACTGGTTTTTCCAGATATAATTTCAACATTGTCACAGTCAATACATTTAGATCAAGCCCGGGCAGGAAAGAGGGCGGGAGGCTCCCCGCGACATATCAATGGAGGGTGAGCCCAGTGAATGTCCAGTGATGTCCCATTACTCACCGCCGCTCCTCAGACTCAATTCCCCTGTGTTGCAAATGCCTGCAACCGGAGCCCGTCCACATCCTGCCTCCTACTCCCAGGGTGTGCTAATGAATGCATCGATTTTCCTATTCTGTACCACAACAGTTATTTCAGAGATAAATGCCTCCTGTTTGTGGTTATTAAATCTGCTTCATGTTGGACAGCTGAGGGTGGGTGGGAAGACTGGTCTGGGTAGAGCCAAGTGGGGGGCAATCTGGGACATCTCTCAACTCAGTTTTCAGCAGGCTACGGGACCTTGGGGTGGCCATTGCTCTCTGAGCCTCAGTTTCTCATCTGTGAAATGAAAGCATTGCAGGGTGTCTGAGGTTTAAACATTTTTTTGTAAAGCAGCAGAATGTTTTGATGACAGGAGATGTTATTATAAGACAATGTATAAACTAGATGAAAAGGAATAGCTCTGTTTGGAATGGGGATGGGGTAGGACGCCCTCCCACCTGGCCTCCTCCTTGCTCCCTGTGGAGCCCTGGTACCTCCAGGGAACTCTGAGGCTCTGAAGAGCATAGTTTGAAGACTGCCAGGCTAGATGGATGCAACTAGTATTGTAGGGTAGTATCGTCTCAGTGACAGATGAGGGAGAGCGGGCCAGGGAAGTGGCCAGAGGAAAGGAGGGATGGACGTGGCCAGGCAGGTAACTCAGGTGTCCCCCCTAGGAAGTGGCCCATAAGTGTGAATTTCTTAATGCCTATTTCTGCCTTTTGCTCAGAGCCCTCCTCTTTAGCCAAATCACCAGAGATGCAACCTTGGTTGGCCCCTGTGGGTAAGGAAGTGTGCTGACTCCTGGGCCAGGCCGATCTGGGTTTGAGTCCTAGCTCAGACACTTTCTAGCTGTGTGACCTTGGACAAGGCTTTTCACTTCTGAACCTCAGTGTCGTCATCTGTAAAATGGAGATGATAACTCCAAATTAAGGATCACTTCCCATACGTCCCGTGTTGTTATTTGATCCGATAAGATCACATGCGTTTTAATCCTTAAAAACAGTAATAACAGAATGCTAAGCTTTTGTTGACCACTTACTACATATTAGGCCCATGCTTAGTTTTGAGGCTAATGTCTTTGCAATCTTCTAGCAAAAGAGGGGTCAGCATATCCACCTTCCAGGTGAGGCTCAGACAGGAGAAGCCAAGAAAAGCTGCAGGTTTTGAGCCTAGGTCTGTTTGGCTTTGGAGAACATCTTTTTGCTTCTGTACCAAACATCTGAAGCCCTTTCAACCACCCTCCTCTGCTATGGCTGGGAAGCGCTGAATCACTTTTTTGTTCTTTGTGAAAAGCAGTCCAGATGCTAGGTCCTGAAAAAGATTTGAGGGTCATGATACTTAGCTATCTGTATCTATTTCACATGGCTTTGAAATTCCTGCCGACACAGGAGGCTGATTCTATCCCTGTCTTTGCAGGCGATCACCTGTTCCTGTGGCTGGTTAGTTAGTAATCATTTGGTAACTGACCCCCTTATCTGTAGCAGTTCCTATGTTGTTTCCTGGGAATGAGGAGGTCAATGAGACGCAATCCTTGTCCTCAAGGAGCTCACGGTCTAATGGTCTAATGGAAGAAATGCACGCATGTTAGAAAATGACCTTGCACAGTGGGAATTGTTATGACAGAGGGCCTCTGGCGGCACAGAAAAGCCTGGAAAGCTTTTTGTAGGAGGTGGAACCTCAGTTTCGTATGGAAGGATGAATGACAGGCTGGTCAAAACCAGTAGGGACAAGGAGTTGGCAATGAGAACCTGGAAAAGCCAAGGCACAGTATGTGCAAAGGACAGGGATGGCATGGGACATTTGGGGGACAAGCAACAGTTCAAATGACTGGAGAAGGAGCACGGGGAGAGGCTAATGAGAGGTCGATGGGGAGCCACATGTCTGACCCTGGGGAGCCAGGCGGGTAGAGTGTGATCCAGAGGACAACCTCAGCCATCCAAGATCCCAAAACAGAATTCTGGAAAGAGCGTTCTGAGAATTTTATGGTGGCTGCCCTTGAGCAGGGGCCCAGGGAGGAGGCTGGGAAAGTGAACCCAGATAGATGGTGGGTCCAGGACCTCGGTGGAGGCAGAAGAGCTGGGGCAAATGGGGTGCATTTAGTACGGTCAGGAGGCTGGATCTCCGGGAAAGGGTGATTGTTGGCTTGGGAGGTTGTCCAGTGTGATTCCAGGGTTTATCTGGTCTGTGCGACTGGGAGGGTAGTGGTGTCTTCACCAAGATGGGAATCCTGGAGGAGGAGCTCAGTGTGGGACGTGGGGACTCTGGGGGGCCAGTGGGGCATTCAGGTGGAAATGGCTGGGAAGCTCTGGGACACACGGGCCTCAAGCTGGGGAATGAGTTAGAGCTGGAGATTGGGAATCATGAGCTCCCATATTGAGATAGCTGGGGGACATCCAGAAGAATATGTAGCCAGAAAAGGAGAGCGACCAGCAAGCCCAAATTTACCTGGCCAAATGAAGCCATAAAATATAAGTAGGAAGACCATTTGGAAGACAGATGAAAGCCTTTTCCTGGAGCTGGTCACTCCCCAAAGCTGCTACCTTGACACCGAGCAGCATTTAAAGACCACTCACATCTGAGAGTGGGAGCATCGCGTTCCCACGGTATTATTTGAGGGCTGTTACTAAATCCATATCGCATCCAATTTCTCCATTTTACAGAGGGTAAAAAAATAAAGAAAATAACCGTTCATTTTGGTTACTATTTCTTTCTAACTATATTCCCTTAATGAGGCATTTGCCTGCAACACGGTCTGTTATGTGTTCCGTGTTTTATAAAAGATCTCTTGGGGAAAATAACCCAGGAAACACAATTTTTCGGCACCATCTC
Source organism: Callorhinus ursinus (assembly GCF_003265705.2). Lineage (NCBI taxonomy): Eukaryota > Metazoa > Chordata > Mammalia > Carnivora > Otariidae > Callorhinus > Callorhinus ursinus. The sequence goes on from NW_027397086.1 coordinate 10,828,291, forward strand.
CTTTTATTAAGAATAATGAAAAGGAAACAAGAATCATTCTCCCAGTCAAACACACTTCTGCTTCCCCTTATTGGTGTTTTTATGACAACCGCCAGGTAGTAGTATAGGGGTCCACACAGTGGCTTCTACCCAGATGTGTTATTTTACGGCCATTCTAATGACCCAGCTGCGTGTACGTGAAGGTGGGGGGTGTGTCTATAAATATACTGGATGCATAGATTTATATATCACCCATGTCTGGGTAAGTGTTTGGGATGGTCCAAGACCTTAAAATTACACACACACAAAACGGGCTCTTTGCCCAGAAAACCAATCATCCTTCAAAACGGGCAGAAAGAGCAAAGAGGGAAATTAACCCGGGAGAGAGAATGCAAAAGCAAAAGGAGGAGGAATGGTGTTGTTCATTGGAAACTCTAGCCAGGCTTATGGACGTAGCTGTGGGTTCTCCACACCCTCTCTCTGCGTGAGTTTGGCCACGCTCATGGCTGGACAGCTGCCCAGGTGCGGGAGGTCCTTCCTGCTCACGGCTCCAGCCTTGAACTCCCACCGACGCTTCAGATATGTGGATCCAACTGCCAACTGGACATTTCCCTTGGATGTTCCACAGGCACCTGTTATAAAATTCTGGTAATTCTCTCTGCCTCGTCTCCCCTGGTTCCTTAGCTTGGTTAATGCTGATCTCAGTAGGTGAGCTCTGCAAGTCATGCCGTGGCCCTCGCCCCCGATTCCCTCACCTGTCTTCCCCCCTTTAGCCAAACCGGCAAATGTTGACTGAGTCATTCCCAGATGCCAAGTGTTCTTGGAGGCATAAGTGACTGACCTGCTCCCTGCTTCAAGGAGCTCAGTGTTGTGGGAGGAGGCAGAATCACACAGGGGTTAAGAGTGTAAGATCCAAAGTCGGAAACATCCAAGGTCAGAATCCAGCTCTGCCACAGACTAGCTGCCAGACCCTGGGCTCGTAAGCTTCAGTTTCTTCGTTTGTAAAATGGGAACAACATTAAGAGCCCCTTTCTCATTGGGGGTTGGCGTGAGGTTTGCATGCAATAACTCGTGTAAACCGCTTATCACCAAGCCTCAGCATAGAGAAGAGTGTGACATATGTGAGTCCCTTCTAGCACTGGCTGGGTGGATGACACAGATGGCCTGTGGTCTCCTACTTCTGGTCTGCCCTTTTTCCTGAGTGGTTTTTAGCGGGGCACATGGCTGCCAAGAATAAAGATACATTTTCTAGCGTTCTTTGTGGTTTGGTGTGGCCACCGTGGCTCCCTTGTGCACAGGGAGACTTCTGGAAAGCGCTCCTAAGACAGTGACACTTTTTTTTAAATTTTTTACTGTTACGTTTATCACCATACATCACATCATTAGTTTTTGATGTAGTGTTCCATGATTCATTGTTTGCGTATAACACCCAGTGCTCCATTCAGTACGTGCCCTCTTTAATACCCATCACCCGGCTAACCCATCCCCCCACCGCCCTCCCCTCTAGAACCCTCAGTTTGTTTTTCAGAGTCCATCGTCTCTCATGGTTTGTCTCCCCCTCCAATTTTCCCCCTTCATTCTTCCCCTCCTGCTATCTTCTTCTTCTTCTTCTTTTTTTTTTTTTTTAACATATTTTGTATTATTTGTTTCAGAGGTACAGATCTGTGATTCAACAGTCTTGCACAATTCACAGC
>NW_027397086.1:10830363-10884334 GCF_003265705.2 Callorhinus ursinus
TGCACCAGCTTGCATTCCCACCAACAGTGTAGGAGGGTTCCCCTTTCTCTGCATCCCCGCCAACATCTGTCATTTCCTGACTTGTTAATTTTAGCCATTCTGACTGGTGTGAGGTGATATCTTATTGAGGTCTTGATTTGTATTTCCCTGATGCCGAGCGATGTTGAGCACTTTTTCATGTGTCTGTTGGCCATTTGGATGTCTTCTTTGGAAAAATGTCTGTTCACGTCTTCTGCCCATTTCTCGATTGGATCATTTGTTCTTTGGGTGTTGAGTTCCATAAGTTCTTTATAGATTTTGGATACTAGCCCTTTATCTGATATGTCATTTGCAAATATCTTCTCCCATTCTGGACAGTGACACCTTCTTTACCCATTTTTTTTTCAACCTGCTGCCTGAAATGTGGACGTGACGGCTCTCTCAGACCACGCAGTCATTAGGGTAGGTGTCCCAGTTTGGATTTCTCGGGAGTAGAAGTGGGGGTGGAATTTAGCATGTGAGGGGTTTATAGGGAATGTCTTTGGCATCTACAGCCCTGGGAAGGAGAGGGCGGAAGCAGGATCGGGCAGAGGGAGGTTCAGATGTGATCCAGGCAGCCTCTCTACACACCTCTATGTCTCAACTTCCATCAGTCATTGGATGTGGGCCACCCCGCGGGGGACATGGCTTTGGACGAGTGGTCCTTGAAGGGAATGGCAGTTGGGGCCTGTGTGCTTACAGTCTTCCCAGGAGCTGGGCCACAGCCCTGCTTGGAGGGGGATCTGGGAGGGGCAGCTCCATGGCTATCTCAGTAAATCATGGCTATAGACAGCTTAACACAACAAAGCTTATGCCCTACTCATGTGACAGTGCATATCACAAGTGTTCTTGGTCTGGTGGTGACTCAGGGACACTGGCTCCTTCCATCTAGTGACACAGGCTTTTTCTCGGCCCTCTGGATCCTTTCAGTTCAACAGGAAGATGAGAAAAGAGAATGCATGGCGGTTGTGGTCGGTTTTGAGGGCCGGGCCTGGTAGGGACACTTCTGTCCACAGATCCTAGTCATTGGCTGGACTTCACTGCAAGGGAGGCTGGGAAATGTAGTTTAGCTGTATGTTCAGGAAGGCAAAGGGCAGAATTTGGCGAATGCCTATTCAGTCTTTGTCAGAGACGATGAGAAGGGGGCCACACTCTAGTAAGGCATAAGGGTGACCTGGAAGGAACCTGGGTCTGGGGGTTGGGACGCCAACATACCCACCATGGGAAATCTTACATCCGGGCTTACTTTGTATGGGAGACACATAAACGGATGGAGAGAAAGAAATTCAATACTACAGGGTGGTGGGGGCTGAGACTGAGGAAGCCCAAAAGAGGGGCAGCTGCTTGGGGCTGGTGATGCTTGATGAAGATCTGAAAGCCGAGCAGGAGTTGACCAGTTGCCAGAGCTGATGGCAGGAAGTTGTAGTGCAAGTCACTGACCCAAAGCCAGGGCATAGATGACATTTTGCAGGAGTTTAAAGATTAAAAATAAATGCTTTTTTGGTGGACCTGCATGAGACAAGAAGCTCCATGAAACAGGGATGATGTCCATTTTGCTCAGAACCTTGCACAGAACATAAATGAATGAATAAACAAGTTAGTGCATAAAAATTTCTCGATCAACACCCACTCAGTTTGACAGTCCATCCTTCCCCATTACTCCCGGCATCTTCCCTTACGTATCCACTTCCAGCATATACGATGCTGCGCTCTAATTACCGTTTGATGTATCTGACTCTCCACTTGACTTCAAGGTCAAGGTCTTTGTCTTATTCATCCTCATGCCCCTGTCATCTCGCTTAGCCTGGCACTGTCGTTCTAAACAAATGTTTGCCAAATGAATGAACAAACACATTAGTCCATTTTGTCATATAGGGCTAGAAAAGTCATTCTGTGGTTGCACTGAAATCTATTTTCTTCTGCCTTTCACGAATCTAGCTCGGTTCCTTAGACGTCTGCTGGGTGCCTGTAGTAGTCCATACTCTGAGTTAATACAGAGGGTAGGCTGTAAAGACAAAGAACCTCCCCCGCTCTCTCAGAAGCATCCCCTCCTTTCAGAAGGAAACGAGGTCTTATTCTGTGGGTGTCTACAAGGAGGAGTCCCTGAACTGGGGTGGCCCTGAGACAGGATGCTGTGCCAGGGGTGGTCTAGCCCAGGCAGAGGGAAGTGTGATATCCCCAGGTGCTGCCGGGACAGTGCCGCTCCTGAGCTTTAGAAGTAGGAGTTTCAGATCTGCCCGACCCAGGCTACCGCTCCTCATTCATTCACTCCATTTCATAAAGCAAGCACTGGGCCAGGTCCTGGGAGGGCTTCAGGGCTTTAGGGAGATGAGGTGCAACACAGGATCCACTGACTGTGGCTCACTCTTCCCATGCATGACGGCTCTCTACTATAAGCACCTGCAATGCTCTCCCTGAGGGCTTTGTCTGGCCACTGGGGTACGAGTATCCATATACAGCACAGGCGGGCAATGCTGGGGAGTCACCCAATGCAGGGGGGGACGTGGTGTATAACTACTGAGCTTCCTCACCTGCCATGGAGGAGTGTCCTACACCGTCTCCGAGGCCCCCAGGGAGACTGAGCTCGTTGTCCACAGTGGAGACCCACTCATCATTGTTCTTTCTTGTCTCTCTTTCCCTGTATCGTTTCCCCAGCCCCCAGGGGGTGCTTCCTGGGGTTGCCTCCTAAATCAGCCACTTGTACAGAAATCCTTATCTCAAGATTTTCTTCCGGCCAACCTAATACACAAAATATCTGTCCTTACTAAACTGTCCCCTAATCAGGAAGTGTGGTGCTTAATTACATGACGATAGTAGGGGAAGCAGGAGCTGAGACAGCACACAGCCTTTGGTCCAGGGAGGGTCTTTTGCAGGAAGTGACTTTAAGCCAAATCCACAGATTTGCCTGGATTGTTTTGCTCCGGGTTTCTTCTGGCTCCTGCACCCTGTCATGCAGCCGTGGATTCGAACAGTCCCCCCTACAGTTGTGCAGCATTTTCTACTGGGAGTCCTCTTTGGAAGGAACAAGGGATTAGGGAGAACCTGCAGTTGGAGGGGCCGGCCTGATTGCAGGCACCTGTCGTGAAGGTGATTTACAACCCCCACCTCGTCTCTTCAGTGTGGTCCTTAGAGGCCAGTGTCACGGCTCATGGCTCACGTTTCATAGATGAGGATGCAGAGACTCTGAAGGGGCCTTCTCACTTGGGAGCCCATAGCTGGGTAGGGCCGTGCCAGGGCTGGCCCCGGCCGACCTCACAGCTCACCTGGTGGCTGGCCTCCGTCACCAGCTCCCGTGCCACTCTTTAGACCCTGCTTTGGCGTTGATCTCGAGGTGCAGGCACTCTTGTCCTGATTTTACTGATGAGGCCACACTGCAGCCCAGTGAGCCAGAGGGACGGTGTGCAAGGCGCACATGGTGGAACTGGGGCCTGGCTCCGCAACCTCTGCCCTCCCCTCTCCAGCAGGCGGCCACGTGAGGCGGCTGGGATGTCCCTGAGGACCACTGGGGGGTGCCCACCTAGCACTGCCCTCCACTCCAGGGCGAGTAGTTTCATGGCTAAGGGTGCAGTCCTGTCCTTGAACTGACTGTATTCAAAGCTCGGCTCCATCCATCAGAGCAATGTGACTGGGGCAAGGCGTCTGCCTTCCCTGTGCCTCGGTTTCCTCATCCATGAAATGGGGATAATAACAGTAACTACCTCCTGGGGTGGCTGTGACAATTAAATAAGACAATACAAGGGACGTACGTGTAGTGTGCCCACAAAAATAGAGAATCCGCAAAACATGACAGAGCTCCGACTTGCCTTCGTTGCTCAGTAGGGACAGACGCTTAGCTGAGCTATTTTACAACCTGATTTCACTTTACCCTTTTGAGTCAGGGAGGTTGGCATTGCTAGCTCCTCCTTTGCAGAGGAGCAGACTGGTGCTCCGGGAGGTTAGGTAACTTGCTCAGTGTCACACAGCATTCGGCAGAGCCAAGCGATCCGACTTTTAAGCTGGAGCTCCTGACCACTGCAATTCAGCCCCTTGGTCCAGCACCATCTGCAGCTGCCCCTCAGAGCTTAATTCAGTGAATCCCAGGCTTGTCCTTCATCCTGTGCATCAGCGCCAGGGCCTGGCACTCGAGGTGTCTGAGGGCAGCAAGGCGATTTTTCTAAGCAGCATCTGTAGCTCCTGTAGCAGATAGCTTCTTTTGGCTGCCAACTCGGGCCGCCAGCAGGACTGGCCAGAGCCGGCGCCACACCGTCTCCATCCCAGGTCCCGGACTGCACAGTCTGCTCGCATGTCATGGTTGCCCACCTGCAGGGACCCCACAAGCCCTCCAAAGAGTGCCTGTCAGGGAGCTCACCCCACCCACCCCCCCAGGCCCAGCTTCCCAAATCACCAGCGCTTAGTAACGCACCTATCTTTGAAACACTGGGCCCTGCTCTAATATTAAGACAGTAATTTATACACTTGGCTCCTGAGCTCCTGGCTGTTTCGAAGGCATTGATCACCCCGGAGCACTCATACATGATTCAGGCTTACTCCTCCAACTCCTCTGCCAGCTATTGATTCCAATGACATTATTTATCAATTACGAAAGGTTTATTCCTCACTCGCTCCTGCACAAAAGAATCTGCACATTTATTTTACAGCATGATTTATTGACACGTCACCATGCATTACATGGAAAATTGAATTTTTGGAGGCTGGAGAACCTTAGGAAATTTCACAGGTTCAATTAGACAGGAGAACATCAAAGAGTTTAATGATACAATTTTTCATTCATTTGCTGCAGCCCTGGGAGGAGAGGGACCCCGGGCCAGGTCAGCTCGAGCCCCAAATGACCCAGGTGCGTACCTCCGGATGAAGCTCTCTGGGCTGGAGCCCACCTCAGAGATTCGGCTCAAGCCTTCAGTTTGTGAGTCTTGAGGTCAGAACATTTCTTTAAGCTGGGTGAATGCTTTGTCCTCAGAGCTATAAGCCTTTCCTTGGGCTTTTAGGGAGGCTTGGACAGATGTTTCCTTGACCTGTGGTAGAAGACAGAAAGGCCACCTGTGGGGGTGCATCAGTGCAAGAGAGAAATGGTGACATTTCTGGGCACATTTGTACCATCTTCCCACCTATCTGTCCGGCTTGGTTGCGAGTCCCAGGAGAAGCCCTCCGGTACCCCCCAGGGTGGATCAGGCCCCCACTCTAGGTTCTCAGAACACTTTTCAGTTTGTAGATATATATTGCTGTGATGATTTGACTAATACCCCCTCTCCCTTATCTGGGGGACCCTCAGGGCAGCGGGCAGTCTGGGTTGTCTCGGCTTGGTACTATGACCATTCCCATCCATAGCTGGGAACCAGGAATGCCTTCTCTGTCAGGATCTAAGTTTGAGTTTGCCAAAGAGGGAGACTTGCAGAAGCTAGGAGGGCAAGCCATTGTTCTCATGGCCATCAGAGGGGACTACTTCCTCTACCTGTGCTCCAGTTCCCACTTTGAGGATTGAGTGTAGTGGATTCTTAGACTTCCCGGTGAACTCTGGGTTCTCCACCTGTTCTAGCATTTGGGTCTAAAACCTTTGTGACTGCTTCTCTGATCCTCTGGCTCTTGTCTTCTATCCCTCCCTGCCCCCAGCTCCTCTCGCATGGGTGTAGACCCTAATTCCCATACTAAAACCTTTATTCTTATCCTAATAATGTACTTGCCATTTTCCTGATGGGACCCCAGACTGACGCAGTGGTAATGTCTGTTTTGGGTTCCTTGCTTTCTTCAAGACCAAGAGTATACTAGATGTGGTATGTAATCAAATATGTTACATTGAATTGATGAATGAAGACCCTCCCTCTCCTCGAACTAGCTAACTCCACTGGACCTTTAAAGCTCATCTCTTCCAAGAAGCCTTCCTGATTCCAAGTGTGGGTCAAGGGCACCTCTTCTGGGTTTCCACTGTTGGAACATATATATTGGAGCTTGGTTATAAGCATCTGTTTGCTTTCTATCTGCTATAGTAGATAATGAGCTCCTTAAGGTTAGGGATGAAATTTAACGGTCCCTGTTTTTCCATTTCTACATAGCTGGCCCACAAAGCGTCCTCTACAGAGGTTTAAGGATGGACTTCATCATTGGTTGGCCTGACCATCACTGTTGTGTGTAAGAACAGGACATACTGGTTACTAGATCCTTTCACACCTATTCTCTTAGTTGACTCTCACAACAAATCCATAGGGCAGGTGGCGGCTTCCCTGGGCAGAAGATCGTACAGCATTGAGAATGTTGCCCATCTGAAGAGCAAAGCACCAGGGCTGGAAGTGAGTGATCCTTTCCTTGTACAGAGTGCACTCCACAAACCAAAGCCAGACGGACTTGGGAGCGAGCATTAGAAAAGTCAAAAGAGTAACAATAATAAATTATATATTTGGAACTAATATAATGATAATTAGGCAAATTGAATATTAAATACTCAAATAGAATCTACAATTATAAGCTAAACCAGCATTAAACTCAGTGTCTGAGATGTTTGAAAGTGACAGATCATTTGGATCACTAAAGCCACCATTTATTTAATCAACTTTCTATTTCCTAAAATGGGTTAGAGATGAATTTATATCCCTTTGTAACTGTGATAAAGACACATGTCACTTGCTACAGATACACTTTAAGAAACAGATTGAATCCCATACGGCTAGCCTTGAAGCAAACTTCTCTAAAGTGAATTAGATTTTCCCATTGATTTACATGATTAAATTAAAGATGTGTTCTCATGGGAAAAGTTGACCAATAAATGGAATTAAATCTTTTTTTTTCCCACGCAAGAATGGGGTAGGGGGAGCAGTCGTAGGCTATTATGGGTGCTGTGGTCCATTGCAGGCTTCACGCTTGCCAGGAGCTATTGTCCTTATGCGGTCATTTACTTCTTTTGTGGCGTAGTTTCTTATGGTGTAGAAAGCATTTCTTGTCTCAGCTTTATAAATTGGGGGGAGTCAGCCTGAAACAGTGGCCAAAATATATTGAATCTTTATTCTGGGCTGGCTACTGAATGAGCCACTTTTTAATTCTTACAACCACCTTCAGAAGGAGCTGTTATTATCCTTATTTTAAAGACAGGGACCTGGAGGTTCAGAGACATAAAGCCACTTGCCCAGTGTCCTAGAGCTGAGTTTGTCGGACTCCAGAGCCTATGCTTTATTAGCTTCATCAGGATAGGATGCAAAGGTAAAAATAATCCAAAGCCACTGATAAAGCAAAGATCGACCTTCTGTTTCTCTTTTGGATGGGATCATGTTCTTAAACTTATATAGGAATGTCAATTGCCTGTATATTCTCTTAAAACAAAACAAAGATGTTACTTGGGTGGTACCTGGGCCCATAGGCATGGTGGCTGTCTGACTCGGACCTCTGTGTTTCCACCTCTGAGTTGCTGATAAGTGCTGAGGTCTTTCTGACCCTCCAAATGCTGCCGGTTCTCCTGCCTCTGGGGTACAAAGGGAACATGGCAGATGAGCCCAGAAGGGCAAGCAAGAGTTCTGGATATTCATTTAGGGTGTGTGGTCTTGGGTAAACCCCTTTTCCTCTTTGGGCCTCAGTGTCCCATCTGTAGAATGAGGGGGCTGCACGGGAAGGTTTTTAAAGGCCACCTCCACCCCACCCTCCCAGACCAGATTCATTTTATTTTTTTGATTTCTCTCTGACTGTTCTCAGTGTTCACACAAAACCCAGAATTGACCGTATGCATGGAGAAAAATTGATTGGCCATTTTGTGTATTTAATGACTGGCGTTTAAACTGAGAGATATTTCAGGTTAAAGAATGCTGTTTGTAAACATAAAAAAATACCATAAAAATCAAATGGATGCAGACTGTACACACAGCAGTGTCAAATCAAGTGCACAAACAGAAGTCGAGTTGCATCATTATAAACTTCTGATTGAGAACAAAGCTGCAGCAGTTTTGAAGGCAATTTTCATATAAAAATTGATTTTCATGCTTTTCCCATGATTCAAATTAGGATGATGGGCTTTTTTTTTTTTAAGTGAAATAAATTCTTTTAGGAACACGTGTTTTGATGTTTAAAGTAAGATTGAAATTTCTGAATCTAATGTATCCACAGCAAGTGTGAGTTAGTCTGTAAGTCCCCAGGGATGGGGCAGAAACTTAGGTCTCACATTGTATAAAATTAGTTTATAAAATTAGTCTCAATCAATCTTCACCACGATCATGTCAGGTAGGTAATATGAGCCCATTCTACAGATGACGAAACAGGCTCTCGGAGGAGAAGTGACTTCTTCAAGAAGAACTAGCAAACCTGAGCCTTGACTCAAAGACGTCTGACTCCAAAGTCAGTATTCTTTCAAATGAAATGATGGTTTATTTAACAAGGTTTTACTAAGTGCCCAGTATATGTTGGGTATTGTTCTAGGATCTAGGTGAGAGGCTTGCTGCTCTCAGTCAGTTTACACAGAAGTACTTTGAATAAATAGCTCCATCCTTGCCATCCGATCCCAAACATGCCCCACTACCTTCAAATTTCTAGAAACCTCTTTAGGAAATGGAATTTATATATTATTCTCTGTCTTAGCTCTAATTCTTTTTTTTATTTTTTTATTTTTTAATTTTTTAAAGATTTTATTTATTTATCTGACAGAGAGAGACACAGTGAGAGAGGGAACACAAGCAACAGGCAGAGGGAGAGGGAGAAGCAGGCTCCCCGCTGAGGCAGACGCTCAACCAACCGAGGCATGCAGGCGCCCCAGCTCTAATTCTTTTTTTTTTTTTAAGATTTTATTTATTTATTTGAGAGAGAGAGAGAGCGAGCATGAGGGGGCAGGGAAGGAGCAGAGAGAGAGAGGAAGAAGTAGACTCCCTGCTGAGCAGGGAGCCGCAAGCAGGGATCCATCTCACGACCCTGAGATCATGACCTGAGCTGAAATCAAGAGTTGGATGCTCCACTGACTGAACCACCCAGGTGCCCCTTTGGTCTTGAATTCGACTGAGTTACTTAACTTCTCTAAGCTTCTATTATTATTATTATTTTTTTAAATTTTATTTATTTATTTGACAGAGAGAGAGACATAGTGAGAGCAGGAACACAAGCAGTGGGAGTGGGAGAGGGAGAAGCAGACTTCCCGCGGAGCGGGCAGCCGGATGTGGGACTCGATCCCAGGACCCTGGGATCATGACCTGAGCCGAAGGCAGACGCTTAACAACTGAGCCACCCAGGTGCCCCTATTATTATTATTTAAATCTCAGAGTCAGTGTGGTATGCTCTTGGGATTAGAAATGAGTCTGATGTGTGTACATGAGGACAGCTTGGAGACCATTCCATGCAGGACTCATAATCCCCTTTGGGAGCTGGGCTTCCCCTTAGATAGTGGGCAACCATGGCCACAGCTCTGACCTGGCAGGATCACTCTGAGCAGTGTGGAGGGTGGGGAAGGAAGGGGAGTGAGACCTAGGCAGGGGCTGAGGGTTGTTGTCACAATAATTCAAGGGAGAGGGGAGAGAATTCAGGCATTCATGGTTGACATGGAGAGGAGGGGGAAGACTCAAGACTATTCCCAAGTTCAACTCAATGGGACCCACTAGCGCATTCAATGGGAGGAGAAGGAGAATCTGGGGTGATTGCCCGCTTTTGGGGGTTTGAAAAGACTCAATAGGCTCAATAAATAGCACTTTTTCTCCTGCCCAAGTTTTGAACCAATTGGGAAACAAAGCAAGACATAAACAATATAGAAACAAAAATACCACTTTTATTACTGATGTTGGAGAATGTGGTTGGTAGCTCAGGCAAGTGTGATTCTTAATACCGAAACTTAGAGCCAGGAAGCATTCTCCACCTTGCAGTGATGGAGGGGTGCCTTGTTCCTGGAGGTGGTTTGCTTTCAAGAGAAAGGAGACAGAAAATTCTGGGTACCCCAGGGGCAGGGTGAGTAGTGGGTGGAGAGCGGCCAGGAAAGTTACGCTCCTGGCCTTCCTCCTCATGATAGCCAGCATCAGGAGTGGGAAAAGCTTGGGTTTCTGATTTGTGCTATTTATGTAGGTGGCAAACACAGGATGAAGAGGAGACTTAGGGAGACTTTGGGTTTGTGAGGCTCTCGTGTGTTACCTACTGGAGATGGCCGGTGGGTGGCTGGACGTGTAGAGCCTAAAACTCAGGAGAGAATGATGTAGACGCCATGGGCAGACAGTAGCGGGTGCAATCATGATAAAAACAAGGAATCATGATAAAAACAAGGGTAGCTGGGGTGAGAAATGATGCTGTTGAAAGAGAAGAGGAGGAGGCGGAGGGCAGAATGGGAGGGAGCAAGCATGGGAAGAGGAAAAGCAGCCTGCGAAGAAGTCCAAGAAAATGCAGACCAGAGATGGAGGGAATGTAGGAGGCATGGGAGCAACCAAGGCAAAGGAAAAGCAAGTTTGAAAGAGTAAGAGTAGATCAGGAAACTTAGGTCTTGCATGATGCAAATTTGAAATCTGTTTCTATTATTTTCCAGCTATGAGACCTTGAGTTTGGCGCTTAGTAAGTGACAGTCATGATGATGCGGAGGAGGATGGGGATGGTGAGGATGAAGATGGATGCAAGCAGTTACAAGTGGTGTAAGAAATCGGAAGACCGAAGTAGACAGGGTCCCCCAAGGAGAAGAGATGAGTTTGCTCCTGCCCAAACTATTTTTGAGAACAATGCTAACACTCATGAAACAATTGGATTTCTTTCCCATGACTTCACCTTATACTTCCCTAAAACACTTGTTCCAAAAAGAAGGTTTAAAAAAAAAAATCCCAAAACTAATATCACAGACGTGGAGGCGGATGCATATGCAAGGGAGTTATTAAAACCACCTTGATTTTAATAAATTTGCCACCAGGTAGCAATCTCTCAATGTCGCCTCTTTCCAATTTACATGTGTAACTGGCATCTCGTTAAAACATCATTAAGAAATCGGAAACCAGGAAGACATAAACAGATGCAGAGATGAAGCAGAGGGGGCCGGGAGAGGAGGCTGTGGGTAGCAGAAGAGCGGGCTCCTTACATTAAAAACAAAACAAACAAACAAACAAAAAACACCCCAAAACCAAAAAACCAAAAAGCTCAACTTGGTTATACAAGCCCAACCTGATTAACAAGTGAGGGGAATCAGAGTCACACAGGTACTGTTTACAAATTGGCAATTATAAGACTTGTGTGAAAGTTTCATTTTCCTGGAATGATTAGAAATTGCAATTAAAGCTACTGTCATTTTTCTTCAGCTAGACTACCATCAATGAGCACGGAAGAGCTTTTTCTTCAAAGGATTAGTACAAGAGGGCAAACCCCATGGCTGGACTCTTAGATTCTGGTTCCTCTTCTGTAGCCAGATGAACTTTTCATTTTTATTTTTATATTTGGTATAAGTATTTTTTTTTACTACTATAAAGGTAACATATAGACACTGTTGATAAAAAAAAACTATATGAAAATATATCGGGCCCAAATAATCTAAATAGGTGATGTAGTTTAATAAAAGGAGTTCAAGCTTTGGAGCTGGGCAGGTGTGGGTCTGACTCCCGGTTCTGCTGCATAACTGCTTTGTGACATGGGAGCTGGTTTTCTCATCTGTGGAATGGGAATGTGGCTTTGGAAGGATGACATGAAACAGTGTTGATAATGTGGGGGCACATGACATCTAGGACGTACAGTAGTGCTCATTCTACTAAGCTATAGTAGTTTACACTATGTCCTTCCTTTCTTTCCTTCCAAGAATCATTCCTTGAGATTCTTTACTGGCTTTATGAACTCTGACAAACACTGGTAAACAAGGCTTTTCTTAGTTTGTCCCCAACATACCTGTTTGGTATTTTATTGGTCTCGAAGGCTAACTCTATTTAAATGAGCCCAACATTTCAATGGCTTCACACTGAATTAAAGATTATTTCTTTTTTTAATTAAAAAATTTTTTTATTATGTTATGTTAATCACCATACATTTCATCATTAGTTTTTGATGTAGTGTTCCATGATTCATTGTTTGCATATAACACCCGGTGGTCCATTCAGTACGTGCCCTCTTTAATACCCATCACCAGGCTAACCCATCCCCCCACCCCCCTCCCCTCTAGAACCCTCAGTTTGTTTCTCAGAGTCCATAGTCTCTCATGGTTCGTCTCCCCCTCCGATTTCCCCCCCTTCATTTTTCCCTTCCTACTATCTTTTTTTTTTAAACATATAATGTATTATTTGTTTCAAAGGTACAGGTCTGTGACTCAACAGTCTTACACAATTCACAGCGCTCACCATAGCACATACCCTCCCCAATGTCCATCACCCAGCCACCCCATCCCTCCCACCCCCCACCACTCCAGCAACCCTCAGTTTGTTTCCTGAGATTAAGAATTCCTCATATCAGTGAGGTCATATGATACATGTCTTTCTGTGATTGACTTATTTCGCTCAGCATAACACCCTCCAGTTCCATCCATGTTGTTGCAAATGGCAAGATCTCATTCCTTTTGATGGCTGCATAACATTCCATTGTGTATGTATATATATATATATATATATATATATATACCACATCTTCTTTCTCCATTCATCTGTCGATGGACATCTTGGCTCTTTCCATAGTTTGGCTATTGTGGACATTGTTGCTATAAACATCGGGGGTGCAGGTACCCCTTTGGATTGCTATATTTGTATCTTTGTGGTAAATACCCAGTAGTGCAATTGCTGGGTGGTAGGGTACTCTATTTTCAATGAAGATTATTTCTTGCTCATGCCACAGTTCAAGATGGGATTGGGAAGGGGGTCACTCTGTTCCAACAGTCATTCAGGGATCTGGATTCCTTCCATTTTGTGGTTCTGCTCTTCCTGAGGCCCATGGACTTCTCTTCATTCACTCAGGGAAATGGATAATGCTCACCATTATCCGTTCACACCCACTCTTTACTACCTGGCCAGATGTGGCTGCACACATCACTTCATTTCTTTCTGCTGGAGAGAAAGAGTCCCATGACCCCGTCAAGGTGCAAGGGAAGCTGGGAGATGTAGTCCATCAGTGAGCCCTGAGAAAGAGACTGTGCAGATGGGTGAACTCTCCCAGTCTCTGCTCCACATGTTAGTTGCTAACATGCAAGCACCAGTCAAACAATCTAACTGACTTGTCTTGAGTCGTGTATGTACCCTCCTTGACAAGAGTTTCCAGGTACTAGGAATGACATTCTCCAGACCCAGCCATGTGACTCAAGTAAGAAAAAAAATATCTGCCAGAAGAAGGGGGGACACCGTGCTGAGCAGCCCCACGCAGCTGCTGACCCCTGCCGCTGAGAAGCCCAGAGCCCAGCTGGGGGGCCTGCAGGATGGCCGCGTGATGGGTAGAGCCATGATCCTTGCCCTCAATGTGCCCACACTGCCCAGACCACCAGGGAACAATTCCAGCTTGGGTATACTCAAGGCTTAGGTGATTGGTATTACCTGAGAAGAGCAAATTGAGTTCAAAGGAGAAAGAAAAGGGGGTACAGATGGAGCAGCCACAGTATGGCGGACAAAGGATTATTTGTGCAGGCAGAAGACCACCCTGTGTGGCTGTGGGTAAAAAAAAACTCGAGTCTCCTTCACTGTGAGAACCAAATATACCTATGTCATTGCATTTCTGCAAGGGATCAGAGAAATAAAAGAAGTGAAAAGTTTAAAAGGAATATATCTGGCCATTGCCAGAGTTCAGCAAAGACTTCATGGAAGAAGTAGAGCTTCTGGAGGTGGGGCGGATCAAGGGTACAGCGTGGACCCCAGAGAAGGGGAGGGGGAAGGCACTCCAGCCAGACGCAGCGGGGGCCATGGTGCAGGCCTGAGACTGGCTTGTGGCCTCGCCGGGCTGGGACAGAGGAAAGATCAGGTAAGTAGAGAAGCTTCCTTTTATGGGCCTCAGCCCACAGTGCTGCAACTTCCCATCTCTTTTGGCTCCCCAAGTCCTTCTCAAAAGAAGAATTTAGAATCCAGGCCAGACAATTCTGCCTGTGTGTCTTGATTCTCCATCTCTTCATGGGTGGCAGGCGGGGCCGGTTTCTGAGAAGATTTATAAAGCAGGGGACAGAGCCGGTGCCTGCCTGGAGTCCAGTGTAAATCTGATTTAACAGGTCTTTCTCTCCACAAACACACAACAACAACAACAAAACAAATGCACAGACCTCTGGGCCACCATGTCCTTCACATCCAACGACATTCATATACAAGGTTCATAATTCTGCTGGTGCAGGGGCAGCGTCTCCTGAACTTGGCCTCTGGAAGTGTGAAAGCTAATAGGACCCGTGGCTCCGCTGCGTGTATCCTGCTGACAAGAGGGGAGCGTGGGGGTGGCGGCCCTGCCTTGGAGCCTCGTCCCAGGGCTTCCCAGATGTGCATTGCCTTGGAAGGATGTGTAACAATCCCACTCACTGAGGAGGATGGTGAGGCTCAGAGCACGAAGATGGCTTGTTTTAAATCATATAAATAGGTTTGCAGATTTTTGTAAAGTGCCTTCTGCATGCCAGGCACGACTATATATGTTGCTTCTAACCCTCAAGGAACTGCTGTAAGGTAGGAGTTTCCTTCCCGTTCTACTGATGAGGAGACTGAGGCTCAGAGCAGAAGGGTCAGGGCCACGCAGTGAGTAAAAACAACTGGGATTTGGGATCAATCTCTCCATTATAACCAACAAACACAGAGACAGCGGTTACTTTGGTTATGAATAAGACCAGCAGCGAACATTTACTGCACACTTGCCCTGAGCCAGGCATTGTGCCGAACACTTTCACACACGGGACCTCATTTAATTCTTGCAACCATTCCAGGAGGAAGGAGCCACTACTACTATGCCCATTTCACAGACATGGAAACTGAGACTGGGTCACCTGAGTTAAGAAACTTGCCCAAGCTTCTGCACAGGTGAGCGGAGGGGCAGGCTCAGCACCCAGGCGTTCTGGCTCTGTAGCCTCTGCATTAAGCTGCCTTATTAATGGCAAACATTACGATTGTATGATTTTATATGTACTCTGTGCCACATCTACCTGTTCTGTGGATTGAGGGAGGAAGAGAGGGGTCTACTATTTCGTGAGCTTCTACTCTTCTCAGTTCTCTATAAAGTCCCCTCAACTAATGGTCACAATAACCATACCAAGCAGGGAGTCCTGCTCTGCTCCTTCCACACATGGGCTTGGAGAAGCAGAGTGCTCGGGCAGAGGGCAGGGTTTGGATGCAGGTATGTCTGCATCGAAGCTGCTCTCTCCAGCGTGTGTTGCTACCCCACATTTCTTGACGACGCCCTTAGCGTGTGTCCATGTTGGACACTTGACGTTCTTCATGCATACTGATTAAACCAACAAACGGATAAGTGTTTCCATCCAGCTGTCTCAATGAGATTCCAGGCTTCTTGGTTACAGGACTAAATATCTCTTTTTTTCCATTATATTCACCTAGGCAAGTAAGCTGGTGACAGATTTTTAAGAAAGTCCTGATATTTATTGAGCACATACTGTGTGCCAGATACCAGCTTAAGTATTCTGTGTTTTCACCTGCCAACAATACTTTGAGGCAGGTATTGTTTTTCCTGGGCTCAGAGACGGTGGGTGTCTTGCTCTGGGTCACCCAGCTAGTGAGGGGCAGCGTTGTGGTCAGAATCCTGGCCTCCTACCACTATCGTGACCTGTTGCCATTGCGTCACTGCCCTTGGTATGGGGGAGGCTTAGAAAAAGAAGAAGATGGCTTCAGGGTAAAGGCATGCCATCCACCCCATGAGTTAGGAGAAGAAAACCACAGGTGACTCCAAATACCTTACTTTCTTTTCCCCTTCAATGTATTTAGAATGAGAGGCAAGTGTGAATGATACCAACAGGGCCTGCTAAAAGCCTGCAAAAATGACAGGAGAAGCTTACCCAGCTGGAAAAAACTGTTTCACCGTTCTTGTGACATAAAAAAGCAAAGCCCCAAACAACCAAAAGCCCCCAAACTGAGAAGTGACAGCATCTCTGGAAGATCAATGGGTGAGACTCACAGGAATCTGGGCTCTATATCCAGATAAAGAAGACTTCCCAGCAGTCAGAGTGGTCCAACAATAATTGAGGCTCCTGGGAAGGTAGTGAGATCCCACTACCTGAAGGTATGCAAGGGGTGCTGACCAGGTGCTGAAGGGGCCAGGGAAGGGGTGGCTCAAACATCTAAGGTTTGACTGGATCACACCCATGACATTAATCCCAACTTCATCCTATTGTTCAGACTAGAGGCTTATAATGACCACTTCCACTTATTGGGCACATTTCATGTGCCAAGCACTGTGTTGAACGCTTTTCTCATTCAACTCAAGGACTGGCTGCGCTTATGCTGCTCCTTAAGAACTGGATAAGATCAGATCAACCTGGATCCTCGTTTCATGATTTATGGTAAGTCCAAAGCCCCAGCATGGTTTCTGTATATGTGCGTGTGTGTGTGTGTGCATGCGTGTGCGTGTGTGTGTGTGTGTGTGTGTGTGGTATGGGGCTTCACACTCTCAATGGCATCTCTACTTCTGAGTTCCTGTTTACACTAAATCAGTTCCCTTTTGGATGGTCTTTCTGTCTGTACAGATCCCTGTTCCAAGATAGAGAACTCAGAGGCATCACTTGATTCCCACAAAAACTCACTTTTGGGCATGGTGTAGACTCCAGAAGGTTCGCGGCCACAGAGGTGGTGTATGCTGTGGTCACGCACACAGTACAAGACCATGGTCTGTCCTGTTCCCGAAAGCTTTGGATGCTCCTTTTCCCCCTGGTTAATGGACCCTGTGCAGTGGCTGCTCCCTGGCTCCTTTCTTCCCTCCTCTTTCCCCCCTTCCCCGTCAAACAACCAGCCAATCCGCCACCCGACCCACACGCTAACCAGTCACCAGCCAGCCAACCCATCAACCAACTAATCAGCCAGCTAACCAATCAAATGCCTATCTTTTTTTTTTTAAAGAACTATCACATGACATGCCAGGTCAAACTCCAAAATGAAGAAATAGGAAGGAATGAAGGAACAAACGAATGAAGGAAGGAAGAAACAGATGACAAGCAGTCTCTCCTTTACTATGTAGAGCAGTTCTGTGCTCCCTCGGCCCCGCCTCCAGATCTGCCTTCTGGTCTCATCATACTCAAATAGTTCATCAGGGTGTTTTTGAAAACTCGCCTTCATCTTTGCCAACAACTCTGCCTCTGTCCCTGGCAGGTGCTGTCAGCCACATCAGTTTCAAAACCTGCCCGGTCTCCCTTAATCCTTACAGTGACCCTCCATGTAGGTTTGACTGTTTTCGCTGTTGGAAAACTCCAGCTGGAGGAAGGGAAGTCCCTTGGCCAAGTTTGTGTGGCTGTCAAGGGGCAGGACCAGGAGTGGGGCTGGGGCCACAGGACCCACATTCATGGATCAGAAAGACCAGAGTTCTCTGGGCTCCCTGAAATCCAGTGCCAACTTTTCAGATGGCATTTTAAAATTCCACCATGCAAACGTTGTCTGCTTTTCTCCTCCGAGCAGCCCTGGAAGTAGGTGTTTCCATCCCCATTTCACAGTCCCACAAAACTGAGACCCAGAGAGGTGGCTTGCCCAGGGTCCCAACCCCCAGGATGTGGTGTACCTCCGGATTTAAACCCCCTGGTTCAAAAGCCTGCTCTTCCCCTCTGTGTGCTGTGCACACCTCCTGGATACTAGATTAATGAGACAGAGAAACAGAGGAACTGGCATCCGGGGTGGGGGGCAGTCAGCCATGGAAATGGCTAGTCACAATGATAAATTCTATTAACAGGAACTTGGCATGAAAGTGTCACAGGGGAGGCATGGCCGGCTCTTGGGCCCACGGGAAGCCCCGCCAAGGAAGTGACTCCAGAGCAAGGTTCAGAAGAGTGACTAGGAGTTCACTACATGGACACCTGTAAGGAAGGGAGGCCAGTCCAGGCAGAGTGAATCTCCTGGAGAATGACATGGCCTTCAAGCTATAGTGGGAAGGGCCGGTGGCCCCGAAGGAGAGGGGAGGCTGAAGAGGTCCGTAAGGATAGCCCGTGAAGGCCTTGAATGCCAGATCAAGGGTTCAAACTTGATCCTGAGGGTGATGGAGAGCCACAGGAGGCCTCTAAGCAAGGGAATGACCTGCTTAGGGTGCCAGGGGTGCCTTGGACACCATACATACACACACACACACACACACACACACACACACACACACACACACGTACTCGGTGCCTTGCCTTTCTCTGCTACCATTCATCTTCTTTTCAGGAACCGGTACTGGAGGTTTTAATGAACTCATTATTCATTCCACTGTCAGGTGAGTCCAATTGTGGTGGGAGGTTGGGCGGAGGGCTCGTCCTGCTGGGGCCATGCTGCTCTGATCTGATCTCATCAGCAGCCGCTCAGGTTCTGTCCCTGGCAGTGGCTCACCCAACCTGTTCTGTGGTGCCCCCGCCCCGCCTCCTCCCAATCCCACGCTTTGCTGCCTCCTCAACTCGCCAACATCCATTTCAATGGGTGTGATTGGAATCTTGTCTTCCCGGAACTTGATGCCATCTGTCTCTCCCTATGCCGGTGTCTCGTTCCTATCCTCTGCATCTCTATCTCACCGCTGGGTGTGGGAAGCTCCTGCCTGTGCCCTGGATGGCCAGTCTGCCCGTCTGTCTCTCTTCCTGGCACCCCTACCCCCAGCCTGGGCTTGCCCATCCACCTTCTCTTCCTACCTCTTCCCTGCCCTTCCCCACTGTGGACTTTGCACCCGACTTGCTCTTCCTTTTCTTACCCTGAACTTGTCTGGATGTCTGTGTGTCTGCCCATATCCTCTCACCTTAGTGCCTCTGCTTGCTCATCTCTTTCCCTCTCCTCCTCCCTTCCTTCTCCCAGGAATCATCTGGAAACAGACCACTCTGAAGTCTATTCAATAGAAAGGCACAAGGTTTTGCAAATTCCTAGCTATTCTGATTAGATCCACCTAATTCATGGAGTGGGCTTCAGGGTGGAAGGAGAGTCATCTGATGGAAGCAGTGGTGAAGCCACGGGAGGCACAAGCGTGGGGCCCCTGGGCACCTCCTTTCCTGAGCTATGTGGCCCTACGTAGGAGCTGCAAAGCCAACCTCATGTCCTCAGCCAGCTGGAAGCCAGGGGGGACACTCCAAATCATGGAAGCGGGGACTTTTATGGGTGAAAAGACCCCTTGACATTCAACTATTATCATTTTTTTTCCTCTTTCTCAGATGTGGAGAAAGAGGCTTAGAAAAAGGCAAAATTTTGGTGGCTGGCTCAAGGTCACTCAAGGAGAGTCAGTTTAGACCCCCTGTCTGCTGGCCTGCAGAAGAGGGCTCTTTGTTAAACCCAAAGAAAGCACATGGCCTGGCAATTTCCCACACCGTGTGGGTAGTGGTCTTCTGTGCCCTCACACAGGCCAACTTCAGGCACGCCTCTATGGTGGCGCTGGCTGACCAGGTAGATCTGTCTTTCTTGGGTGTTTCTGGCAGAAATGCCTCTTTGTGGATCAGCATGTGTGCTCTCTTTCCTTAGTGTGGGCTGCTCCTGGGGGATGCTCAACCATGGACTACATTTCCCAGGCTCCCCTGCACCTAGGGCGGAGCATGTGGTGAGTTCTTGCTATTCCATTGTGAGTGGAGGCCATGTGTGTCACTTCTGGATGAAGGTGTTTAATGAGAGGATATGCCTTCTTCATACACTTGCTTTCCTTTTCGTGAGCCAGATGAGGAGGATCCCGAGGACCTAGGGGATGGCAGAGCCACAAGATGGAAGGAGCCTGGGTCAGTGCATCAGAGAGATACTGGTCAACCAAGAAGACCAGCATTGACTGTTACATTGGTGACAAAGAGAATCTGCTTATTAAGGTACTGTCATTCTCATTCCTGTTTAATAGGTGAGGAAGCCCTGTCCTGGAGTTTCCTGAATTGTTGAAGGACAATTCCTGTTTGTCTGCCTCTCTGACCTATCTCCCCTTACTCTGCACTGGCTCATTATTTTTCCTACTGCTGGTCTTTCAAACACACCAGGCATCTTCCCACCTAGAGGCCTCCATATCTGCTATTCTCTCTTTTTCGATTGCATCCTCCCCCACCCCAGATCTTCTAAGTTTGTCTTCTTCCTATTTATTTAATCGTATTGCAAACACCCCACCTCGTGAGATCTTCTCGGGCCACCCCACCGTAGGCACTGACCCCATCTCTCTAGCACCCATCCTTCCACTGCTCAATCATCATGGTCTACTTTCCTCAAGCCCCTGCCTCTACCTGAAATTATCTTGTGCATTTATTGGTTTACTCCATGATTGTCCTGATACACTTTTCTTTAGTTTCTCCTCCATTTTAGGAAAAAGAAACTCAGAAGGGCCCTGTAATTTCTAGAACTGCTAAGTAGTGGTCCTGGGATTTGAACCCAGATATGACTGATTCTATAGCCTACTTTCTTTCCAGACTACCACACAGTTCTCCTGACCAAGTAAGAATGGGTTAGCTATATTTGTTTTATCAGGACATCATTTTGATCTCTGATACCAAGGCAGGGGGGTGGAGGGGGAAAAACAGGGATGCTTGAGTTGGCAAGCCCAGGTTCATATCCTGGCATTGATGTTCTACATTGTTTAACATCTTTGAGTGCCTTTCTCACAAAATAGAGTTAATATACTTCCCTCAAAGAGTTAACATGAGGATAGAAGGAGATAATATATGGAACAGCTAATGCTATGCCTGCCCACAGTGGGGGCTCAGGTGCCATTATTTCCCTTTGTAAAAAGGATATCAATATTTATCCCGAGAGTTCCACCTTCATCTCAGACCAGGTGCTTTATCACTGGAAAGAGGAAGAAAAAAGTGCAAATTTGGATAAAAACACCAAAGATTCTGAAAAGCACCTGATTCATCCTTAACTTTCCTCTTGGGCTTTGTTGGAAAGTGAAGTTTAAATCCAAGTCAGAGCTCCCCAGACCTCATCACAGTTACTGTGTTGAAAGCAAACAGACTTTGGGATTTAAAATTTTTTCTCATCTCCCCCACTACAAAGCATAAATGTCATGGACAAGGGGCAAACTCATTATAGCTAGGTTTCTATCTGCCTGGTCCAGACGCATGTGCTCAAATGGGAGGCCAGTTCCAATGGCCAATGTCCAGGACTGTGTGTGCCGTGACTAATGTATGTAAAACACACACAGGGCTCCTCTCTCTTCCAGCATCTGGAATGAAAAAGCAAAAGTTAGCCACAGAGAGACTCTAGGTGCGCTCTCCAAAGTCTTCATTGCTTTTCAAGTTTGGAGGCAGTGCGTCTGGTTTAAAGCAAAGGAGCTCTTGATTGGGACTGGGGATTATTATTATTTTTTTATATGGATGTTACTTTACTGATGGTGTTCATAGGTCTCTGATCGTAAAGTTCACTTTTTCCATATTAGTCAGAGACTAGGTTGTGCTCTGGGAACAAATAACCCCAAATTCTCAGAGCCTTTAAACAACAAGGGCTTGTTTTTGGTTTGTGCTACATGTTCAGTGCCGCTTGTTGTGGGAGTGGGGAGCTGTGCTCACTGTGATCCTTCAGGGTCCTAGGCCCGTGGAAGAGGTATCATTGGAAACATTGCCAGTTGCTGGGCCAGAGAGAAAAGAGGTCTCTGAAGGGTCTCACACTGATTTTTATCTGCTTAGCCTAGAAGTGACACATGGTATTTCCTCCCCCAACTTATTGTCCAGAGCTAGACATAGGGCTCTCCCAACGATAAGGGAGGCAGGACATGTAATCCTACTATGTGCCAGGAAAAGGGGAACAAAGAATATTTGTTCACAGCACCTCATTTCTGTTCCTTGCAATTCCTGGATGGGTCACCATGTCTAGGTAATTCAAATCTCTTCATTAACCAAAAGGATCTATTCTCTTTGTTCCGTGGAGCTCATCCCTCCTCAGTCCAGGCTTCCAGACCTCTCACCTAATGGTGGCCTCCACCTCCAACGTTGTCCCTTTGCCAGTCTTGGTCCTTGTAACTCATCCTCTGCCTCTTGGTCATAGTGATCACCTGGGTTTCGATCCACCCAGGTCATTCCCTTCCAGACACAGAGCTTGGCACCCTTGGCATCATCTTTCCTGCATCCCAGCCTAGATTTGTAGAGAGGAAAATAATGGATATTTTGTTTGTTTCTAGGAAAAGGTCTTTCAGGACCCTTCTGAAGCCATGATTCTAGGATTCTATTATTATTCTCAACCATGAAGCTGCAGACACACACCTCCTGTAGGGGGTCCAACCAGGTGCTTAATTAGCAAAGACAATTAAACTCCAAGGAACGAGGATCCACAGTTGCTGGGTGACTCCCCACATGACCTGCTACCCAGCCAGTGTGAGGGATGCTGAGGTGTCTGGGCTCCGTCGGAAGGTGCTGGTTTCCTTCGCAGCTTACCACCCACCACCCTCATCTTGCTGGCTGTCCTGTCCCCGGGGACAGCTCCCGGGCCTTCCAGCACATTCCACCAGCTCTCCCTCCAAGGGCTGTTATTCCCTCCCAGCAAATAAACACCAAGAAGCAAAATCACCAACTCAGTCCATCTAGAACCTGACAACCCTTCCTCAGCACAGGCCTGAGCAGGTTCATCAACATGGGCTCACCACACTATCTCAGCAACACCACGAGGCAGACAAAATAACCACCCACATTGGCAGATGTGGAAACTGAGTCTCGGGAAGGTCAGGTCACTGTCCGGGAAGCAGTACAGTTGGGGCTGGAATCAGGGTCTTCTGCTCCATGCCACAGTGATCAGAGACGTTGGATCGCTCATCTCATGGAGCAGGGTTTGGAAGTCCATACCTAGACTCCATTTCCCCTAGTCTTCCTGGGTGGGCCTGGAGCTGTGGCCAGACTGGGAGCCACAGGCCCCTGAGAAAATCAGGCCGGTTCCTTGTCTGCTTCCATCAGCAACAATGGGCCAATTAAGGCAATTACTGCCATTTATGTAACAGGACACAGAGATCATGGCACTCAGCTCTTTGAAAATCTCCTATAAAAGCACTAATAATGCATTAATGTATTAATCCCCTTAATCCTGTCAAATTACCAGACTCACTCCTCAGAGCTGCCGGTGGGTCTCAGCTGCCCCATGAGGTGGTGGGGGCTCCTCTCCCCCATCACTTCTTCCCGAAACACTCCTCCGGAAGCTGTGAGATCCTGCTAGGAGAGGGTGGTGGTAGAGGGCAGATGACTGTGGCAGGGGAGGGACGCTGATTCTTTGACAGAGAGATGAGGATGTGCTAACAAAAATTCTTTCTGGAGTGTTTCTCAGCAAGGAGAGACAGCCCAGCATGGTAAGCATGCCCTGGGCTGCTGACTCTGTCACTCACTGGTTGGTCTTGGGTCACTGTTCAACTTCTCTCTGAGCCTTTCCTTCCTCACCTATAATACCTGGATAACAATTCCTCATTGCAGAGTGGATGGAAGATTCCAGAACTGCAGGTGAATGCCTGACACATAGAAGGCAGTTTGAGACATCTCCAGTCCCCTTGCCATCTGTAAAATGGGTGTTAGGATCCCCATCATGAGGATTAAATGAGCATGTATATCAGTTTCCTGGCACATAGTAGATATGAATTCTTTTTCCTCTTCATGCTTTTTGTTTGTTTATTTGTTTAACTAAAATGTTGCCCGAATTTCAACAGAGTGTAGGAACAAAGAGCACAATGCTGAACGAGGTTTTCAGGTATTTTATTTGTGATAAAGCAGATTACATCTTGTCAGTAAGCCCCACTGTTTGGAGAGAATTTCAACCCCAATGTCAGCCTGCATAGGGCACCCCTAGACTTCCTTATGGGCAGATCAGAATGGGCAGGGGTGTGGGGCTTACCTGGGCCCTGGGCACCTAGAAATGGGCAAGGGGCTTTAGTTTCTGATGGGCTCTAAGGTACTAAGACAGTTTTGGTGTCAGGATGCTGCTGTGGTCAGGCCTGGCTTTGTTGTCTGGTGGCCCATGGGGGCTTCCCCAGGGTCCTTCGGGGGCCTCTCGGTGGCTGGCAGTCTCGGCCGCAGAGACCCCCTACTGCTACCCTTGAGGCCTTACTCAGTCCTTAGCAGCCCCCTCCACCAGCATCTGGTAGCATCCCGTAGCATCCCGTAGCACCCCGTAGCATCCCGCCAGAGGCCAGGTGTGTGTGGGGGGGGTGGAAGGGCAGCCACACCCTGGAGCTGGAATTTGGGAGAAGGAATCCATTCCCCCATCCCTGTCCCCATTCAGTTCTGGGGAGCTCCCTTCTCTTTCAGGGTCAGCAAAGGCTGTGTTGGGGAGGGGCAAGGAGTGAGGTTAGTCTCTTCCAAGGGATCTTGGTTTTGTGCTCTAAAACTCAAACTGGTAAGCATCCTCTCTGGCAAGGGCATTCAGACGCAGAATCCTCAGATTTGACTGCCTATTTGGAAGGGGACAAGGGAAAAGGCCTTTCATTCTTGCTGATACCCTATCAGCAGATAGCGTGAGAGTTGTAAAATATAGCCACGAGTTCAGGGGCCCCTGGGTGGCTGAGTCAGTGAAGTGGCCGACTGGATTTTGGCTCAGGTCATGATCTCAGGGTCCTGGGACAGGCTTCACGTTCAGTGGGTAGTCTTCATGAGGATTCTCTCTCACTCTGCCCCTCCCCCCACTTGCACTTTCTCTCCCTCTCTCTCTTTCTAAAATAAATAAATAAATCTTTAAAAAAGATATATCCACAAATTCACTGACACTCCTCTTCCAACCGGTGGAGCTGAATTACCCTCTGGAGTATGGACTGGACTTAATGACTTGATTCTAATGAAGAAAATGTGATAGAAGTGATGGTATAGGTTGTGGAAAGTATTTCGCTTCCCCCTTGCTCTCTCTGGAGCCCTCACTCTGGGGGAAGCTAACTGTCATGTGATGAGGACACTCAAGCAGCCCCATGGAGAGATCCATGTGGGAGGAAGTGAGGCCTCCTGCCAATGGCCATTGGAGGTGCCATCTTGGAAGCAGATCCTCCAGGCCAAGTCAAGGCTTCAGACGAATTGCAGCTCCAACCAACGTCTTGACTGTAACCTCATGAGATACCCGAAGCCAGAACCCCCCAGTTAAGCTGCTCCCGAATTCCTGATCCACAGAAACTGTGTGAGGTAATAAAAATTTGTTTGTTGTTGTTTTAAGCCACTAAGTGTTCAGGATAATTTGTTACACAGTAGATAACTAATATAATTAACAGCGAAAACAAAACATAAATTGATATCTCAATAAGTAGCCCTCAGTGTGTGGGTGTGTCTGTAAAATGCTAGACTGTGTTCGCTCACACTCCACCTATTTATTAAAACCTGAAGCCAGGCATGTGTGGCTGAAGGGGGACAGATCACAGACCCAGTGTCCCGGAGGCCCAGTCTGGAGGTAGCAGGCAATCACAATGCAGGGTGTTGATGGAAGGGAAAGCCCAGTGAGCTGTGAGAGCCAAGAGATGGGACCTGTGACCCAACCCGACTTCAAGGCCTAGGAAGGTTTCCTAGCAGATGTGACAGCTACTGGGAGACTCCAAGGACCAGTAGGAATCTGTCAGGTGATAGGGAGCTTGGGGAAGGATGTACCAGACCAGGGGAGGTGCTTGGGTCAAGGCCTGCTAATGAGTGAGACTACGTTGCCTTCCAGAAGTTTAGATCCATTTGGTGTGGTCAAAGCTTAGGGTGTGTGTGTGTGTGTGTGTGTGTGTGTGTGTGTGTATGTTTGCACATGTATGTGGAGAGAAGAAGCATGAGTAGGGAGAACTGTGACAAGAGACAAAGAAACCTAAGAAGGGAAGAACAAGTCCAAATCTTAGCTTAGCCTGCCCTAGGTTTGGAATTTTCTGACAGGTCACTATACCTATCTGAGCTTTGACCTCCTTATTTCTAAAATGGGAATTCATTCAATGATACATTTAACAAAGATCTTACAGCATGCCAGAGTCTGGGCTAAGTTTGAGAACACCATGGTGGCGCCCAGAAGAGTAGATCTTATTCTCCAAGAGCGCAGAGGCGAGTGTACGTAGCCCAAACGTGTCTGTGTCCTCGCTCTCTGCCAGGCTTTGGAGTTCAGCCCTTGGGCCAACATTCTCCTGGGGAAGAGGGGGCTCCCCTCTTGTCATCTCTGGGGCTTGGGGCGGCTACCAAGTGTGTTGTCAATATTCTTGAGCCTCTTCTGATTGCTGTGCTTTGAGTTCAGGAGGGCATGTGTCTAGTTACAAGTCTGGGTGCTGGGTCTTACTGGCTGGGTTTAAATCTTTAAAGCATTTGCCAGTCATGTGCCCTCAGGCCAGTGGCTTCTCCAGCTCTCTGAGCCTGTTTCTTGATATAAAAAATGGGAACACTAGAATGAACGGGTATGCCAACAGGTTTCTGCGCAGAATAAGAGTGATAACACAAGGTCTCAGACACTTGGCGGCCGCTCAAGTGGGATAACTGGATGCCTATAACGTTCTGGTCGTCGGCTGGCGCTCTGCCGCCTGATGGCTGGGGTCAAATCCCAGGTCTCTTACTTACGGCTGTGTGAGCTTGGGCAAGCATTTAATCTTTCTTTCCCTCTCAACTTTCTCATCTGCAAAATGGGATTAATAAGAGCACCTCCCTCAAGAGACCGCTGCCATTGTTGGATGAGTTAATGCGTGTGGAGTGCTTGGTCCCGTGCCTGGAAATCAGCTCATGCTAGGTAAGTGTGAGCTACAATATTTTATGTTGCTACCTTATTCTTTGCAGTTTGCAGAGAGGGGCAGGCACCGATAGGAGAAGCAGAAGGGAGGGCTCTTGGACCCTCAGAAGGCAGCACAAAGAAAGCGCCCCTTGGGTCCACATACAGAGGGGGATCCCTGTTGTGCTCCCTCTACGCCCTCTGCAGGGCTGCCCCTTCTGGGGTCCAGGGAACCCAGAATGCTCTGCAGCCCAGCCCAGCCCTCTGCCTTTCATAAAGGCCTTTGCTCCCCAGCCTCCCCTCCACCCAGCACCAGGGACTCAGGGCGATGCGTGTGCCAGGTCAGCAGGCCTGGTGGGGGCGGGGAGGGAGGAGGCAGGGAGGGCGGAGGGGGGAGGCGGGGAGGGCAGAGGTGGCCACTCTCTCTCCTGCCCCCTGCCATCAGTGGGCTGGAGGACATGGACAAGCTCTGGGCTTAATTGGCAAATGAATTCTCGAGGGATAATTTCATTGACATGTACAGTGGGAGGGTCTGCAGGCCTTAATGACCGGCTCCGCCGGCTAATGTGTTTACCAAAAAATAACGTTATTGATTCCACAGATATTTTTTTTCCCCTGGCCATCAGCCTATTATTGTGAGTTTTATGTAACAGGACAAATAGATCATGGTGTAAAGTCTTTTGAAAATCCCCTGTGAATGCTGTAATAATGCTTTAATGTATTAATCCCCTTAATCCTGTCAAACTTCCCAAAGAATTTCAGGACATGCTGACGGAGGATCTCACTCCCAGCACTGGCTGCCAGGGCTGCATGGAGAAGCTGCTGCTTTAATCTTTCGTGGACAGGAGGCGACCGTGTTGGCAAGAGGCACAGAGCTAGGAGCCCACTTCGGAGAGGGTGCAAATCGTTGGAAGGGAATCTGGTTGTGGCCCCGGGGAAGGAAAGGCAGCCTCGAGGGGCTCAAAATAGAGCTGGGCATGCTGGACCCAGCAGCTAATGGTGCTTGGCATTTACTGATTTCCCTCTGTCTCTGTCTCTGTCTGTCTCTGTTGGTCTCCATCTCTGTCTGCTGGGCACTGAGCCAGGCACTTGGTCATTTCCAGCGAAGCCCTGGGAGGGGGGTGCTGTTGTTCCTCTGTGCTGCAGATGCACATTTCCCCCTTCCAGAAGGTCGCCCGGCATTTCTAGGTAGGCGCCCAGCCTATTCCAGTGTGCCTCCACCTTAACTTGACTAACAGCTTGTCTAGATTGCTGGCAAGTGGCAGAGCTTGATCTGACCCAGAAACCCACGTTGCTCTCTTTCTCATAGGCCAGGATTTGGCGAACTTCCCTGGAAAGGGCCAGAAAGTAAATAATGTTGGCTTCACGGGTCACATGGTGTATACTGTAAGCACTCAACTCTGCTGTTTGGCGGGAAAGCAGCCAGGCCCAAGCCATAAGCAAATGGGCAAGGCTGTGTTCCAATAAAACTTTATTTATAAGAACAGGCAGGCAGTAGTTGGTCCATCCCTGAAATAGGAGCTATTGGAGGCTAGTGGAATTCTAAGAATATGTTGTTTGATTATGAATCTGCGAGGTGAGGGATAGATCTCCTCAGTGGCTTCCGTTTCCCATGGGCTGGACACTCTCTCCTCACCATCAGCACCTTTGTCTTGTGATGTCAGAGCGAAGCCCGGCTAGAAACCCAAGTGATGGCAAGACCGAAGCCCTGCTGTTTCTTGGGCTCTGGGTCGAGGAGGCTAGGATGCGGTCTGGGGCCAGTGTGTCAGCTGGAATGCCTGGGGGGAAGCCCATCTTGCTATGTGACCCTGGCAAAGTCCTTTCCCTCTTTGGCCTCAGTGCGTCCATTAGCAGGGTGAGATGCTTGGCCTTGCTGGTTTATATGGTTCCTCCGGGTCTGAAAGCCTGTGTCTGAGCAACTGTGTGCCCACTTTTGAGCAACTCAACACAAGGCAGCATCTGCTCGACCATAGGCCCTGGTGAGTCTCTGAGGGCCAGCCGGCTTTTGTTTCTTTGGATCAACAACTGGAATGGGGGTTGCTGGCCGCCACTGAGCACTCACCACATCAGGGGACATTTCCCTAGTTGCCTAGGCTGCAAACGGTGATGTGTGCAAGCAGAGCCCCACATTCCCCTGGAACAGACTTCAGTGGCTATGGATGGGCCTCAGGACAAAGCCCAAATCTCTCTCTCTCTCTCTCTCATCTTCAGGCCTCTTTTCCCGAGACCTCCACCTGTCCCCTCAAGTGCACATTCTGTGTACCCTTACACAGCCTTCTGGGCTCCATTTTTACCTCCAGGGAGGGAGCGTGTCCTCTCTGCAGGCACATCTCACATCTCCTTCCCTCTTTGCCTGGTTAACTCCTGCTCATCCCATGCACCCCCCTCCTCCAAGAAGCCTTCCTTCATCCCCTGCTTGGGGGAGATGTTGCTGCCCTCTACTGCGTGGGCCCACCATGGGGAGGAGACCTTATCAACCAGGCTCCCATGAAATAAGCACAGCAGCAGTCCACGACTGGACAGGGGAAGAGTTAGGAAGGGTCTCTTGGGGAAATGATGTTTCCTTGGAGCCCTGTGGGATGATAAGGAGTTATCCCAGGGAGGGAATAGGGAAAGACTTTTCTGGCTGGGGGGAATGGCAGGTGCAAAGATGCAGAGAGACAGTGGTCCTTTGAGTCATGGAAAGCAGCTCCGTGAGGCTCTCTGATGTCTCTAGCATAACAATGGAACTTCTGAGTGTGGCATTCAAGGCTCTCCAGATCCCAGCTCCAGACTCTGGCCTTGCACTGATACCCCAGCAAACCACGGTCATGGATTCCATGCAGTTCCTGCTTTGTGCAATCCTTTCTCTTGCTTGCATGAACCGAGATCAGTTCCGTCTTATGGCATATCTATCCCAGGACCCAAAGATGAAGAGACCCAATCAATTCCCGGCCTCCGGGAGCTCACAGCTTAGTTGAAGAGAGATGCTTCGTCTCCAATATGCAAATAGCACAAGGTAGATGCTCTAACATTTGCTGAATGTGAGAGTAAATGATTAGAACATAGACAAAGAGCTGAGGGGCTTAGAAGATGGGGTAACCTACCACTGTGTGGGAGGCTGGAGCATTCGGGGCAATGGAACAGCGTGAGCTCAAGTCAGGAAGTGAAGGGCATGTGGCAAGTTCCAGGACCAGTGGGAAGTTAGCTGTGGCTAGAGGGTCGGCCGTGTGTGTGTGTGTGTATGTGTGTGTGTGTGTGTGTGTTTGTGTGTGTGTGTAGGGGGTTGGCTGGGAGTGGAGGCGCAGATGGAAAGTGTCACAGGGAAGAAGGAGCCTCAGGGCAAGGTCAGGGTCGCTGAATGCCAGACTGAAGCATTTATATTTGTTGCTGTCCATGAGGAGCCATTGAAAGAGTGATGTACTTGGACCTTGTGCTTCAGGAAGACCCATCTGTGGATGAGCAATGGACACAGAGGCCAAATTGGGTGGAAATGTGCCATTGAGTTACAGCCATGGTCCAGGCCTAGGAGACAGGAGATGGGGATGGAGAAACAGTCCTCAGAAGCTGTGAGTAAGAAACGGACCGGTGTCAACACGAGTAGAGGAGGATCTAGGCGCCTTGGAGGCATCCAGCCTGAGCCTGCTGGGCCAGGTGAGCTCTTGGTTGAGACAAGGAGCTGAACTTCCAACAAGAGTAGTTGCATCGGGGGTGATCTGTGTGTCAGCTCTGCGCTCCGTGTCCCTCACATGTGGACTCTGTCTGCACAGCTACCTGGAGTGGCAGACCCCACCTGCCCACTTTGTGGATGGATAACTGAGGCCTGGAGAGGTTCAGCAAGGCATCTGACTTCATGCAGTCACTGGTGGATTCTAGATGGGATTCGGGCCCCAATTCAAGGTCCTCTGCAGGGAGGTGGGCCCTCCTAGGGCTGTGCAGGGCCCGGGGGGTGGTGTTGCTCTTCAAATCCACGTCTCTAGGGGGAGTCACAGATCGGACTCAAGAGAGATGAGGTCACTGAGAAGCATGAGCAGCTCCTGTCACAACCTAGGAGAGCCTCATTCTGGGCCAGGCAAGAATGGAAAATGGACCCCCAGCTACATCTGCAGGGAGGCCAAGTATACCTCTTAGGAAGGCAGGAACCAACAGTATGGGCCCATGAGTGCTGAGCATCCTCGGGGGAAACTGGGGCCCACAGCGGTTAAGGGCTTTGCTTAGCATCACACAGAACATGTGATGGCAGAAGGTGGATTCAAAACCCTGAACCTGTTCTCTTGAGCTCTCTGCTCTCCAAGTATTTCCCATGACTGAGGAATCTTTAAAGGAGCCATGCCAGGCCCTTCAGTGTAGGGGCGAATCCCCAGGCAGATCCTGGCAGCCAGCAACAAAGGCCTCCTCTGTTACATACACACATGTGCCCCTTGCTAGCCCCATTCTCAAGCTGGATGCCCACTTTCCCACCTTCACCCCTGCCCCTGTGCCCTGCTCGGCCCTTAGGCCAGCCCCATGCTCTGTCCCAGGCTCCCTCCTCCTTCCCGGCCCTCCTCCCCTGCACAACGCTGCTGGCTGCTGCCCTGGCCCCTCCTAGCTTCCACACACACACACACACACACACACACACACACACACACACACACGGGCATGTACGCACACCCAGGCAGGCAAGCACACGCATGCACATACATTTATTTCCTTTAATCTTCTGCCTTGATCAATTTCTCCATTTCCTTAATCATTTTTTCTTGTTCACTTTTGAACTGCCTCCAATTTGTCTGCTTCGGCCTGGTAATGAGGTGCCCCCGAACGAAATGCAATATTCTGCATGTGACTTTGCCAGGGTCGTATGGATTTTCTTCCTAACTATCTCCTTAGACCCCGGGTGACATGCCTTCTTAGTGTAGCGACTCTATTAGTGATTGGGCTTTTCTAAAGATGCTGGTGAAACTCACAGAGCTGTAGAATATGTAGGGACATCGGAAGCCTTTCTGGTCCGTATCTACTGCCTCTCCCTGGCACTTCCCACCCCACTTACTTGGGGCTTTTTACTCCCCTTACCTTTACCTGTGCTATTCCCTTGGGCTAGGATGCTCTACCACCCTCCCTTCCCGCTACGCACATGAATAATACCCGTGCTGCCTCTAAAGCTGAGCTGAGGTACCAGCACCTCTGCTAGGCCTGCCCTGGTTTTTAGGCAGAATTCAGGTGCTTGTTCCAGTGCAATTCTTGCAAAACAGACACTGTCTCTGCCCTGGAGCTTAAGTCCAATGGGTTGAGAGATATAATTAAATAAACATACAGATATACAATCGAAATCTGCAGACAGGCAAAGGACAGGGAGGTATGAGTTTATAAAAAGTAGGTTCAGAGCTGACATGGGAGGGGCAGTAAAGGCTGCCTTGAGGAAGTCTCCTTGGCGTTGAACTCTGGTCGTTAGAAGGGTTTTCCTTCTGTGGAGCGGAGGAAATCTGTTGTCTTAGAACCCTGTTGTCTTAGAACTTGTCTTATAACCCTGACCTCTTGGCTTAACCCTCTGGAGACACACAAACTTGGTCTGCTCTATGAGACGTCTTCAGAGATTTCAAGTCAATGATCAGGTTTTTTGTGTCCTTTGTCTTTCATTTCATAAAGGACAAGATGATGGAATCTTGGGCCATCGTGGTTACCCTTACCTGTATGAGTTCCAGTTGTTAAATATCTGTTACAAGATTGTTGTAGGGGGATGGGGGAGATCGAGAGAGAGAGAGAGTTGGAGGGGAAGATAATGAATAAAAATATGGACAAAGATCAATAGATGGAGGCTAGTATTAGTTACCAGTAAGCAGCGTGTGATTGATCCGTCTTGAAATTGACTCCAGGCAAGGGTGTTGACAAAGAAATAAATAGATCCTCTAGATTTTATTTTTATTGTGATCCTTATTGGGAAGTTGGGCCTGCAGACAGGCAAAATTATCTCCAACCAAAAATATCTGTTTCGCTAAATGCCACTCAGAGATAGAAAATATATTTCCTGTATGTTGTCTCTCCCTATTTCTCTGTTCATGATCTCCATTATGCTACTCTTCTCTGCTTAGCCTGGATGTGAATCTTTCTTAACACAAAACTCCAGGCAGCCATGGCCAGTGGCTCTATATCAGTGTGTGTCTTGTTATTTATTGCTACAATAATAAAGCCATGCAACAGGCAACTATAAAACTTGAGTGGCACAGAAGACTTGATTGCATATGTGCTGGGATGGTTAGTTTGGCCGATCTGGGTTGGTTAGGCTGATGCTGACTGGCTTGTCTCATGTATGTGTGATTGGCTGGCATCCCTGCTCTAGCTGGCTAGCCTGAGTCAGCGTAGCTGGGCGGCTCTCTTTCAGGGTGGCTCCTCCTTGTGTGGGACCAGCAGGCTTGCCTGAGTCTGTTTTTGTAGGAATGGCAGGGGTCAAGGAGTGAGTGGAAGCACGCAAATCTTCTTATGGCCTGGGCTCAGAAGGGACACACTGTATACCTACCTCATTCTAAGAAATTCGTGTAGCTGGGCTCAGCTTCAAGGGGTGCAAAATAGATTCTACCTCTTCAGTGAGAGGAGCTACAAAGTCATTGTCAAGGTGCACAGATATAAGGGTATAAGAAAAATTGGGGCTGTCAATCTGTTGTAGTCTACCACAATGCGTGAGATGGATATTAATTGCTGTGTGCTATGTGCTAATTACAGGGTTTACTTAGCCTATGGGAATAATGTGAATTTATCTCTATTAACTCTAGAATGGCTGTCTGCATACCGCGGTTTCAAGATGGGCAGAGGTCACTGCCAAAATACAAATTTCCTCCATTTAGCTCCTCACACCTCAGTTCACTCTGATGCGGGGCAACAAACTATCATTCCATATAGATAGTACCTCGGGAGGGGCACTATGGAGTTGACCGTGCCTGGGTGGGATCCAGGACTCACCACTGGCATCCTCCTAGTCACCGCTGTGGCCTAAAGAGCACATCCCTTATGTCAGACTCGTTATGTCCAGTGTATCTCCTCCTGCAGAATAATCCAGCACCTTAGGTTTAGGTGCCTCATTTTACAAATGAAGACGTCAGCGTTAGAGGAAGTGAGTGTGGCTTACCCAGGACCCTCTGTGATGTAGGAGCTATGGCAGAGATGGGCTTGACTGGGGCCAATGAGGAGAGGTCTTCTGACCACCTCTCAAATTCCCATTCTGTGATGTTCTATCACTGCTTATCAGTGGAGAGGAACCAAAATGATATCTAAAAGGAAGTGACGCATGGAATTTCCCTGAACTATTCTGGTCAGGGCACCCGGCCAGTGCTTCTTCACTCCGCTGAGAGCTTTCCTTAAGGGAACTTGGAGCAAACAACCTCTGGGGAGGAGCATACCTCCTAGGAGTGAGCCCTGGTGGAATGAGCCACGAGGCAGGTGGCTCCTCATTTGGGTTGTGCTCTGGAGGGAGAGGGGACAAAGTAATGTTGTTTGGGTCCCAGTGTACCACAGAGTGTAGTGACCAGCTCTTTGAAAATTTTTTTAAACCAGTCTCCTCCTCTGTCCTTAGGATTTAAACATGTGTCCAGGCTGCTGGTCCGGATAGGCGATAGCCATCAGGGTTTATGCAGAATCACTCCATGTCTCTGAGTACCACCCCTTTGTTTAACTGATGGGTCTTTTTCCTTCCCTCTGCAGGACAGAAACTCTCCCAGGAGTCTCCTCAAGCCCAGCTTTTCATGTTAGACAATCTCTCACCAGTTCTCAGACTCACTCAATCAACTATAGCCCTCCAACCCCGTGGTCTCAGAAAAGGCAAGTATCAGAGTTGGAGTTGTCCTGGCGGATCATCATCAGTACCTCTGCAGATGGGGAAACCCAGGTACAGATACAAATAAGGGATCATTTCATCTCTTTCCCAACGTGGAGGCCAGGGGAACATCATTAGCACTGGGTCAGGAGGCCCAGTGTCAGAGTACATGGCAGATTGGATAACATAAAACCATCACACACATATACCTTTTGCCATGTGACTTTGTGGTATTTCTCACTATAGTTTGCAGAATATATTTTTCCAAACAATATTTTCTGGGCTTGGCTATATGACTTGCATTGGCCAATGGAATGATGGTGGACATGATATGAGCAGAGTCTTTAAATGTGCTTGCATGGTTTAGGTCTGCCTCTTGTACTCCTGTAATCCACTATTGGAACGAACATGCCCTGGGTAGCCTCTGGGTCCAGAAGGAAGACATATGTAGCATACTCGAACCCAATCCAGAGCCAGGAGTCAAGCCCAGCTGAGGCTAGAGATCCCAGCTGAATGTTTGCTTACCTACAAGTGTTGTAGGCCACTGGCATTCTGAGGTTGCTTGTTATGTAGTATTCATTTCATAGCACAATAGCTAATTATAGGGAGGGAGAGGGTGTGAGTGTGAGGACCAGGGGGAGGGGGAGGATGATCTAGGTGGTCTGGGAGATGGTAGCATGTAGCAGCCAAGGTAATAGGCTTTGGAGTCCAACAATCTTGGGTTCAAGATCCGGTCTCCCGTGTGCACCACTTATGCAAAGCATGTGTGTGCTTTGGGGCAGACTGGCCTAGCCATTTCTGACCCAGCTCTTCATTCATAAATTGGGGATAATCATAGAACCAACTTCAAAGGATTGTTGAAATCTGATTATGTAAATAAAGAGCTCAACATAAGGTCTGACTTATATTCCCTTTACTTGAAAATTCTCGTCTTATTTTTCTCCCACCAATCTTTTTGCCTAGTTCACTCTTTCCCTGCCCCCCAGCTTTATTGAGGTATAATTGATAAATAAAAATTGTAATGTCTTTAAAGTGTACAATGTGATGACTTGATATACATATACATTGTGAAAATTCTCACAGTCGAGTTAATTAACACCTCCATCAGCTCCCATATTTACCCTTTGTGTGTGTGAGAACATTTGAGTTCTACTCTCCTACCAAATTTGATTTAGACAATACAGTATCAACTACAGTCACCATGATGTGCCTTAGTTCCTGAGACCTTAGTAATCATATAACTGAAAGTTGGTACCCTTTCACCAACTTCTCCCCATTTCTCCTATGTCCAGCCCTGGGAACCACCATTCAATTTGAAATGGTGTAAACATAAAAAATTTATAGGAGATGTAATTAAATGTTTACTCCCAGTCTCTTCTACCGGGTTCTACATGTTGAGATAGCCGGGACCGTGTATCTACCCAGCCCCATGCCTGGCACACAGTAGGAACTCAATAGATGAATAAGAGCAATTACTAATAATAGTAGTGATTGTGACGATCTTTTCCTACACACCTTCTTTTGCTCTTTGCATGATGTACTGGGGAACTGGATTGATCTAAAGAGCTTGGGTGAGCTGTTGGCAAATCTGGGACTCAAATTCCGGTATCCCTATTTCTGGACCAGCAATCTTCTCCACTTACAACACTGTCCCCCACTGTGCCCTTCCAGAGCCACAATTTACATGGTAGGCTTGGAATCCTGCCTCTCTGCTCGAGAGGAGCAGCCTACAATCAGTGTCCCAGCCTACCATTTACCCACCGATGGATGGAAACATGCTCCCTTTGTGTACGGCTGTTTAGCTAGCATTTTGTTTTAACTTTTCTGCTCACGCTGTCTGGCATCCCCAAATTGGCCTCTGTGGGGAAATCGATAACAACTCATGCAGGCAAGACACATATCCCTTCCAGAGGACATTAGGTGGGCTATCAAAGTAACTTTGGTTGGAAAGGAAAGTTCTATTTGTAACTGAGGCAAGTGCAGATGAAATGACACTTTCATGCGTGTGTTTGGCATGATAACACTATTCTCCCCCTCCCTGTGTCTCTAGCTATTGGGACCCCCTTTCTCTTCTAAGAGCTGTCTGCACCAGGAGCTTTCTTGCAGGAGTTCTTATTCATTCACACACTGGAAATGAGGAAAGATGGGGTTACTGTCTTCTTGGGCTACTGTGGTCTAATCGAGAAGTCCCTAAAGTCAGGAGACCTGTACCCCAGTCTAAGTTCATCCAGGGTTTCCTGGATTCTCCTCTTTGGGTTGTAGTGTTCCAATTATATTGGGTGATCCATGTTAATACCACTCTTAAGGGGGTCATGAGGGAGACAGCATGAACACCCATGGAGTACCTTCTAGATATCAAGCAGTTAACATTCATGATCTCATTGAATACTCACATATGATCTCATTTTCCACATAACGAAACAGGTTCAGAGGAGGATGTTAACTCACCTGAAGTCACAGAACCTGGGAGGATTCAACACATATTTTTCCCACCACACTGGGGTGGAGGGATATTGAGATAGTATGTCACAGGAGTTGAGGTCTGACTTTAGGTAATATTCCTGAGAAATCAGGCACAAGGTAGATCAGGAAGGCACAGAATAATATTGAGAACAGAATATCCTCACTGCTTAGTATTGATAGATCATCTTCTCATTTTTTCTTTTTTTAAATTATTTCATTCATTCTTTTAATTTAGGATTCACACATCATTATCCAGATGAGGAAACTGAGGCTTAGAGAGATTAAGTGACTTTTGAAAACTATACAACAATGTGCAGTTATTGATAAAGTTGGGACTGAAATGTATATATCTGACCCCAGCACAGTGCTCTTTTTCTAGCGACAATTCAGAATCACAGAGCTCTTCAGAAGAGACTTTTGATAATGATGATGATGATGGGGATGATGGTGATGATGACGGTGGTGGTGGTGATAATGATGATGATGATGATGGTGGGAGTGTTGATGATAATGATGATGGTAATTATGATGGTGGTGGTGTTGACAATGATGATGGTGATAATGATGATGATGGTGATGATGATGATGGTGGGGGTGATGATGATGATAATGGTGGGAGTGTTGATGATAATGATGAAGTGATGATGATGGTGGTGGTGTTGACAATGATGATGGTAATGATGGTGATAATGATGATGATGGTGATGATGATGGTGGTGGTGGTGATAATGATGAGGATGATGATGGTGGGAGTGTTGATGAAGACGATGAAGTAATGATGATGGTGGTGATGTTGACAATGATGGTGGTGATGATGACGATGATGATGGCGGTGATGATGGTGATGATGGTGACAATGGTGGTGGTGGTGGTAGTGATGGTGAATCTCAGTTGGATCTAGATCCAGGGCTGGCTCATGGTCTAGCCTCAGTGTATGCTCCCAGTTTTTTCTCTACTCATCTTTCTTAACCCTCTGCTCTAGAGAAGTTGACTTGCTGTCTTCAAAAACATATTGCCAAGCCCGGACTGCAGCCTTTGCTCTTACAAAGTCCCTAAATATGTGTTCTGTGGCACACCAATAAATAGAGATGCTCGGTGATGAGAAGAGGGTTCCAAAGGTCCACAAGTCTGAGGAACCCTATACATTCTGCTCTCCTCTGGGAGATAGTACAATGCAAGTTAGCACAGGAAAGGTTCTGAGACAACTTATAGTAACGTACCTACTTACTTTTGTCTAACAAGTACTTCCAAAACCTTTTCTGACATACGACCCCCCCTTTTCATGTAATTCTTTCCTATCAGTATCCCACAGAATGACTGTTTCTACAAATCCCTTGGAGGAAATAGTGCCCCAGCTCCTTTTGCTTCCTTAGCTAACACTTCAAGATGAACACAAATCCATCTCCTTCAGCAAGTCCTCACAGATCTTGTCCCTTCACAGGGGCCTCTCCTCCACGGATCTCCAATAACGTGCATGGAGTCTTTGCCTGAACCCTTATCCTGGATCTTTCCCACTCGGGCTAGAGTCAAGGTGGTTACAGAGCCAGGCTCTCTTCATTGAGGCTGTTTAATGGGGAAAGTGCCCAAAGACTAAGCCAGGAATGGATATCTTAAGGGGTAGCTCTAACCTTGACATAGGAAGCAGGAAGCTAGGAGATGGAGAACAGAGAATGAAAAGGAGATGCACAGTAACTGGGATGCCAAAGCTGAAGGTCAGCTTCAACAGAGAAGATATCAGGGGAATGATGTAGGTATTACAGGGAATGATGTAGGGAGCATCCAAGCATGGACAGGCACCTGTTTTGGTCAAATCTCATATTTCTTTACCATGCTGCATGCTCCCATGTGAATAAGCCCAGCCCAGATTACTGAAGACACATGGCTCAGTCACCCATGTCTCCCTAGCTGACAGTCAATACCAACCATCAGATATGTGAGTAAGGGCATGTTAGACCCAACCAGCCCCCAGTAAACCTTCCAGCTGACTGTAGCTGCAGGAGAATGTATGTGAGACCAGCTAAAGGAATGCCCAGATGAACCCAGCCCAAATTGCCAACGCATAGAAAAATGAATGGTTGTTGTTTTAAGCCACTGAGTTTTGGGGTGGTTTGTTACACAGCAAAATCTAACTGATAAACTATTTTAAAAGGATATGTGGAAGTGCTGTTTCTGGGTTGTTAGAAAGAAAGGAGAATAGGGTATTGGTAAACAACACTAATGATCAATTAATAACTACCATGAACGCCTTTCCCCCTAACTAAGAAGTCTTTCTGAGTCTCCTAAGGAGGGTTGGGTCTCCTCTTCTATCCTTCAAATTCCCTGGGCTTCCCCAATCCCAGAGCTGATCATACTGTGTGGTAATTGACTGCTTACGTCAGAGCTTGGCAGCTGACAGGCTCTGAGTGGGTTGGAGGAGGGCTGAGATGTTGAGCTCCTCCGCTCTGGGGGTAGCCAGGTGGGTCCTGAGTCCGTCTGCCTTCTTCAGCCACAAGCAGCCTCTCGCATTTACCTCAGTGGGTTGTGAAAATACTTTGACTCAAAAGAGTTTGGTCTCCTTGTCTGGTTTGCCACAGGAGATGCAGACTTTGGGAGGGTGGGAGTGTGGGGGAGTGTGGCTACTCTTGCCCAGCTCCTAGTACTATGCCTGGTAAATAGTATATGGTCAATAAATATTTGCTGAAAGAAGGGATGGTGAGAGAAAGTAGCTAGGAGTTGGTATCAGGGTAGTCCGTTGTTAAGGAGGAAGAATACAAGAATTGGGGTTGGCTAGACCTGCCCTGTCCAACAGCCCCTAGCTGCACGCTATGGGTTGTATTGTGTTCCCTAAAATTCACATATGTTGAATTCCTAACCCTTAGTAGCTCAGATATGACCTTATTTGGAGATAGGGTCTTTACAGAGGCAATC
The DNA here is from genome assembly GCF_003265705.2 of Callorhinus ursinus. Taxonomy (NCBI): domain Eukaryota; kingdom Metazoa; phylum Chordata; class Mammalia; order Carnivora; family Otariidae; genus Callorhinus; species Callorhinus ursinus. The sequence continues at coordinate 10,870,090 of NW_027397086.1, forward strand.
ATAAACAGAGCACGAGAGTTGGGGAGATGACAAAATTATTTCCCTGAGGCATGTGGACTAATTTGGACCAAGACGACACCTTCCTTACTGCCCAGAAGAAAGCCACGGGCACAGAGAAAAGTACTCTATCTTAGAAAAGCAGTTTTCTTGGGTCCTAGTTCACTTGGGAAAGTTTATTGGTTAGCGACTCTTTGTAGCTAAAAAAATCTTGTAACACGTGATAAATCAATTACTTTCTACTTAGAGGAATTTTTGACCAGTTAGGCATAAAGGAAAGGCATTGGTATTGTCACAATCTTTCTTATTCTTGGGGGTGTCCTGGGTGGGAGGGTTGAATATGGGGCTCCCCTCCCGTTCTGCCCCTGGAAATTTTCCTCCTTTGATCTCACTTCCTGGAGGGAACAAAAAGCAGAGAAATGGGCTGTGAATCCCATTTATATTCATTAACACCCTAAAGATGAAAAATACCTTTCCATTATCCCTGGGACAATTCAAGCCCATTGCATAGGAAAATGCGATGTATCTTTGTCACTATAATCTCAGGGGCATGAGATTAGGACTTACGGTGCAGAGCACATCAGAGTGGTCCTGCCAGAAACTTTCCAGGCTCACTGATGAGCCAGATTTCAGGACCAATGTTAAGGCACTTAAAGAACAGTCTTCCCTAATGGCCTCCTAGATAGGTGTCAGGTTCTCGAGATTAGTTGAGGGAACCCGAACAGAGACACCCAAAGAGGCAAGAGAGGGCCTTCCGCTCCCTGCTGCATACCATGTGGTTTCTGAAAGCCATCAGATAAATAGTCCAATATACTGAACAAGAATTGGATTTTTTCACTCTGTGCTAGGAACTCTGCTAACCTGTCCACCAGGCCCCCATCTCAACTTTGTTGCTGTATTTAGCTATTTAAAAATTTTTTAAAATTCAGATGCAATGTACATATGATAAAATGTACTTCCTGGACCAATGTCACTTTGGCAAATGTTTACATAAGAGTACTCTATATGACCACCACCCAGATGGAGACAGAATATCGCCAGCACCCCCAAAAGTTTCCTTTGGCCCTTGTCAGGTAATTACCCCCTCAGGGAATTGCTCTTCTGACTTTAATCACCATCTCTTAGTTTTGCTTTTTAGAACTTCATAGATGGAAGCTTCTTGCATGTACTCTTCTGTGTCTGGCTTCTTTTGCTCAACATAAGGTCTATGAGCTTCATCCACATCACGTGTATCAACAGCTCTTTGTTTCTGTTGCTGTACACCACACCATTGTATGAATAGACCACAACTTACTTATCCATCCTTCTGCTAATGGCTATTTGGATTTGCTTTCAGTTTGGGGCTACTTGAATAATTTGCTTTATTTTTCTCCATTGTATTTATCATTACTTGACATGCTAAATATTTTGCTTCTTTAGGGTGTCATTCTACTTTTGCTAGAATATAAGCTCCATGAAGGCAGAGAATCTTTGATCTTTGCCTTTTCCTCTCTTTCCAGCAGTGCAAACAGCACCTGACGTATAAAAGACACTCAATAAATATTTGTTGAATGAACGTACAGTTGGACGAATGGTCTTATCAACCACCATCTATGGTGACAGACTTGTCCTGGTTTGCTTGGGATTTCCCCATTTTAGCATTCAAAATCCCGTGTCCTGGGCAAACCTAGGACATGGTTATTACTATGGTTTCTGTTTTATATTTGAAGACCCTGAGACTTGGAAAGTTTTAGTGACTGGTCCAAGTCATTTCATCAGGAAGTGGCAGAGCCAAGACTCAAGGCTGGGTCTTCCTAATGTCCAAGATGGAATCCCTGCCTACTGGCTCTGAGGATGAGAAGACCCTCCCATAACAAGGATGAGGTACATCGTTATGCTGAGGAAATTTGACAGTTCAAGGATATTGGAGTTTATATTAGTTTCCAAGAGTTGCTTTGAGGTTCACTGCAACAGAGTTTACAGTCCATTTTGGGCTTGAATCCTGGAGCAGTCACTTGTTGACAGGGTGAGCCTGGGGGCATCACTTCACCCCTCTGAGCCTTAGCTGTATTAGTGGTGATGGGGGGATTCTAATACTTCCCTCACAGGTTACCATGAGAATGCTGTGATCGGATGAATGAAAATGCCCAGTCCTAACCTGAAGTATAATGGGTGCTCAACAACTACTTTTATTGTGATTACTAAAAACAGCTTTATGATATGCACCTGCTTCTCAGGGACCGCTGTGTGTCCAGCAGAGTGCTGAGTAACCAGGATGGTGGGGATGGTGGTGGGAGCGCAAATGAAAAGTTCTACCCTGGTCAGAGTCACACCCAGTATTGAGGGAAGGACAGTTTATTCACATGGACATTTTATAATGGTGTTTTCAAATGGTAGATGGAGACCCTTTAATGGTCATGAAATCAGCGTTGCAGTCTCTGACCAGGAAAGAATCAAACAGGAATTACCAGATGTAGTAGCATAACAGATAGGGCTGGCTGGATCTGAACTCAGGCTCTGCATGGGCAAATGACTCAGGAAGAGCTGAGTCTCACTTTCCTTATCTATAAAATAGGTACGGTCCACAGGGAGGAATTGATATTCGTAAAGTGTTTACAGTGCAATAGGGACGTCGGAAGTGCAATATGTGCTTGCAATTATTAACACATGCAGGAAGGATATAATTTTGTTTACACTTTATGGTTTTCCAATTTGATCTGTTTATGTATACATTGGCATGTACAGGACAATGATGTAAAATATACTGATATAATGTATTTATTATACATTTTGTATTTCTTCTTTTTTTTTAAGAAAGTAGGCTCCACACCCAACATGGGGCTCAAACTGATGACCCGGAGATTAAGAGTTGCATGCTCCACTGACTGAGCCAGCCAGGGGCTCCCATTTTGTATTTCTTATTCCAATCACCCAGTTCATGCTTCATAGTGGGCCACACGTAGGATCTCACTTACTCTTTCATAGCTATGTACCGCTATTAGCATCATCCCAACGTTCAGGGGAGGGAGTGGAGGCTCACGGTGGTGACACTGTGTGCTTCGGTGGTCTGCATCAAGGACCAGTGCATTTTCTGAGCCTTGCCCTGCCTCTCAGAGGTGAGAGCCACCTCCATTCGTGTGGGCCATCACTGGAGCAGCTGAGCCAGTCCCCTCTTGGCCCAAAGCTGGACAGATGCTCCCTGGCGCCTCAGGGTCGGTGAGTCAAGCTGCAAACTGGCTTTTTCATTGCAGGTTTGTCTGTTGAACGTGCATATGCCTTCCCCTCTGAGCCTTTGGTTGTTTCCATTTTTCTTTTTTCCTTCTCGTAATAAAATCTAATCTAATTTCCAGTAATTTAGCCGACATTTTATTTCCACAGTTGGGTCCTGCAAAGCGGCCACTGGCTCTGGGGACCTCAGAGAGAGACTCAGGCTGACACGGGGGCACAAATCAATCCCAGGCCAGGCGATTGCCCTACAATCCATGCCGAATGCAGAAAAGGAATTATACAGACACACCTTGAGCTGCTCCTTTAAGAGGAGAAGCCTGGGCACTGGGCAAGATCAGCTCTGAGATCAAGATGCTCCACGCCAGTCTCAAATGATGACCACAGACTGACAGTAGAGACAAACGCTGCCTCTCTTTCCCTCTGTCTTCATTCCAGAACGGTTCCATTTTCACCGAATACTAGCGTATCAGGACAAGAGGGATCCTGGGACTGGGGACAAAGTTGTGTTCCTACACTTGCAGAAATGGGGCCGTGCTGTCCTCATGTTGAATGCCCATGGCAAACCAGGGCTCTGTTGAATAATTTTTAATAACCTACACAAATTGTCAGCAGGAAGCTTCATAATCCCATTTAATAAAAGAAAATATCGAGGCTCAGAGAGGTTAATTAACTTACCTCAGGTCACACAGCTACCAACAGTGGGAGTTGGGATTTGAACACAGTGTGTCTGACTTTAGACCCTCTAGATGTAGTCCATGGATCAGCACAATCAGTATCACCTGGGGGCCTCTTAGGACTGTGGCACCCAAGCCCCCTTCCGGGTTTCTGAATCAGAGCCTGCATTTTAACGAGATCCCCATGTGATGTGTGAGCACCTTGAAGTCTGAACTGTATGAATGGTGTCTCACAGAGCTTGGCTGTTACTAAGGAAGCAAACCAATTAACTAATTGATGAGCAAATAGACAAACTCCAAGTTGACTTCCAGGGTCAAAGAGTCACTGTCAGCAAGTTAATGCTACTCTAACTTTTAGAGTAGCATTAACAAGCTTCTGGGGTTAGCAGAACAGGAGTGATTTCTTCGCATGGAGTTGGATAAAGATCACTGGGGTCACAAAGCCTAGTGAGCCAATGCACTTCATCTCCCCATCTTGCTGCCGTCACAGGGACCACGGGGTACCAACTGGACATGAAGAATTGGGACAGGAGAGAGCCTGGAGGGCAAGGGGCTCCTCCCAGGAGGTGTGACAGTACCGGCTCTCAACCATCCAGGCCTCGGGCTGAGTGCTTTCCATATGCATTGACCGCGGTAACAGTCAAGCCCAGGACAAGAACTGAATTATACAGCTTCTCGTCTTCTATCTGAACTGAGCTTTTATTTTGAGCCCCCAGTTTGCTAAATGGGAGAAACCTAACCTCAGTCCACTTGGGCGCCACCTTGCCCCGGGGTTTATATCTTAAGTTCCAGGGTATGGAGGCATCGAGGTACAGAGAGAGGCATGGGCATCTGGTACCACGTACATCAGCATCCTGCATTGGCCCCTTTCTGAACATCCACACAGTTGACCTCGATCTATCCCCTGGAGTCCCATTGAACCAACCAATTCCCATTTCCAATTGGCCTTCCTTGTTTGAAAATGTCTCTCATTATTGCTCCTTACGGCTTCTCTTTTCTTAGTTAAACATCTTTGCTCTGTCATCCTTGGTTCATCCCCTTGGCCCCCCACGAGGCACATAAGGGCACAAACAAAAGGAATGCCCTGACGCTTGCCCTGCTTTTGCAGCCTCAGTCCTAAATCAACCCAGTCCACTCCCGGTACCTCTTGTTACTCCGTCAGTCTCTTCCTTCTGACTCTGTTCCCCCAGCTTTCCGATCTGGGATTTTATTCACTAATCATTAATTCGAGTTGTGGCTTCCTCACATACTAACTGTGTGATCTGTGCAAATTTCCTGCACTTTCTAAACCCCATTTGGAAAATGAAGATAAAAATTGCACCAATCTCATAGGATTGATGTAACAAGTAAATGAGATAATGCATATAAAGTGTTTAACGTTTGGTAAACACTCAAACAAGTTAGCTGATTTACTTATTTTAATTCAACAAGCACTTACGCTTGCGGATTATGCACCCTGCACTGTTCTAAATATTTTGGAAACACTAACTCATTTACTTTTCATAATGACCCTGCAAGGTAGCAATATTATGCCCTTTCTATAGATGAGGAAACTGAGATGCAAAATACATTATTAGGTATTGTACCGATATTTATTGCTCTGCCATCAATTAGCATTTGCTGCACTAGAAAAACAACCAGAAACTTCCAGTGGCTTCTGCTAGTTCAACAATCTGGGTTGGGTTCCACTGGGTGACTGTTGGTCTCAGTCTGGTTTACTCATGTGTCCACATATTCACTGGGAACTCCGCTGTAAGGTGGGATTGGCTGGGGAATCTTAGCTCTGTGCCACGTGTCTCTCATCCTCTTTCTGGAACATCTCCTTCTGTTACCAGGGGAACATCCTTATGGTGGAAGCAGAAACACAAGAGGAAGCCAGCTCAATTCTGCCTGCAACATCTGCAAATATCCTATACTAGGCACACTTCTAAGATGGTGCCCCGTGATCTACCCCTTCTGTCATTCATACCTTTGTGAAATCCCCTCCCCTGGGTGTGGGCAGGACTTGTGACTTGCTTCCAACTTGTAGAATGCAGCAAAGATGGTGGACTCTAGTGACTAGGTTACACGAGACTGTGGCTTTGGTCCTTCTATCAGATTCTCTCTATTGTCTCCTTGGCTTATGCACTTTGATAAAGTGGCCCACATGGCAAGGAACTGAGGGCAGCCCCAGGCCAATAGTCTGCATGGAACTGAGTCCTGCCAACAAGCTATATGAGCTTGGAAGCAGAGCTTTGCCGAGTTGAGCCTTGAGATGACTAGGGGCCAGCTGATGCCTTTATTGCAGTCCTATGAGAGAGCCTAAAGCAGAGGACCCAGCTAAGCTATACTGAGATTTCTGACCTACAGACACCATGAGAAAAGAAATATGTGTTGTTTTAAGCTCCTAAATTGGGGGACATTTGTTATGCAGCAAAAGATAAATAATACACATCCGTATGGTCAAAGCAAGTCACATGGCCAGGTCTGGGGTGGGGAACTAAGCTCTGCCTATAGTGAGAGAATTGTAAAGTTATAAGATAAAGGGTGTGAAGGTTGTGGCCACCGGGAGGGGTGGAGAATTGGGGTCAGTGATGCAGTTCACCACAAGCATCTACTACCTGCCAAGAGATGTGGACACAGGAGCTACAGAGCTGAACAAGACTTAGGCCTTGCCCTTGGGGAGCTCATGAGCTAGTGGAAGAGCCAGAGAAGTCTTTTGGAGTCAGTGATGATTTGCTCAGTTGGCACTTGAAACTGAGTCTGTGTGGAGCTTCCTGAAAATGTTACCACCCTTACGCAGGAACTGACAAAGGGAATCTGAGAGCATCCCCGAGGCACCCTCTGGAGTGAAGAGAGCCCAGGTGTCTTGGAAATGCAGTCTTGGTGGCCCCAGCTCTTGCCAACTCTGAGCAGAGACCTTTGGGCAATGAAAATCATCTGTCCAATAAACAGGTCCAGACAACCATGGAAACCAAAGCCCCATCCATCACCAATGGCAATCAAGAGAACACGAGGTGGTGTGCCTGGGAAGGAGGCATGGAGGGAAGAGGCAGGTGTTAGGAGTCTGGTATTAGCAGGGAGAAAATGCAAGGTATACAGTTTACCTAGTTTTTGTTGTGCACTGTGCTGGTACTATCTCATCTGGGCATTGCAATGGCTCCCTAAGGTAGACATCATTATGGGAAAACTGAGAACCAGAGATTGTGAAGCCACTTACCCAAGGTAAGACTTAAATCCCTGGTCAACTCAAGCCAAGGTAATGTTCTTTCCAGAGGGTGACCTTTTACCCAATGTTTCTCTTACCTCTTGCCCACCCTGATTCTGAGATTCGAGAATGCTGATCTGGTGCCATAGATGAGCAGAATTCAGATAGTCCGAGATCCTAACTGCCTCCTGAATGACTGTGGCCAGAGTCATTCCCTTTGTCTAAACCTGGTTTTTCCACTGGTATAAGGATAGGTTTGGATTTTATCGGGGATGTCAAATCAGTTTTATCCTGCGTGCCCGCTCCAGCTGGATGATGGTTGCAGTCTGATGTGTGATGTTGATGAGGACTCTGAAGCTGAGTTTGGGCTCAGTGGGAAGAAGTTCCATGCCTGGTCAGTGAGGTCTGTGGTGGGTACAGACTGGGTGCTGGTGGTCTCCAAGTTCCTCGAAATTCTTCCAGTAAAGAAGTGTGACTCTCTTCTTCTACATTCCTCTTTTGTTCTTTATGAGGTTTTTTATCAGGCAAAGCTAATCAAGAGAGGTCCCATCTGCCTCTGCAAAAATATTAAACTGATGTATGGAAATGGCAGACTGGCTGGCTGGCCATAGATCTGCAGGGGGATGAGACCACACAAAGATCCATTATGTTGCCATTCTGATGGCACCGTTTTACTGACCAAAGTAAAACCCCATCTGTAGTGGGGTGATTGGTGAGAGCACTGAGGGCAATACTTAACCCCGAAAACCATCAGGTAAAGGGCCATAAACAATCCTGCTAGGGTCGTTCACTCCTGGATGGTGCCCAGGACACAAGTCTGCCTGGAATTCAATGGGTTGCCCAGTTCAGCTTTGAGCTTTCCACCTAGAATATAAGGAAGGGGCTGCACCTCTTCTGGTGGGGAGCGCTGGGGGCAAGATCAGCTTTCCCACTGGTCACTGTATTCATTCTTTCTGGATCTTTGATGCCTTGACTACAGTTGGAGAATTGTAGGTATTCTGTAACCAGCGGCGTTTAGACCCTGAAGGCCACCCACTGCTCTACTCTGGTGATGTGATGAACCATCATGGAGATCCTGTGAAATGGTCACTGAGTGCACGCTCTGAGCAGTTCTGTCCCTATCTCCTGCAGTGACAGCCAACCACAGCGTCACCCTCCACCTCCCTGTGCTGATCCCTTGAGCTGATAAGAAACAGTTGCGGGGGACTGAGGTGGACCTGGCAAAGTCACCTGCCAGGTCTGGGCTTCCTGAAAGGAGAGAAAAGGCCCCCACAGGGCTTACCAGAGAAGCAGTCCCCTGAAAGTCATGCTTTGATGGCTTAGGAGAGCTGATAGTTATCAAGAAACACTCTCAGTCAATCAAAACAACTAGCTCACTCCTGCCTTGTGGCGCGGGTTTGAGACATTAAACAATTTGTGTGCCTTAAATAGGAAATTATTTGGGTCACCTTTATTAATGGGCTTAGCCCCTCAGGGGCTGCAGAGAGCCCCTGTAGGCCATGGGCACCTCTCTCTATGACCTCCCCAGCACAAGGCTGCCCCAGGCTGGAGCACAACAGGTTGTGCTAATAGTACCACAACAGGTTGTGCTCACATGTACCCACAACCATCCTCTCTGGGAGCAAACCTGGGTCCAGCTTTCCTTTTCCTTTTCTGCTAAAACTATTCAAAGAAGATAACAGGAGGGGAAGAATGAAGGGGAGTAAGTCGGAGGGGGAGACGAACCATGAGAGAGGATGGACTCTGAAAAACAAACTGGGGGTTCTGGAGGGGAGGGGGTGGGGGGATGGGTTAGCCTGGTGATGGGTATTAAAGAGGGCACATTCTGCGTGGAGCACTGGGTGTTATGCACAGACAATGAATCATGGAACACTACATCAAAAACTAATGATGTGATGTATGGTGATTAACATAACAATAAAAAATTTTAAAAAAATTAAAAAAATAAAAATATTCAACATTAGTTTTCTAAACCTTATTTCAAAGGTAACCCGTGTTTATTGTAGGATATCTAGGAAGTATACCTAAGCCAAGAGGAGAAGGTAAAAATAGCCCATCACCCCGTGACTCATGGGGACCACTGCTCATGTCTCAGTGATGGTAGCTGGGAAGGGGATGCACAGAGCAGAGATCGAGGCTCAGGGTCAGCGGATCCACACTGAGCTCTGGTTCTTTCACCAACTAGCTGTGTGAGCCTCAGTTTACTTGGCAAATGGGTGGTGATAACTAGTTTGGGTGTGAGGGCTTACAGAGATAACTTGCGCCCAGCGCTGCTCAGTGCGGGGCACGTGCGAGGTGCTCCGTGAATTATGGCTGTTGTTCCTATTGTTACAGTCCTGGCACTGAGGCACTTTTTCTTGTTCAGGATAGCCTCTTGTGGGGCCAAGTTAACCCAGAAAGGAAAAAGACTGCTTTTAGTAGCAGGGACTTTTTTCCCCCCTTCAATCAGGGTGAAGTTCAGGGACTCTGGGAGAGAAAGTAATATCATGTCTCAGTCTAGTCTTAAACAGGAAATATTGGGAGATGTATGTCCTGGTTTTATATGAAGGCTCTTTGTTTAGGTCCATAGTCTCCCCCCCCCCCCCGCCCCAGGGTCATATCTTCTTTCAGTTGGCCAAAAGAACACGGGAAAGCTGTTTTCCAACACAGACCACCTCTGCTTTCTGGAACCAGCAGAGTCCTGTTTTTGCAACTGCCAATGATCTAACTATGAAGTTAGGGGTTCAGGCTGGATAGGCATGGAGTTTACTATCCTGTTGGAGCTCAGCTCATAAAAATCACAGGGAAGAAAGATACAGAAGAAACAGGGAATTTCTTTTGCAACACGCTGGAAGCAAAGAGAATGTCCACGTGCAGAGGTCTGCCTGGTCAACCCATGGCTCATATCAAGTCACCAGCAGCGAGTGGGAGGCAGAAGCATCCTCTCTTCTGCCTGCCTGCCCGTTTCGTTCCATAATGGCATCCAGCCACCCTACTGTCAGCACAGATCAACACTTCCCGCCTTCCGGATGTTTCTGTGTACACGTGTGTGTGTACATATTCTCGCTGTATCTTTAACTGGGCTCATTCTGCTTTGTAACCTGCTTTTCCCCTTTAACTCTGTGGCCGAACACCGCCCCGCTGTCTTCGGGTTTGCTTTTCTTGCTGTTTCCTGGGGCTATGCTGCAAAAATAATACTTTGAGTGCTGCCATCAGCTTGACCTCTTTCATTCCACCCTCTGAGTCCTCCCATCCTGTTTTTGCTACAATTGATTTTGTTGATTTTGGAACTCAGAATCCAACCTTGCTTGGGGTGGCTGGGTCTGAATCAGTCCAACACCCTCAGGTGCACCTGAGCTTCTGGATGGGAGATGTTCACATTGGGAAGGGACCTCTGCTTGCTTCCTGGGAGCAGGGTGGCCTGAGCCAAAGAAAGGACGTCAGAGTCAGTTGGAGGAGCCTCAGGATGGCCGTGATCTTTCTGGTGCCAAGAGTCGGAGGCTCAGCTTTTAGAAACCTACAGAAATGCCAGAGATCCAGTTTCTAGAGAAGGTGTGGGTTCACCTTCATGTCTGGCTGGGCTCTGTTCCCCAGCAGAGCAGCCATGGGGATGATAGTTCTTGTTGCTGCTTCTCTTTGGAGGTGTCCAGTTGGGTCCTTGTAAGGGAGAGAGAACAGGGCAGAGGAGGGGACGGGAAGGTGGGAGGGAGGAGCAGAGAAGCGAGGGACTGACAGATGGAGAAGTGGGGTTGGAGTGTGTGGGCACAGGAATGGCTCATTCTTCCACAGCCCCCGCCTGGTCTAAGTTTCTTGGGCACAGGAATAGTGACATTCCTCCCTGTACCCCAGTTCTAGCACAGAATATGCGCTCTTGGGAAATGTTTGCTGAATGAGTAATTAGCGGATTAGGTAGCACTGCTGGGTTCCTGTTCTGGGTTACAGGAATGTTCTATGGGATTCCTGGTCTATGCTCCCCTTTTCTCCCTTCTGTTCCCACACTGAGCTCATGCAGCTCCCTGTCCTGCCATGGAGCTCAAGGTGATGGAAAGGGCACAGGCTCTGAACCGGGACCACCTGGGTTCAGAACCACCCTTTGTCACGCACGGTCACTGAGCAGTGGGTTAACTGAGTAGAGCTGGTCCTTTTCAAACTTCAACCTGCCCAGGAATCACCTGGAGATCTAGTTAAAATATTGCTTCTGGTTCACTGGGTTCAGGGTGGGGCCTGGCATTCTGCATTCCTAACAAGCTCCCTTGGGATGCTACTATGGCTGGTCCATGGGCCATCCTCTGAACAAATCCCCCCAAATGTGGTCTCTCTTCCTTTCCCTTTTGCTGCTCCACTGGAGCCTCCCCGAACGTTTCTGAATGAGTCCCCACGGAAAATCCTACTGCAGGTCAACCCCACCCCCCAAAGGCTCATTTCTTCTTCCCCAGACCATGGTGGTGCGTTCAATCTAGGTCTGATCATGGGGGTCAGAGCAACCATAGGATCCCAAGGAGACGTTTCGGGTGCTCCAGAAACCCACCTCGGAGTAGAGAAGTAATTTAAGTTTTCAAAAACCAAGAAGAGTGGCAGCCGATACTGTTAACCTACTTTGCTCTCCACGCTGCCCATATTTTCATGCATTTAATTTTCAGCTCAACCTTATGAAATAGGTGCTGTCATTATCCCCAGTTTTCAGATGAAGACCCTGAGGTCAAAGAACACACAGCTGGTTCCAGAGAACGTGCTTCTAACCTCTGTGCAAAACAACACACATATTCAAAGGTAGCATTTTCTGAACTTAACACGCCGTAGACCCCACAGGGTGCCAAAGTGCTCGGCTTCCAGGGGCTTCAGTCTCCCTGGGCTCTTTCCCCCACCCCCGCTCTTGGAAAGGGCCTTCCTTCCTGTTCTACCCAGAAAATAGAAACACTAGAAAAAAAACTTTCACACTTTTCCCGCATCCACCACCAACCTGCTCCGGAGTTCCTTTCCTCTGGCAATACACCCGGACCGACTATAAATGGGTCTTTTGTTAGGGAGATGGTAGCTGAAAAAGTCTCTTCAAGAATTGCTCCTGTGCAAGTGGGCTCATCCGAAAGCGTATGGGCGTATAGACTGCTCCGGCACTCTGGAGCTGAGATAAAAATGGATTTTAAGGTCAACTAAAATCCCAGGCGAGGCTCAGGTGTGTTTCAGGTACCTGCTTTCTTCATGGTGTAATGGTCAGGGGTGCAGCGCCCAGTTTAGCTCGTTGTGATAACGCTGTGTTATTGTACAGTTCGGGTGCTTCATGACTGACTGCTAGTTGTCACGGGGCTGACGGCAGATAAAGTGTCAGAGGGGGCACTGAAGCTTAATATTTGGCCTCTGCATAAAAAAAATAGGAGAGACAGGGTGTACTAAAGGTGAATCCAACAGGAATGGGCTGGGTGAGATTTCACAAATGATATTGTTTCATATCTCCTAATGCTCCAAGATACATTTCACAGGTGTTTTCTGACAAACAGGATTTTAACTGGCTGCAAACCTCCTTTGCTGGCTGCCTCAACTAATATTGATAATAATAGAAGCTAACATTTACTGAGAGCTTTTAATGTGCCAGGCACTCTTCTAAATACTGTATGTATATTAGCTCATGGAACTTTTGCTTGAGACTCTGGCAAAGGAACGGAAACACAGAGCGGTTACCTAACTTGCTCAAGGTCACACAGCTGGTAAATGGTGGGTCAAAGATTTGTAACCAGGTGTCTCATCTCCGGAGTCTATGGCCTTGATGCCTGTCCTTCTCACGTTTATTTGGCAGAACCACCAACCTGGTCATAACCAACTCCACCTACTTGGTGCCAGCCCCCAAGCAACCAAGTGTGTCTGGAGGAAAGCAAGCAACCACCCTGGCCACTTCTCTTTGGATTCCTGAGCACAGATCTCCCAGGGGTCCTTACGCTGCCTGGCAACCACGATCCGTTTCCCGGCCCATCCACTCTCCCTCTCTTCTAGGTGACTTTTCCACACCCTCCCTCTTGCCTGAGCACTTACTCCACACTTAACGCAGAGAATATAGAGGCAAGGGGAGGAGAGCTTCCACAGGTTTCCAGCATCCACGGCTGTCCTGCCTCAGTGTGCTCATGCCTCCTTGACTTCCCCCTCCTCTTACGGCAGAAGCATGGCCCCTCCTGAGAACAACCCTCCTCCTCTGCACTCCAAGGACATGGCTTCAGCAACTGTCCCTTTCTCGCCTGGCTCATGGCATGTTCCCTCTCTCCGGGATCACTGACATTACGGTGCAAACATGCTGAGATTTCTCTCATGTTAATACCCCCACCAACCAACCAATCAACCAACCAACCCCATTCCACCTGTCCCTTCATCTCCCTTTTTGTTTCTCTGTTCTCCTTTATAACAAAAACTCTGGCAGGACTGGTCTTTACTGCTGCCCTCTGTTCTGTTTCCCTCTTGTAATAAGCTGGTCAGGCTCCTGTTTCCACCACTCTCTCAAAACTGCATTTACCTAGGTCACCAATGGCCCATGACTTCTGCTTGGCTAAGGTCAGCTGTCTGGTCTCAGGCTGCGTTGTATTTGTCCTGTTAGCTTTGACTCAGCTGAACACGAATGTTCCTTCCTCCTCAAAGCAGTTTCTTCCTTGGGCCTCCAGAAAAGCCCTCTGATCTCCACTGTGCATCCCCCCACCTGCTGGTCCACAGTCTGCTAGCTGGTTGCTTCTCAATCTCTGACCTCTTAATGCTGGGAGTGCCAGGCTCAGCCCTTGGACCTCTTCCCTGTCCTCACCTACTGCATCAGTGATTCCATGCTGCCTTCCTCATACTTTAAGCACCATGTACACTAGATGATTCCCCAAGGATGGTTCCAGGTTGGACTACTTCCCTGACCTCCAGACTCATCTGGCCAGCTTCACTTAGACTTCTTTTTTTTTTATCTTTAAATTTTTTTATTCTTATGTTAATCACCATACATTACATCGTTAGTTTTTGATGTAGTGTTCCATGATTCATCCTTTGTGCGTAACATCCAGTGCTCCACACAGAACGTGCCTCTTTACTACCATCACCAGGCTAACCCATCCCCCCACCCCCCTCCCCTCTAGAACCCTCAGTTTGTTTTTCAGAGTCCATCGTCTCTCATGGTTCGTCTCCCCCTCTGATTTACTCCCCTTCATTCTTCCCCTCCTGCTATCTTCTTCTTCTTCTTCTTTTT
>NW_027397086.1:10894334-10932734 GCF_003265705.2 Callorhinus ursinus
GCTTTTCTGTTCAGAGAATTGTTGCTATTCTTATCTTCGGTCTCCTGTTGAGTTCGTAGGTGTTCAGAATGGTTTGATCCCTATTCAGCTGAATTCCTGAGACCAGACGAAATCCAGGTCTCCTACTCCTCCGCCATCTTGCTCCGCCCCTCACTTAGACTTCTTCCAGGCACCTTGAAGTTGGCACATCCCAGAGTGAAGTCCCCATCCACAGCCACCCCAATCCTACTCCTTCCTAGTCTTCCCATCCAGGGTAGGGTGAGCTGCAGCTTCACCCTACCAGCTGTTTAGCCAGATACTTTGAGGTCACCCCAACTCCTCTCTTTCCTTCATAGGCTATATCCAATTGGTCAGAGTCTCCTATCAGGTCTATTTTCAAAGCACATCCAGAATCTCATCATTTGTCATCATTTCCACCACCACCCAGTCTGAGCCACCAACCTTCCCTCCTGGATTATTGCAAACCCCCCCCCCCCCCGCTTCCATCCTTACTCCCTACACTCCGTTCTCAACCCAGCATCCCAAGTGATGCTGTAAAAACTTATGGCAGACACTGTCACTCCTCTGCTTAAAATCTCTGATGGCTTCCTCATGGAAGCCAAAGTCATTGTAATGGCCTCCCAGACCCAGCATGATCTGCCCAGCCCCATTGCCTCCCCTCCTCCCCTCTGACCTTGTTTCCTTCTGCTCTTACCTTTGCTCAGGCCCTCCAGCGGCTCTGTGCTTCCTGGGGCTCGCCTGGTACCAGGGCCACGGCACTGCCTAGATGCCCTTCCCCAGCCTCAGGCCAGTTCCCCTCCCTTTGGGACTTCTGCTCAAACCTTCCAAGTGCAAAAACCTTCACCTATTTCAAATGAAACCACCTTCCACCCCCGAGTCCCCAGCCCTTTCTCTGCTTTATTCCTATATCCCCTTGTCACAATCACACTATAGAATTCACATATTTATTTTATTCATTGTCCGTCCATCTCTCACATGCTAAAGTTTTTAATTTCACATCCTCCATGCAATGACTAACACAACACAGGCACTCACCAGGCATTGTTAGATAAGTAGATGAATGAATGAACCTTTACATCGTGGATGGGATCTGGAATTGGACATTTTGTATATTTCAGATAAGTCTCTCTGGCCTCCTTTTAAATCTCTGTAGCACTTGGAAGAGTATCCAGAGGTTACAAAACCATCTTTCTTCTTCTTTCTCTTCTTTTTTAAACCTGTCAGCAGTTGCAGGTACTCATCTGTGTAAATAGGGTTTTCAATATACTGTACAACCGAAACTAATGAAAATTATGTTTTGATAAACACAAAAAAGGGAAGTTGGGGGTTACGGATGACAATTGTAGTTTTATATCAACCTGAGCATCCTGTTTATTTAATCAAAACTGCCTTGTTCTTATTGACCGACTTTATAATAAGTAAAGGTTATAATCGCTATTCATAAAATCAATCCACACAAATAAAACATTGTTTTTTAAAAATCAGCTTGCATATTACATTACATGCAAGATTTTTAAAAAATAGCTAAAAGTAAGAGTGAAAACCATTGATTTGTAACATGACCTTTCAAAGATCTTTCTGTTTCTGTGTGGTCTGAAACTGAGCTGGTCATTGCATAGCTAGGCTGGGGTCAGGAGGAAGATAACTGCATTTCTCCTAGTCAGTGATGGATCTTGCAACCTTGGCCCCATCTGAGGTCTCTAGAACTCTCCTTATCCCAGACCATACCCTCCTGACCAAGCTTCAAGAATTGATTTTCATTTGCATAATTTAGCACTGTGGACACTTACTTTCTAGACTCCTGGAAAGCCCCAGAACCAGAGCATATCAAAGCTATAAGGACTTGGTGGTTCAGATGACTTCCCAGAGAGAGGAAGCAACTTGTTCAATATCCCGCAGAGAATTGGAGGTTAAGCGGGGTCTGGAACTCAGGGCACCTTTCCTCCATCCCAGAGTTCTTTCCACCAGATCCTTCTGCATCTTTTTCTCTAGTTAGGAGTCTGGCTTATGCCTGACTTTTGCTAGGAAGCCATGTAGTGTAATGGGTGGGAGCACAGACTTGAGAGCCAGTGTGCCTGAGTTTAAAATTCTGGATCCACTACTTAAAGGACATAAGACCAGTTAGTTAATCTTTCTGCACCTCCGTTTTTCATCTGTAAAATGAGGAGGAAAAGGATGATGATGGTAAGCTATCAACCCGCCACACAGGGTTGTTACAGGTTTAAAAGAGTCAATGAAAGCAAGGTGTCTTTTTCACACTGTGAGCATTTTATAAGGGTTTTCAATTATTGTTATTATCAAAGGGGTTGGCCCTTGGAAAGTAGTGAGTGACAAGTCACATTTGAAGATATATCAGTCACTCTCACTTTAGTATGAATGTATATGAATGATGCTATTTCTGGTCTCAAAGTCCTGCCATGGCTCCTTGGTGCCTAAAGAAATAACCCTACACTCCTTTATGTGAAATGCAAGATTTTTTACATCCTGGACTCTGCTTGCTTTTCCAGCTTTATCTCTTGCCACCCTTTCCTGACTTTCAAACATATCAGATCATTTTCCTTCTTTACATACCCACATCTTCCATGCCTCTTTAACTTTGCTTTTGCCATTTACCTGAAATGCCCTTCCTTCCAGGCTTTCTTTTACTCTTTTCTCTAAATCTAGTTCAGGTGTACCTCCTCCTCCAAAAAAACTTCCTTGCCTCCCTGTCCTTTTCACACGACCCTCCTCCATGCCCTGAATGTTCTTCTATAAAACAATCATTTTGATCATTGGCATTTATTGAGCATCAACTACATGTACCAGGCCCTGGGCTAGACACTTAACATGAACATATTTGAGCCTCACAACAATCCTGGAGACAAGATACAATTATGTGGATTTCACAGAAGAGGAAGTGTAGGCAGAGAGAGAGAAAGTAACTTTCCCAAGGTCACATGGCCAGAGAATGTGAGTCTCCTCCAGAGATTGTCTCAGCCAGGGTTGGCTACTGAGTAGGGACCCAGGGGGAGTTGGTTGCCCTGACTCAGGTTCGATCCAACCTCTCCATTTACTGAGTCCACTGGGGTGCCTATAAGCCCACGTGCTCTTCCAAAGACTGTAAAGATCTCTCTGTGTAATCTGCATTTTCATCTACTCTTGATAAACTTCTTGAAATCAAATAGCCTCAGAGCTGCCCCTCCTTGTAGGATCTTTCATTTTTGTCTTGAAAGTGTGGCAGAAGACTTCTGAGCTGTTGATAATATGTCAGAATGGAGTTTATTATCACTAGCAGACCTGATGTTGGAACCTGTGTAAAAGATGTAGTAAATAATATGATACTGGCTGGCACTCATTCCAACCTGTGAGGGCCAGGCATGTCTGAGAGGGAAACACACAGGGCTCTGGGAGAATCTCCTAGGGAAATGCTGTGGCTTTATCTGAAGCTGCACCTACATTTTCCAGGGATGGGACCATGAGGACATGTAATATAGTGTATTGGAACAAACTCTGGATAAAAAGTCAGAACAACCGAGTTCGAACTCTTGCAGTATGACCTTGCCAAATCCCTGTTCTCTGGGTTTCCCTCAGAGAAGAGCACCAAAGAATCTTAGCCTTATATAAGCCATCTAGTTCAATCACTATTCTGAGACTTGAGTATCTTTCTTTCCTTCCTTCCTTCCTTCCTTCCTTCGTATAAATACACATATAGATGTGTGTCTACATGTGTGTATATATATTTATATATAAATATAAAAAATATATATGCATACACACGCACACACACACACACATATAATCATAAACACATACCGTGCCCCTGATTACCTGATTATCCCTCTTGCACTCATAGCTGAGCTGTGAGTGCAGAAGTATGGGGCAGCCATGGCCCTGTCACATCTCAGGCCCAAGACTGAAAGGCCCTGGGGTAAGACAGAGGCCAGGGTGGCGGTGATGGCTCCTACACCCAAGGTATGAGCTAAAGGAATGAAGACAGAGGACATCCACATCTGGATAGAGGGTGTGGGAGTTGGTGGACGCACCAGAAGAGAGGAACGGAGGATGTGTGAGAATAGCCAAATCACAGCAAGTCAGGGCAGAACAGAGACCCAGGAGTTCCTGCAGCTGGCATCCGCAGCCCCTGCCACCCCTCGTGAACCCAGCACTGTCTTCACCTGCTTGGGGCTCTTCCTCAGGCAGAGCTGTTCTGCTTTCCCTAGCTAGGCTAATTTTTAGACGAAATTGCCTAGTACCTAATGTGTCAGTCAGTTTTTGCTGCATAAGAAACAAATGACCGTTCATTATTTTTCATGAGTCTTCAGGTTGGTGGGGAGGTCCGGCTAATCCGGGCCAGGCTTGGCTGCTGGTGGTGAGCTTGCTGTCATGCCTATGGTCAGCTGGCAGATCAGTGGGGGCAATCTGCTCTGTATGGCTGTGGTTGGGATGCCTCAAGAGAGGGGCAGGGTCTAAGTGAGCCGGGGGGGGGGGGGGGGGGGGGGGGGGGGGGGGGGGGGGGGGGGGGGGAGGGGGGGGGGGGGGGGGAGGGGGAAGGGGGGAGGGGGAGGGGGAGGGAGGGGTGGAAAGGCACACCTGCATCTGCAAACTTCTGCTTGTGTCAAGTCTGCCACTCTCCCATTGGTGAAAACTGAGTCCGGGGTCCAAGCGGGGACAAATTGCAAAGGCTGTGGACACAGAGAGGCCATTATTTGGGAACATTAACGGAATCGATCTATTACCTCTTGGGTCACTTAAGTGAACTTCTGAAGAAAGCACGCAAAATTAATCAACGAAACAGACCTTTCTTGAGCCCCTACCATGTATGGACCTTTTTCTAGTATTCTACATGCTGGGGATTTGGAGGTGAATGAAAAAGAATGTGTATCATCCCAACTTCAGGTCCAAGAAGTCCTTAAAGCGCTCTCATTGCAGGCCCCTCATTTTCAGACGCGCCAAGTGCAGCCTGGAGGGAGCAGGGGCAGCAGCAGGGCGGTGGGTCTGACAGGGATAGGCTCGGGGGAGGGGTCCGCTGCTTTCCACCTCCACAGTTTTGGGGTTCGGGTCCTCCATCTACGTTGTGCAAAGACCCGGGCACACGTGACCCTGGCCAATTGCCTCCCCGACCTCCCCTCCCCGCCCCACTCTCCCCTCCAGGCTTCCTTAACACGTGACTCTACAGCAGACTCCCAGGCCGCCGCCATATTGCCAGAGGCTTGTAGAAGCCTGAGTCTCCAAAGTTGTGGAGGGAAGGGCCTGGAGAGGAGATCTATATTCGAAAAATCATTAATTTCACTTAAAAATCACGTCCGTGCTATTGACTATGTCCGCTGCTTGGAATTTAGTTTATGGTTCCACTTCATGGTTAGGATGCTTGGCTGTGAGGGAGAGTATCCGGGGAGAGAGGGGCTGATACATCATTTTTTGGTGCATCCACCTAGACGCTTGTTCAGAACAGGGTGGTTTGGGGGGAGGGAACGAATATTCGCGGAGCCCTGCGATGCCCCAGTGGGCATTCTGGTTCCCCGTTTATAGGTAAGGAACGAGGCAAGGCCCCAGAGCTGCGGAGGGTGGCGCTTCCGCCGGCGTGGAAGCTCAGCCCCCTACTTCTTGCCCTTGACCCCACTGACCACCCACCGCTTGGAAGATCCGTTTCTGTCCAGGGGCTCGTAGGGGCCACCTTCCAGCCCCATCCTCTGTCTACTTTTCCCTCCCTGGCGGTGCAAGGACTTTATTTTCTGAAAGCACAAATTGTTCCCGACATAAAATCATCCCCGAGAAGATATACTTTCCTGGGTGACTTATCGTTCTTTGTGTTTTTAGTGCTTTAAGATTTTTATGTTTCCAATAACCCAAAGAAAGATGATGGATATATAATAACACTGAGCAATAACAGACTGTATTTACAAACACATATATATGCTCCATCAAATGTACATATTTTTATACCTCTCAGCCATCTTTCTGGGGCAGCTGCATTTTTTTGAATTACACGGTGTACGCAATGAGCCCATCATCCTGTTCACACATCCATAAATTACCCAGAAGGAGCGGGGCATCCTGGAAGCATCCCTGCTTTAAATCATCTGCAAATCTATTTCCCCCTCCTTTGCCCAGGATGGCTCACCTGGGAATGGGGTGGTGGCGTTCTAGAATGGGGCGGAAGAGGGCTTCACCGGGAAACGAGAGTCCCTCTTCTCCTTCTGGCTCTGATATCTACTTGCTGTGTGGCCCTGGGACAGTCGCTTCTCTACTCTGGGCCTCAGTTCTCTCATCTGCGGAATGGGAATCTGAAACTGAAGAGGGGGAGCCCTTGGCCCTGGATTATTTAGCCAGGCAATGACAGCAGGGAGGCCAGAAGAAGAAGACCAGCTCTCTTTTGTGTCCCCATGATGTGGGGGCTCTACGGATCGCTACCCTTGCTGGTGGATCATTTCCATGCCTCCTCCAATTCTTTCACTTACTTCATCGGTGTCTGTAGGTGCCTTTGTCCAAGCACAGCCTTTAGGAAGTATCAAGAATCCGTGGTCTGGAAGGGTGACACTGCATCATTCATTATTCCCTGTATTGCATGACTTTGTTTTGAGAGTTAATTTTAACTTCCTAATAAGCTGTAGAGGAAACGGGACATGGACGGGTACGTTTTAAGGTTGTTGAGGGCCAAGGTCAGAACTGGGGCACTGAAGAGGCTACATGGCATTAGCTAGTGAAGGCGGGGCATGCCTTCAGGACAGAGCATGGATAACCACTGGTGGGGATCCTGTGTAAGCAGAACTGCCTGCTGTGGTCACAGCTGAATTCAGCCTCAGCATCCAGGTTTTTCCAAGCTCATCTTTAATTTACCCGCCTGGAGTTTTTCAGGTCACCATGCATTATTCATGAGACTCTTGTGAATGTAGCATTTGAGGCTCTGGATAAAGAGATGCCAGAACCGATGAAAACCAAAATCCGATTCCTGAAGAATTCAGAGGCACAACCAGCTGACTCTCCAACAGGAGTCACCACCGGACCTGCTTTTGGAGAACTCTGCTCCAGCTTTATCCTGGGCAGCATCCACAGCTGAATCTTCGCTTTGTGGCAGGGGCGGGGGTGTGTGTCTTCCTTAAGGCAAGAGCCGATGAATAATTGAGACTTCATCCCCCATGTCCTTAGCAGAGGAATGCCAACCCCCCAATCCCCACTTGATTCTCGCCGAAGAGAAAAATGTACCAATTGGTGTGTTTTTGTGAAGGGTGCCCAGTGGGACTTAAGAGGAGGAAAAACAGAATAAGATGAAAATGAGCCATTTTAATAGTTTATTAAAGAAGTTGTCAAACATCGCTTTGTCTTTTGTCTCAGTTCCTGCCTGAGTCCCTGATGGCTATAGGCACCAGGCTTAGCGATTCACACTTAATGCTCACAACCACTTTGGAGGGGAGGGGTAATTAGTGTCTCCCTTTTAGAGAAGAGGAACCCCAGGCTCAGAGAAAGCAGGTTATTTCCCCAAGCCAGTTTATGGCAATATAGTGTATTTTGGAAAATGATCTTAGCGGGTAGGAGAAGGGGGGACCTGGAATTGTGAAATAGGGAAAGCCCACCCAAGGATGGGTGATTGACCTTTTTAGCACCTTGGGCAAGCAGGGTGCCGTTCTACTGGGGATCCCCTGAGGAGTCATATCTAACATGCCTCAGAATTGTCTGCTCGAAGTACTGAAGGGCAGATATTCATATTCTAGCTTCTGTCCCCTTTTTGTCCAAGGATGCCTCGATAATCCAAAAGACCCAGGGATGCCAGGCCAGAGGAAGTTAACCTCCTTACACTTCCAAGTTTATGCACTGTGGTGATTTATCTTACATGTCAACCTGACTGGGTCACAGATGCCCAGATGTCTGGCTGTATTACTTCTGGGTGTGTCTGTGAGGGTGTTTCCAGAAGAGATCGGCATTTGAATCAGTAGACTGAGCAGAGCAGATGACCCTCTGCCATGTGGATGCTCATCACCCAGTCGGCTGAGGGGCTGGAAACAACAAAAATGTGGAAGCAAGGACAATCCTCTCTCTCTCTGCCTGCCTGTTTAGGTTGACCATTGGTCTTCTACTCTCGGACTGGGGCTGATATCATTGATGCTCCTGGTTCTTCAGACTCAGACTGGAAGCTATACTGCTGGCTTGCCTGGGTCTGGAGCTTGCAGATGACTGTGGAACTTCTCAGCCTCCATAGTTGCATGAGCCAATTCCTTAGAATCAATCAATCCATTATCTATCTATCTATCTATCTATCTATCTATCATCTATCTCAACTCCTATTGGTTCTGTTTCTCTGGAAACACTCACTAATGTATGCAAGCACCAGAAAGATGGAATGGGCTTCCAAAGTCATCCACTGGCTACAGAGAAAGCCCAGGGGAGAAAGCAAGAGATAGCATAACTGAGATAAAGTTCTGTCAGACTATACCTACGTGTAGCCTGTTGTCACAGCAACAACTGAAGAAAAAAAAAAGTGCACTAAGAGGAAGTGAGACAGGTCGTAAAAAACGTCTGCTCCAGTCCATCTCTTGCACTGTTGTGCTAACTCTAAGCCCAGTCTATCCCAGGGTCTACGAGGTAGTAGTTGGCTGAAATCTCTGCAAAACCACTCAAAATAGATCAATTGCTTAAATTACAGTTCCCATGGCTGCCGTGGATCCTCAAGGGAATTGTTCATCCCTCTCATCCCTAGTCTTCTAGATTTCCTTTACTCTTGGCAAGTAATGCAGCATTATGTAGGTTGTTTACCTGGTGAGGAAACCCAAGCTTCTCCTGAAAAGCCTGAGCTCCTAGTTGTTTTCATCTTGGGACCTGCTGCAATGCCATTTGCAGCTACCCCGTGTCAGGAAAGCCCCGAGAGATGCCTCAGGGCATCCCCTGGGTTCCGGACAGGCTTCTTTCCGCTGCCTTAGTAGGAGTATCAGGGTGAATTACCCGTGCCAATAGTGTTGTGTTTTCTTTCTTTTCTTTTTTCAGAGTAAACTCTCCTCTTTTATCCCATGGAAACCAAGATGCAGGATGGGAGACAGAAATACCATGAGTGTATCACAACACGAGGATGAGAAAGACCAGTGCTACTTTCACCCTTGATTCATTGGACCTATACATTCTAGCTTTCAGGGAGCCAGCACCACGTACCTCATCCTGGAGGACAGTGTCCCAGCTCTGCAGACCATTGTCCCAGAGGTGGCTCCTCAACTGAGCCTTTAATAGACCATTTAAATTTTCAAGTATCTCCAGCTCATGCACACACTGTCAGCTCTTTCATGGGTCCGAGGCGAAGCTATGTGGGACCCTGCATTCTTTCAATCTATGATTGGAGATGTTGGCAGAGGTGATGCAGACAGAGACGATAAATCCATAGCTGGAGTGGGTGTCAGTTCCCATATGGATGATTGCTGCCCTGTCTTCAATAAAAGGAGCCTGGTGTAATTAATCTGCCACCAAGTGGCTAGCTAGTATCCTCCTGGTGTGCATTTTGAGGGCTCATTTTCAATCTCTGTTGCAGTCATCAGCAGTAGTAGCTAGGTAAGCCTTACTGAGAAGGAACCTGTGTCGCTAGGCCTATGGACCATCTCCATCCCTGCCATGTGGCTGCTCTGCGCATAGACCCACTGCATAGCACTCAGATGGCCAAGGAAGGAGGCTGGCTGACATCCACTGGTTGAGTCAGCCTGCCTTTTGAAATGTTGCATGCTTTCTCTGCTTAGGTGATCTTTTGTGTGTAACGGTGTGAAACACAAAGATCTGCGTGTTTTGTTTCCATACCCAGGTCTTGTTATTGGACACCCACCACGTGCCCAGGTGCTGTACTGAGCACCTCGCATACATCAGCTCATTGAATCTTTGCAATCATCTTATGATGAAGATGCAATTTTCACTTGAAACAAACAAACAAACAACCCCCCCCAACCAATTAT
Organism: Callorhinus ursinus; assembly: GCF_003265705.2. Lineage (NCBI taxonomy): Eukaryota > Metazoa > Chordata > Mammalia > Carnivora > Otariidae > Callorhinus > Callorhinus ursinus. The sequence continues at coordinate 10,904,234 of NW_027397086.1, forward strand.
AGAGATATTCGGTGTCTTACCTGAAGTCGTGTACCTAGAAAGGGGACAGGAAGTTCAAAACCGGAGCCTGCACTGTAATGGTGATACATGCCACCTTACACAGATGGCAATTTTGAGAAAGACAATAGGATGCCAGGCTGGAGGCGGGGAGACACGTCAGTGCTGATTACGAAGAGCCAGATGGTGGCCTGGACATAGCTGGAGCAGTCTAGAATGGGGAGAATCTAGAATATGGGGGTGTTATTAAGATGACAGTTTCCATAGGACCTGATGTCATAGCTAACTCTGTGGATGCCCTGCCCACCACCCTGGAGCCACCAATTTCTGGCTTCCTTCCAACTGCAGGATCTGTATCTCTTTGCCTGAGGACTTTCACTGAGGCTGGGGAACTGCCTGTAGGTATGACAGGATGTAAGTGCCAGGGAATTAACAGCACCCCTCCTCCCCCAGGAGTGCCCTCCACCAACAAATGATGTTGTGACTCGGAGGATTGTTTCTATACCATTTCCTCAAGTTCCCACATGGAATTGAGCTTCAACTGCCCACAGCACAGATGGCTTGAGAAATGCATCCTTGGTTGATTTCCTTTCCATCCTACCTCCCTTCCCCACTCCTTCACCTCGGGCTTCCTGCACCTCCCAAATAACTACTTGTGTTTAAATCCTTGCCTCAAGTTTGCTTCTGGGGGAACCCAAACTAGGACAGAGGCAGATGGCTATGGGGAGTGAAAGATCGGTAAGAGTCTGGAATACTCCAGAAGGACTGGGTGTCTGGCTTATGTGCTGTTCTGTGAAACCAGGAACTCTGGGGTAGGAGTGCATTTGGGAGGGGGTGGGAGGGACAATGAGCAGGACCTGGAGGATCTGAGCTGCCCATGGGACCTCTTGGAAGAGCCACTTCATGGACGGTTGGCTCTGTGGGTCTGGAGCTCAGGATAAACTTGAGGCTGGAGAGGACCCGAGTTAGACTCCTCAGGACACTTCATGACTCACCTCAAGGTGTGGGCGTGGCTGTCCCTGCACCGTCTCCTGAATCATGTCTGATCTTCTCTCCAACTCCTCCCTGAATGGAAGGACAGGACATGGGGGTGTTTAGGTGGGTGGGAGCAGAGAAAGGCTCATTAGAGGGAAGAGCCGTGCGTTTACGTTGAGGGAATATTTATTGAAGTTCTGTCAGAGGCTGCAAGCAAATTGCTGATACATTTCAAAAAAACATTTGGAAGATTTTCCCTGCCCTGCAGGGAGTGTTTTTTAATAAGTGATGTGGTCAGGATGTTGGTCTAATTTTTCTCAGCTGGTGCCACAGACATTCTGAGTTTGTTGGAGAAATCATTTGGGCTTCATAAAGGCCAACGTGGAGAGATCACCATGACTTGTTTTCACCTTACACTCTCAGAGCTGAACGTGACTTTGAGGAGGCCTGGCCTAACATCCCATCTCGCGGATGCTGGTGTTCCTCTGGTGCATCAGGAGCTTATTTCTTCCCAGGAGACACCATGGTAATGGTTCAACATCTTTCATTGTTAGATAGTTCTCTTATTAAGCTGAAATATGCCTCTCCATCACTTCTACTCATGGGCTCTCAACTTTCTCTCACCCTAGTTCCCCACTGACCTCCTCTCTTCCCTGCATATAGGGAGCCTTGTAAAGAGCTAGACGTAGTGGCTTGTCAGGCTCACTTAGGTCTTCTCTTGTTTGGACTGAACTTGCTTTTGGTAGTTTTGTTCCCAAAGTTGGAGACTCAGGCCTTCCTAGGGAGTGGTCAACCCAAAGTTAAGAACTCAGGCCAGAAAGTCTGACAACCCGGAACGTGCAGGCTGCCATGTAGGCTGCTCAACCCTAGGGGAGCATCATTCCCATTGTAGGCACCCTGCCCGACCGTACCTGGCAGCCTTGAAGGTGGGCCTTGACCACTCCTCTTCTCAGGAAAGTTGAGGATACTTGTCCCTCTGTGAGAAACACAGTTGTTTATGTTAGATAGAGAGGTAGTTACAGAAAGAGAGAAAGAGAGATGAAGTCTAAAATCAAAGGGAATAATTCCACGTCCACCTTGTCTCTCAGGCCAGAGGACTGGCAGCGTCTCTAATACTTCCTTCTCCTCCCCAAGTCCTGTTGTGTTTGCCTCCTTTTAAATATATCCCAAACCCACATACTTGTCTCTGTTTCCCTGTCACTGTTTTATCCAGTCCACCATCATCTGGGTTATAACAGCTTCCCCACTGGTCTCCCCCAGGCCTTCTGGCCCATTCTCCACCCAGCGGCCAGAAGTATCTTCTTCAAATTCAAATTCACCCAGGTCTCTTCCCTGTTTAGAATTCTCCTGGGGCTTCCCAATGTTCCTAGGCCAAAGACCAACATTTTCAACAAGGCATTGCATGATCTTCTGTCGAGCTTCCCCGTTGAGCTTCTCCTGTGGAGTTTTTCCCTGCTGCGGGGCCACTGAGACTGGACAGACACCGTGATGGGTAGTGGGAGACTTTAGAGCAGGGATCTGCTCGGCACTTCTGACATTTTGGGCCAGATAATTCTTTGTTGTGGGGGGTGTCCTGTGCATTGTAGGCTATTTGGAAACATCCCTGGGCACCATTAGGTGCCATTAGCACTCCTTCCTCACAGCTGTGACAATCAAAAATGTTTCTAGACATTGCCACATGTCCCCTGGTGGAAAAATACCCCCCAGTTCAGGAATTTTTCTTTAGAGAGAGACTCAGACTTAAGTCCAATCCCAGCTTGTGATGGTTGGTAGGTCACTTAAACTTGCTGTGCCTTAGTCTCCTCATCTATGAAATGGGGTCACTAATTGGAGCAGCTACACGGAGATATGACAGTCCAATCAGATAATTCATGTACATCATGTAAGTGTATAAGCATCTAAGTATAGCGTATTGTGCCACACATGTAATTCAATAAATAAATGTCAGTTGTTTCCATTGCTACTATTGTTGTCAGTTTTCCCAACATTCCCACTCAGACAGAGCTTTGAGGTGGGGCTGATGTGGAAGACAAAAGTTTTTAGACACACACCACTGCCCCCCTACCCTTCTGTCCCCTTAAAAAACAGCAGCTTCTTCTCAAGCCAGGGAAGAAACTGTACATTTTTTTCTAGAAAGTCAGTTTCTTGAGGGAATAAGCATAAATGGTCTCTTCTCCTTCGGGACACAGTGGCCTTTTCCAGGGGACAGTTTAATCTTTTGGAGACAGATGAATATGAGCTGCAGTAATCCTGCAACGCTACCAGGAGAGTTAAGGAGAGGGAGAGAATTTCAATAAGGCCTTCGGGTCTCTTGGGGGTGCTTCAACGATAGCACATTGTGCCTCCAACTCCCCCCTGTGACACATCCTGGAATTAACAGCTCCGGCTGATCAGAGGGAAGTTCCTGGGTGGAAAGGGGGAAGGTCAGGTCCAACCCAGGGTCACGTCCAGTTTTCTGTAGCTGGCAGGTATGCTGGATGTGCCTGTTTGGCCCTCCCGATCCGCTCTCTGCCCTCCTCCCCCTGCTCTGTGTGCTGGAAGGCCAGCCCTAAGGACTGCATTGTGGGCCCCTTGCATTTTGGATTCCTGTTGGATTCAGCCAATGGGAGGCAGCAGCAAGACACCCAAAGGTGGGGATAGAGAGATCAGACAAATTTTCCTTTCCTTTCTCCCCAGACAACCCCCTGCTAAGCTACTGACCCTCGCTCTGTGTTTTGGTAACTGCTTCCTTCCCTTTCCCACTCAGACCTCGGAATGGTGACTCCAAAATACTGTGTTAATTCTTGTTGGTTTTCTCTAGTCTTGCCCTTGCCTTTGTAAACAAGAGACTTTATTAAACTCATCTCAGTGACCATGTTTGCATATGCCACTGGTTTCCTGCTAGGCCTCTGCTACAGCAGGTCTTCAAGGAGTCTGGAATAAAAAGAGTAAAATCCAGTCTTGGATTAATCCTCCTGCAGTCTCTGGGTTTTTACGGACCATGTTTTGTTCATCTCTGACTCCTCACTATGGCACCGGGCACTGAGTAGATGCTCAGTGAATGTGTGTTGGCTGGAATTAATGGGATTTATAGTAAATATAGGAAAGAGAGTCAGGGCAGAGAGCTCCTCTTCCTTGAGCTTGTCAATACATGTTAATACCATGGGTATTGCAGGGACATTTTGGTAAGTGGTAGAAACATGGATGGATTCTGATCTAGCCATGCAGTCTTAACCTTAAGGTCCTGTTGGGCCTACGGAAGGTCCCTTAGGGAGGTTGGTGACCTACTGTGACATGTTTGGGACGAACAGCATCCTCGTGGGAACTCTGGAGATGAGGGGAGTAGGAAAGGCTCAGAGAGGGGAAGCTACCTACCTAACCTCATATAGCCAGAGAGGCGGAGCAAGCCCAAAGCTTGTGACCTATCCACCAGTGACAGCTATCACCTTACTGTGGCCAAATGTACTTTTTAGCTTAACTCAGTTTTCACAGCAACCTTGCAAGAAAGATATCATCAGTCCTTGTCACAGGTGTGAAACTGAGGCTCAGAGAGGTGAGGTGATTGACCTAAGGTCACATAGCTAGGAAGACACAAAGCCGGGATTCAAACCTGACTTTAAAACAATGTCCCTCGGGGCGCCTGGGTGGCTCAGTCAGTTGAACATACGACTCTTGGTTTTGGCTCCGGTCGTGATCTCAGGGTCATGAGATTGAACCCCATGTCATGCTCCATGCCCAGCACGAAGTCTGCTTAGAGTTTCCCTCTTTCTCTCCCTTTGCTGTCCCCCCCCATATGCGTGTGCTCTCTCTCTAAAATAAATAAATAAATCTTAAACAACAACAAAAACAACAATGTCCCTCTACTTCAGTTTGCTTTTTTTGGCCACTATGGAGTGTCTAAATCTACTCTCCTAGAATGTTATTTCCTTTTAATAGGGCTTGGTGAGTCTCAAAAACAGGTTGTGGTTCAAATAGAAAGAAGGAAAAAAATAAGTAAATTATAATTTTCTTATCGGTAATTTTAATTTCGGGGGGATGCAGGCAAAGATTGACCAATCTGGATGGGTACAGGGAAAGTAATGGTGAGGAGTGGACAGATGAGAGGAATTTTTAGAAGGTAAGGGTTATTGGACAGGGGCTGGTAGAGAAAGACTGGTCAAGAATGACCCTTTGGAACTAGCTATCTTGTGGTTTTCCTTATCTTTGTACCCTGGATAAGGAAGCTAGACTCCAAATTTCAGACAACAATCCAGATCCTACTACTCATTCTGCCTCTAGCTCCTCTTCTCTGAGGGGCCCCATCCTTTACCCATCCTGTGATCTTAACTCTAGCATTCTTCATTCAAAAAATATTTATTGGGCACCTACTATGTGCCAGGTATTGTCCTAGCTGCTGGAATCTACACCAGTGAACAAGTCAGACAAGAACCCTTGGTGCTAACATTTTAATGGGGAAGACAAAAAAATAATGAACAGACTAAAGAAGGTAATTTCAGAGAGAGGTGCTATGAAAGCAGTAAATAAAATAGGGCAATGTGACATAGGGAGATTGGGCACAGGAGTGGAGAACCCAGTGGGCAGGCATATGGATTAGTTTTGGAGGATTGTGGGGGGAGGTAAAGAATCCCCTTGGTCTTGGGCAAGCTGCTGGGATCACCTGTCTAGACCCCATTTAGGCTCCCAGGCCATCAGCTCAGTGTGGGTAACAGAACGAGAGTACTTGCCTACCTTATATTGGCCATAAAGTGCCCTGCCTCTCTAGACCTTCTTCTTCTTCTTCACTCCAAGGCTGAAGTCTTCTTCCCAGGACAAGGCCACCTTGCTCCAAGGTGCATCTCTTACCTTTCTTTCCAGGAACATCATAACTCTTCTCTTTATTCTCTAAAGAATTTGGCAAGAATATCCCCAGGATATTCTTGAGAGGATCTACAGGATATTCTCTCAAGCTTGAGAGCTTTCCTTGCTGTTCTTTCATGACCAAAGTAATTAAAGAAATTAGAGAGGATGGGATTATTATAAATAGGGACTGGGAGAGCCCAGGAGGGTTCTCCTGGCTGATAGAGCCCGCCAGTCATCTCACATGGTGCTTAGAATTCCACTGTTATTGGGACCCCTCTTCAGGTCAATCACAGCTCTCTTCAAATGCAATTGTGGCAATGATGAGCATTGCACTTCAGTCTCAACCAGCAGGTCAACTGCTTTGTCATCCCTAACACAAGGAAATCAGCCAGTCTGGAAGTTAGATACTTGGAGATGGTAGAAAGGGCATGGACTTTGGAGCCAGGAAGATTCACCTTTGATTCTTAGTTCTGCCACTTACCAGCTGTATGAGCTTGAAAATGTCTTCATTTCCTTGAACCCGAGCTTCACCGTAGTGAGGCTCCAGCACACCAACCTTGCAACATTATTCGAAGATTAAAGGCAGTATAAGTGAATTCCCAGGGCAGTGCTTGGTCCATGGTTTGGGCCACAGTGTTCAAAGAGTTCCCTTCCTTTTCTTCCCTTGATCTCTCTCTCGTGCTCCGTCCTGTCTACCTGGCTCAAGCTCTTACTCCTCCTTTGGTCTTGTATGGATATTAAGCGAGTGTTGGCTGAGACATGGCCTATGGCAACCTCTCCTTGTAAAGGCTGCCAAATGTCAGCCCCTCTGTAATAAAACTTTCTTTCCCCTTTGGGCTTGGAGGAGGGCTGGACAGTCTGATTGTGCCCATCCCTTCATGATTAAGGTCTGCAATCAGCCCAGCTGCTTGATGGAATCTGAGCTGGCTGATTAGCAGGGCGCACTCCGGCCTCAGGTTAATGGATGATCTCACACTGTGGCTGCAGAGTAATTACCAGTTAAAAGGTCTGAGGCCAGAGCTCTGTGGTCTTGGGGAGGTCTGGGCCTGTTTAAATGCAGAATCAGGAAAATAATCTTATATCAGCCAGCAGCAGATAGTTAAGGTGGGGGCCAGGACCCCGTGAATGTGGCCCCAGAACTCTAGGCTCATTCTCAAAGTGACCAGATGGACTTTACTTGTCTTGAGGGAGACAGCCCAGGGGTGTGGCAAGAGCAGAGTTTGCAGGGTCAGATAGACTTGGGGGTGAATTCCAGCTGGACCATAATATTGCTCATGGGATCTTTGGCAAGGCATTTGAGCTCTTTGAGCTTCCATGTCCTCATCTATGAAGTGAAGTTAAAAATGCCTCCTCATACGGTCAGTGTACAGTTTACTCAGGTCTGTATGGCCAATGGGGGCATAGATGAGCTCAGCACAGTTGCTCTCTTCACCTTCCTTCTGGTTTGTGTCCCTGGTTGGTCAGTGATTCTCCTTCCAGTTCTCTGCACAGACTGTTCTTGACCATTGATTGACTTCACAAGTATTTACTGAATATTGATTGTGTGCCAAGTGACGATGCCAGCTGTAGGAATAAGACCCTATCCCCAAATTCAAGGGGCTCATGGTCTTGTGAGGGTGTCAGGCTAAGAAATCAACTGATGGAACAATGCTGTGGGAGATGGAAACGGGAGCTAGAGCCCTTACCCTAGAGGGGAAGTCAGAGATGCTTCCTGGAGGGGGTGATTCTAAGCCGAGCACTACAGGTGGAGACAAGCAGAAGTCACATCTCAGGTTATGTGAACAGTTGATGCAAAGGTCCAGAAGAGAGGGGGCATGAGGCATACCTATGGTTGGAAGTGAAAAGGGCTCAGTGCCTGAGAGATTGCTGGGTGAGTGAGAGCGTGAATGAATGTATGAATGAGAGGGTGAGAGAACTAGGGACTGGGGGGATCATTGCATGGGGGAACGAAGGGTTGGTTGGCTTAGTGATTAAATGAATGAATGTCTGGGTGGAGTGATGAGGGAGTGAGTGAATGAAGGAGCACGTTCAGGGCTTTGCTCTGATGTCACTGTTTCAGGACGGGCTATCTTGTTCACCTTACTGAACTCTCTCCATTCCCACCCCACATTCTCGATCACCCCTCCCTCCTCTGCTTAGTTTTTTCCCCATAGTACGTAACACCCTCAGAATAGATATAATTTCCCAATTTAGTATATGTATTGTTGATTGCCCGTGTCTCCTCTTATCTACAAGGGCAGGGATTTTTCAGTTCTGTTCACTTATGTATTCCTAGTGCAGTGCCCTGGTATGCAGTAGGGACTCAATAAATGCTTGTGGAATGAATAAACTACATGAGAAGTAAGGGTGGAGGAGGGGGAGAAGATGTCCAGAGCCTGAGCTTCTGGGCCCCATCCTCAAGGTCCCCAAAGCCCCACTTCAGTGAATGGAAGTGCCCTTCTTTCTAGATCTTTCTTTCCAGAACTCAGTAGCCCTGGCCCGGAATGCTAAGAGATGCAATCCTGGGTCTGCTGGCCCCTACCCTGGGGCTGGTTCTGCACTGGGTGGTGTTCGCTCCTGGAAGAAGGGAGGGAGGAGAGGAAAGGAGGCAGCGGGAAGGCATGAGCTGCCAGTGAAAGCAATTCTGTCTCCTCCAGCAAGCTCAGCAGTGGCCACTTGTCAGAAGAACCGGCAGGGGAAAAAATGACAAAAAAAATCAGGTCCAATTTATCACCTTGAAATCGTGTTGAACAAGCTACTGGAGCTACTTGGTTTTGAAGAACCTCCCCCCTCTCCCCCCTGTATAGAACAAACACCACTAAATGCCTCTCCACCCGCACAGCTGAGTGTTGGCAACGTTGCTGCCAATTATAGGGCTCCCTGCCGTGGGGTTGATCCATGGTGGCTGTCAAGGGGGGCTGGTGGAGGGAATGGAATCATTAAAATGGGAGAACAAAGGAGGCAGGACAAGTTCAAAAGGGATTAAGGCCCAGGGAGAAAGTCTGCCTATCTGGGGCATTTATGCCCAGGGTTGGGCTGGGCGACTCTGGTAGAATTTACCTCTGGCCCAGGCAGAAGATAATGGTTGGATGCATGGGGGACATGGGCTACACCTTCACAGAAGGCTTTCAGGGCACCCCAGATAGCTCCATGTCTACTGAGCCCCTTTTCTCTCTGTTCCCCGGCTTCCAGGGAATGATTGAAATGGTTCCCAGACCCTGTGGATCCAAGCCTCGCCTCAACCCAGTGCTTCAGCCTGCTCTTCTGCAGTCCCCTGAATGTTCCTGATGACCACTACTTGCATGCCTCCTGTGACAGAGAGCTTTCTCCCTTCTGCAACACACCTCTCCCATCTTGGTATAACCCCGACTCTCAGAGTCCTTTATGACGGCAGCGATGATAGAGTCTGAGTTCACTGAGCATTTACTACACACTAGGTTTTGTTTTAGGAGCTTTATAGGTACTCATTCATTCACCCTATTCAGATCTGTCTCACCCACTCTCCTCTCTGCTGTCCACTCCCAGCCTCCAACTCCTCCTTTTCAGTGCCTTCTCACAGGCTGTTTTCTCTGTCGGGAGCACTGTCCCTACCTCTACCCCTACCTCAGAGTGTTGTGAGCTGAAACAGGATCATGAATGTTGAAGCACCTAGTGCCTTGCTGCCCATAGTGAGGGCCCCCAGCAGATGATAGTTACTGTTACTGTCCACCCCCTCAGGACGAGCTTCTGCTGGCTACGAAACAAATTATTTGCGTTCTCAGAGGTCCACAGCTGTTAAATTTCTTTTACTTTCCACCTGGATGCTTAGTCTCTGAATGCATCTGAATGCTCATGATTCAGCCTGGGTGTTTTTTATCAGGTCACTCACTGGTCCATGCATCTGTAGTTTCCTGTTTTATTTCTACCAGCCTCTATGACATCCTGACCGTATATCTGAGCGTGATGCATTCGGGATAACTGTAACGAATCCAGGTTTAATTTAAGGCTGGCTTCTACAGAGCTTGTAGTTATCTCTTACTCTTAAATCTTTTTCATATAAACTCCTCTCCACCTGTGTTTCTTCTGTCTTGGGCTTAGGCAGTTGGCTTTGAGATCAAAATGCAAACATCTTGCAACCAGTTTTACCTCTCCAGTGCGGCCCAGCTTCCAGACCCTACCTCACTCCATACTGTCCACCTATCCCCCAAGCTGGAGTCCTCTGAGCCCCATCTGTGACTTCATCCTGCCACCAGGGCTAGGGCTGTCCCTAACATGAGCCCCCTCCCCAGCCCCTCTACTTCCATTCTGGCTCAGATCTCAGGAGTGTTTCCTATGCCAAGTCATGTTTCCACCTTGGTACCTCCTGTTTACCCAAGGCTTTCAGTCTTGCTACTGCTGGGCTTCAAGACCGTCCCTCTCTACCCTAAGACACATCGAGTGGGACTAGGGCTGAGTTAAAAGGTGACATTGAAATGAGGCAATTTCAAGCTGACTCCTTCTGGTCCCTCCTTAGTCAGAGGTTGAGACTTTTCTTTCAGGTCATGATCATTCCGTGAGATTTCTAAGGCATCCATACTCTGTTTTGGGGACCTTGCTGGTGTTAAAGACCCCGAGATGGTTTTCATGGGGTGGACCAATCATGAGCATTGTTTGTGGGGCACAGACCAACACCTCTGCAAACTGGGTGAAAATGGTTGATGGGGATGACTTCTGGCCAGTGGGGTCCCCCTGAGTCAGTGCGTGTTCCCGTATTACCCTGACACTTTAGGTTAAACATCCTTTTCTTTTCCTAAGCAGACCTCCACTCCATCCTTTCTGGTCCTAAGGGTCCTCTCCCAAGGTTTTTCTCTCTCTTTCTTCATTCTTCTGTCCCTTATGTGATCTCTGCAATCAGAGAATCTAGTTCTGCTGCTGTACCTCTGACTCCCTTTGCATTTGGCAGTGTTCACAGCAACCTATGTTTTATATTCTGCAAAGGACGACTTATACCTACATGTGCAGCCTGGGGAGTGGGGGAGAGGAGAGATACTTTGGGTCCAGTGGAGGGAATTCAGTGACCCCAGAATCTGAGAGCAAACCCTTAGATTAATACTTAAAAGCATCCCCTACCACATTGCATTTTCCATAAGAGTAAGGATCTGGTCTCATTTATCTTTCTCCTCATAGTACTTAACCTGGTGTAAGGCCCACAACAGGTGCTCAATGAATGCCATGAGCAATGGAATGAATGGCAGATCCAGTTTTCTGGAGCTGACTTCCATCAGCCACTATTTCTGGATGTGGCTGCTGGACACCTGGGACCATGCTGACTCCTCTAAGGAAGCTGAGGCTCAGAAAATCTAAGTATTTCCCCCAAATCACCTGAGTAGCCACTTGAGTTATAGGTGGTAGAGCCTGGATGTGAATCCTGGTCTTCTTGGCTGACGCTCCTTCTCGTCAACACTCATCTCCCATTTTCCCTAAATAACTATGAGAACTACTCCAGGTCTGCTTTCAGTAAGTCACGGTTACACTTCATTTGTATCCCTATGTGGACACTTATTGGCTTTAATTATTTATGGAATTACTTGACCGCTCTATATCTCAGTTTACTCATCTATAAAATGGGGATAATAATAGTATCTACCTAAGAGTTATTGTGAATTATTACATAATTTAACATGTATGTAAAGCTCTTAGTTACAAGACTTGAACATAATAGCATTATATAAGCATTGTATAAGTGTTAGCCATCACCATTGTTATTATTATTATTGCTGTTGTTAATCATGGAGCAAGAGTGTATTTTATTTTAATTTTTTTTAAAGATTTTATTTATTTATTTACTTGACAGAGAGAGAGAGAGAGAGAGAGAGAGCGCGCGCGCACAAGCAGGGAAAGCTGCAGGCAGAGGAAGGAGAAGCAGGCTCCCTGATATGGGGCTCGATCCCAGGACCCTGGGATCATGACCTGAACTGAAGGCAGACACTTAACTGACTGAGCCACCCAGGCGCCCACAAGAGTGTATTTTAATGTTCTACTCATTCTTTAAGACCCCATTCAAAGGGTACCGCTTCTGTAAAGTCACCCTCACTCCCCTCCTCTGGTGAGAATCGATCTCTTTCCTCCTTCGTCCTATAGTCCTTGGTCTGTTTTGTCTTTTGTGGCCTTTCTATGTGCATCCTTTATTGGCCTGAGCAACCAAATAACAAGTATGTCTCACTCATTCCAGGGACCCAGCATAGGCAACGAATGCCCCATAAATGCACAGTGAATTATCCAGGGCCAGGAGGCATTATCTCCAGTCATCAAACCCCGGGGGATCCTTGGGCTTTCTCCAGAAGAGTGAGGGTTAAGTGAACCATTCCCAGAAGATGCTGGAAGGTGGGCTTGTGGCTCCAGGAAAGCCTACTTCTGCCTCCGCTTCCAAGCATTCATCATCGCTCCTGCCTCCTGCCTAATGAGCACCCAAAGTGATTTTCTATTGCTTGTAATTCACCAAAATTGTTCTAACATTTGGAAGGGCCCGGAAATTGACAGCCTAATACCCCAGTTTGCCTTTCTGTCTTGATGACTTGTCGAAGGATGAGCTGATTGCTTCTCCTGCAACAATTATCTTGGAGCTTCAGACAACATCAGAGGCAATAAACAATTGGAAACGTTAGAGACAGGGACTGGAGGGAAGAAGGCAGGGAGGGTATTTGGGAAGATTTGGGAGAGCAGCTGCATTTGAGGTGAGCTGGAGGCTGTCCTAAAACTTGGCGAGGGGATAGGTGGGAGCACCTGCTTCTTGTGGTCACTACTTCTGGTTCTCAGAAAGTGTCAAGGGCTGTTGGAAACTGAAGTGGCACAAGAGATAACAAGTTTTCCCCCTTTGAGAATTGACTGTGGCCTTCTAGAATTTCCTGGCCCCGCCTCTCATTTGGTAGATGAAGAAACCAAGACCTGGGTAGGGGAAGGGGTTGACTTTGCAGAGTGAATGACCAAGGATTGAACTCAGATGTACTGTCAAATCTAAAATGGGCTTACCATCTCGGTGTTTCTGAGAACATGATACACAGTGTAAGTACACTCTTGGCCCAGACAAGGTGCATGCACTAGGAAGGGGTGGTTCCACTTAACTACAGGGCTAATGACAGGACCATGTGCTTTGCTGCCAGGTGCAGGGAGGGACACAAGAAGAGAAGACACCTGGGAGCACCAAGGGCTCTCACCTGTGGGCCACAGGGCAAGGATAGTGTCTCTGATTGGTCTGCCGCTCCAGTGAAGGTCAGTCCGCCACGTGAGCCTGGGTTCCTATCTCTTCCTGTGCCCTCAAAGGACCCCACTAATTCTTTTTCTTTCTTTATCCAGTATCACAGACTCCTCTGTGTAGGGCTGGTCCCTTGGGCCTACAAACAGACCTTTATATCACCGTCAGCTTTTTGTACTGATTCTCTGCCTCCCTTTGAAACAGACTTCTTTGGACGAGTTCTAGGCACTCTACCCTTCCTCTGCTCTTGTTTTCTCTTCAATCCACTCCAATCAAGGTTCCTCTCACCTCCTTCCACTGGCTTACTCATATCAAGGTCACAAAGGACCAGTCTGGCCAAAGCCAAGGCCAGCTCCAGGCACCACTATGCTGGGTTCTCCGAAGAACAGAACATGGTCACTTCCTAATTCTTGAAACACATCCTCTCTTACACCCACTTCCCCTGGCCTGCTGTCTCCCCTCCCTGGCCACCCCTCAAGGCTTCTTTACTGGCTCCAAGGACTTCTCAGTGCTGGAGGACCCCAGGTCCCATCCTCAGCTGCTCCTCTTGTCTAGCTGCATGTGCTCCGTGGATGATCTCATCCAATGCTGTCTTTTACATGCTGAAAAGACTTGATTTTATATTTTAAGCCTGAGCCTCTACAATGAGCTTTGAACCTTTATAGTCAAGTGTCTACTTGAATGCTTGCACGTGTCCACTGACTTTATTTCTGTCTCAAAACCTTTGCATTGCTTGTATCCCCTGCCTGCTTGTCACCTTGTCTTTCAGATATTAGCTCAAATGGCCCGCTTTAGTCTATTTAGACTTTGGTGTCTCAAATATAAAATGAGCTTCTCAGTACATGGTAGGTATTAATGTCCACTTGAAACCATGGTGTTCAGAACTGGATGATTTGTCAAATCAAGGCCAAATGGAGTGCAGCAGTCGCTTCCATCAATCTTTGCCAACTATTCTGGCTAAACACTAACCACTAAGCCTCACAAGAATTCTCTGTTAATTGATAGTATGTTCTCTTGTTTTTTAAAGATTTTTTAAAAGATTTTATTTATTTATTTGACAGAGAGAGACACAGTAAGAGAGGGCGCACAAGCAGGGGGAGAGGGAGAGGGAGAAGCAGGTTTCCCGCTGAGCAGGGAGCCGGATGTGGGACTCAATCCCAGGACCCTGGGATCATGACCTGAGCCGAAGGCAGACACTTAACAGCTAAGCCACCCAGGCACCCCTTTTTTTTTTAAAAGATTTTATTTATTTATTTGACAGAGAAAGAGGGAGAGAGCACAAACAGAGGGAGTGGCAGGCAGAAGGAGAGGGAGAAGCAGGCTCTGCACAGAGCAGGGGGAGCCCGATGTGGGGCTCAGTCTCAGGACTCCAGGATCATGACCTGAGCCAAAGGCAGTCACCCAAACAACTGAGCCACCCAGGCACCCGATAGTGTATTCTTTATAACAGATCGATAACTGACATTTTCTCCTTCCTCCTTCCCTCCCTCCCTTCCTTGTTTGCTCTTTCACCCCACTAGAAACTAAGCACATCAATGACAAGGATCCCGACTCTCTTGTTCACAATTGTATCCCCCAGGTCTAAAACAGTGCCTGGCATATAGAAGGAATGTCACAGTATTTGCTACCTGACTGATAGTCTGATATTCCTAAGACCAATTTCTAGAGGGAACTAGATGAGGCCTGGCTGCCCACATGTCTGACAAAGACCAGCCTTCCCCTAACCACCATCACTATTATGCAGAGGCCCTGAGAGATCAAGCTACAGAGTCAGGGAGAGAGGGGTTCAAGTTCTGGGACTCTGCCACTTCCATTTGGATGAACTTAAGATGGTCACTTGATCTATTTAGACTTTGGTGTCTCAAATATAAAATGAGCTTCTCAGTACATGGTAGGTATTAATGTCCACTTGAAGCCATGGTGTTCAGAACTGGATGATTTGTCAAATCAAGGCCAAATGGAGTGCAGCAGTCACCTCCATCAATCTGAAAGCTCTCTTTGTGGCACAGCTCCACAAACATATTCTTCTTTTTTCTTTTGGCTGTCACATTAAACATCTGATAATTCAATTTTTGGAGGAAACAAGGGGAAATATTTCTACCCCTTAGTATTCATTTCAGTTTAGGCTCAGGGAGGATGGAACTTCTGCTCTGGAGTCTTCTCCCCATTGGGAAGCACCACCAGCCATGCTCCCTCCTCCCCTTGGAGGCCTTCTTCACAGTCACTTTATGGAAAGGCCATGACCCTCCACGTGTTGGCACTCACCGTGTCCATGACATGGGAGAGGAAACATCCAGTCTGAGGGCAGATGGTCAGCCAGCCCCCAGCTTACTCTCCAGCCTGTGATGAGGGAGAGGCAGATGGATTTCCTCCTTCCTTGTGGCTATTTGGGGCAGGCCAGGTGGAGGAAACTGAAGCTGCTCCTAGCTTCTTGGCCTCAGCCTCCTTCTTGAACTCAACTTGGACACAAAAGCCCTGCTTTGGGGGTTATCAGCTTTTCTGTTAATACAGTTTACTCGATTCTTCATTGGGATACTTTGTGGATAGTTTCCTCTTCAGGAAACCTCAAAGTGGAAGGATGCTGGCAATGGAATTTGGACACCTAAACCCCACCTTATATGGAACCTGTCCCTTACGTGTTTATTAAGAACCTACAACTAAGAAGGGAGTGTCTGAAGAACCACATCATGCTGGGCTTTTGACATATATTTTCTTAATAAGCCCTGACAACGTCATTGGGAAGTGGGCATTATTTTTTCCATTGTAGAGATGTAAAAACCAGGGCCCAGCAAGTTTGCATTTCTTTTCCAAAGTCATGCAGCTACTAAATGGCAAAATCAGGATTTGAACTCAGTACGTCTGGCTCCCAAAGCTGCAAACTTCGACCACACCATGACTTCCCTTTATTAGTCGCCACAGCCTTTATGTGCACTAAGTTATACTTAATGTTCTGCCTTTAAAATTTGTGATTATGTAACTACCAATCAGGGTAGCAATCAGGGTAAAACTAGTGTTTCTGACTTGAGTTAATATGACTTTAAAAAAAGAGTCATTATTAGACTCTCAGCTCCTCAAGGGTAGATAAAATTCCTTAATGTGTTTATTTCTGCATTCCAGCCTCTAGTCAAGGGCTTGGACATAGTGGGTATACTAATCAGCTATCATTACAATAAAGCCGTGTGACAAACATCCCTAGAGCTCAGTAGCGTATAACAACAAGCATTTGTTCTTCAGCTTACCAGCTTGTGGGTCAACTGTGGTTTAGCTGATCTAGACTAGGTTTTGCTGGGTAACTCTGTTCCAAATGGTGGTTGGCTAGGCTTGGCTCTAGACCATGGGTTTGTTTTTGGGACTAGGCTGAAGGACAGCAGCTGCCAGAGATGCTGTCTCACGACAGATCACTAGAGTACAAGGCCCAGCCAACCCACATGTAAAGCTTGTGCTCGAACCTCATCTGCTAGCATTCCATTGGCCAAAGCCAGTCACATGGCCCAGCCCAGCATCAGCTCGTGGGGAAGGATATCCCATTCACCATGGGAGGGGAAGGAGGGTGAATATTTACTGAACAGTAACAGTAACACTATGACCTGGACCTTCAAGGAAGGTTGACCTAAGCTTTGGGGCCTGATTTTGGGGAAAGGGCATTTCCATTCCTGGGCCAGGTGTCCTGAGACTAATTTCTCTGATTCTTGAGGCGGTCAGGAGCTGCTGAGCAGGTCTGTCTCAAAGCACTCTGTCAGGACTGCTTCCCAGCATCCAGTCAAGGTGCTTGGTGAGTGTCCTGCCTCCGTTTGTGGGATGGCCCAGGCTTGTACTCGTACTCATAGCACAGGCTAAGAGAAGGACGTGAGCTCTAGAGTCAGGTGGACTGAATCATCCACACAAAGAGAATCTAGACGCTACTGAGATATCTAAGGGCCCCATGGCCTGGCCCCCTGCCCTCTGACCTCACGTCTCCTTCCCTTCTCCCCCTGGCTCCCTCTGCCTGGATTTCTGGTGGGTTCTGGGACACTGTAAGCTCCTTCCTGCTTTGGCATTCTGTTTGCTGTTCTTTTTGTCCAGAAGGCTCTCACCTGAGATAGTCACATGGCTATTTTCTTCTTCTCATCCAATTCCAGCTCAAATGTCACATGTTCACAGAGGTCTTTCCTACCCAACAGACTTTTTAAAAATTTTATTTATTTATTTGAGAGAGAGAAAGAGGGAGAAGGAGAGCATGGGCAGGGGGAAGGGCAGAGGCAGAGGGAGAGGGATAAGCAGACTCCCTGCTGAGTAGGAAGCCTATGGTGGGACTCGATCCCAGGACCCCAAGATCATGACCTGAGCCAAAGGCAGATGCTTAACCAACTAAACCAACCAGGCGCCCCCTACCCAATGGATTTAAAAAGGCACCACCATCACTCTCTTACCACCTGGACTTATTTTCTTTCTTGCCTTGGTCATGGCCTAAAATAATCTTGTTTGTTTGATTTATTATCTGTTTTCCCTTCTAGAACATACGGCCCACGGGGGAAAGACTGAATCTGATTCAGAGCTACTTCCAGAGGTGAGAACTGTGCCTCATCCATTGAGGGTGCTGAGTATGGATTTGTTGAATGAATGAATGAACACATCAATTAGCTGGATGACCTTATGCAAGTGACTCTGAGAACTCAAGTTTCTTTTTCTGCAAAATGGGACCACTAACGTGGGTGTTGGTCATTGGCAGGGTCTGCGGTCATGTATATACAGCGTTTAGCATGGCCCCAGGTATACAGTAGGTACTAAAAATGGAAGCCTCGGCCAAAGGTATTATCATCTGAGTCCAAGGCTTTCTCTACTACGTGCCCCAGCCCTGAGCTCTTCCCTCCTCCCCGCTCTTCCCTACTCGGCTCTGGCAGGCCCCATCTCCCCATCCTCGAGGAGCCGGGGAGACCAAGAACATGGCTGTGGCATTGAAAGGAAATGAGATTGGAAAGGATACTTAATTCTAAAGGATTGTCCCCAAACCCAGAAACGGCACGTTAAATCAGAGCCCTTCCCATAACTCATAGTCTATCTCCATGGAAATGGGCACCATATGGAGTTAATTAGTAGAACAACAAAACAATCAATTAGTTCCTTAATTAGTTTTACTAAGAAATGATAACAAACAAACACAAACACTTTATTCCAACTAGTGTCTGAGCTGCAGTGATAGCTTCATGGCCTTGGGAAGCCAGCTCAAGCTCTGGGCCCCTGCGAATGGAGATTTATTCCCACGATATTGACAGGTTCCCTGGTCTCTGTCCAGCTTGTGCGTTTCATCTTTATGATCAATTATTTACAATATCTGAACACAGCCGAGGGGTCGTCTGGGAGCTTTTCTTTCTAGATAGGGGAGAAAATGCAATAACTCAAATCATATGAAGTCACCAGACTCTGGAATGATCATTCCCTGAATCATTTATTTGATAAACATTTACTGGGCATTTTCTAGGTGCCAGGCACAGCGCTGGGCATGGGGTGGAGAGGTGGAAAAGAAGCGATCGCCCCAGGGGCTCACATTCGGAGTAGGGGAGGAAGATCAGAGACATGAGTGAGTGCAGTTACCACCTTTCTGGTTCAGTGCTGGGTTGGGGGCACACAGAGCCCAGGGGTGGGACTGGGGCTTTGGGAGGGCAGGGATCTGGGAAGGCTTTAAGGAAGAGGTAGGTGGTGGTGGAGCCTCCAGGAGTGAGTAAAATGAAGATTCTGTTCAACAGGTAGCCTGAGAAAATGGAAGGAGCAGGAGGGTTGGGATTTAGAAGACTCAGACTCTCTAGGCTTGGGGCTGCATCAAAATCTGTTTCCTCAGCAGTAAAACAGAGAGAATGACACCCCAGGTTTTTCTCCCAGAAGGTTGTTAAGAAGATCAAATAGATGTGAAGCTCCTTGTAGACCACAAGGGGTTTCACACAAATAGATGGTCTGTTCCTTGGCTATTAAACAACCCTTAAGTCAGCAGTGGATAAAAATGATATTCCTGTCCTGTTAAGAAGGAGACAGAGCACACCTACACACAAGTGTTAATTGGATCACTACTCCTTAAAGTATCGGTTATGTCCTCATCAAGTCCCAGGTTCCTCTCCGGGCTTATTTACACATATCTTTCTAGCTCTCTTGGACACCTTTAACTGATGACCCTTTTTCTGGAGATTGTCCCTAAGCGATAGGGTTTTTATGCCAATGAGAGCTCCAAACCTCCTAGAGGCAGCCTTGATGCGGAGGAGGCAGCGTGGATTTTGAGCTAGGTGCCTGGGTTCAAATCCCAGCTATGCCAAATATGTTTGTGAGATCTTGGGCTGCTTGTTTAATCCTTTTCAGTTTTCCTCTCTGTAAAATGGAAATGATAGGGGCATCTGGGTGGCTCAGTTGGTTAAGCCACTGCCTTCAGCTCAGGTCATAATCCCAGGGTCCTGGGATAGAGCCCCGCATCTGGCTCCTTCTCCGCAGGAAGCCTGCTTCTCCCTCTCTGACTCCCCCTGCTGGTGTTTCTCTCTCTCTCTCTCTCTCTCTCTCTCTCTCGATCAGTTAAATAAATAAATAAAATCTTTAAAAAAATGGAAATGATAATAATCATGAGCGTATTGGGTTATTGTGAGGCTTAAATGTGTTCACATAGGGAATTACGTAAAAAAAATCTAGCACATGTAGACAGGAGTACACGTGTTTTTACTATTGTTAGTTTCTGATGTGGCTTCAGGATTGTTAGGAAAACTTCCCTGGGAACCATTACCTTGGTGAGCACAACCCATTTCCCTTCTCTCTATGCTCGTTCCTCCCAGGTCCAGCTACCGGAGGGAGAGACTATTATGGAGAAAAAGAACAAGCATCTTTTTTCAGTTCTTAGCATCTGCAATTAAACAAAGGAAACCATTACAATCACTGTCTCTCTCTACCTGGGGAAGGGTGAGCCTCTAGCCAGACCCTCGGTTTTTCCCCAGTTTGAAGAAAATAATTTTACCCTCTCACTTCCAATCAATATCTTTGCTGGGTCTATTGTGAGCTGATAATTTAAATACAATTGTCTCCTTAGTAACCATCCTTTCAAGAGCCTGCCTTCTTGCTTTTGAAAGAACTTGCAGTTACAAAATTCACAGTTTCAGCCAGAAACTTTTTTTTTTTCCTACAAGAACTAGCATCCTTTCCAAAATAAACTCTTTAAAAACTGGAACAGCATTTCTAAAATAAAAGTTAAAAAAAAATTTTTTTCCCTAATTACATAGGTAATTGAATGGGATTTTAAACAGAGGTGGGAGAGGTTTTACGATCATCTCTACTCTTAAGTCCAGGATGGTCTGTATGGGGCCGATAGCAAGAGGGAAGGCGGACCTCAGCGGTAGAGATGATTTAGTGTGACCTCCATCTTCTCCCGCCCCGATTATGCCGGAGATGTAGCAGCTGCACCAGAGGGCACATGGCTTGTAGGACTAGAAGCTAAGCTGGGATTCAAGTGCTGTCTTCTGTCTCCAAGCCCAGAGGGTTCTCGCACCAAAATGGGGCCCCGGAGATTTTTTGGGAGAGGTGACATTGTACAGATACAACAAGCATAGTATTTTGAGATCACAGAAACCCGCGTTTGAGCCACTGGTTGTAGTGACCACTTGTCCCAGTCGCTGACATGGGAGGGGGTTTCTGGGACATGGGACTTGCAATGCCCAAAGTCTTGGGCGAGCCTAGACAAGGAGGCCACCTTACTGCTAGGCTGATCTCTAAGTGATTTGGACCTCAATTTTCTCACCTGGGGTCAATAATTGTAGTTCATCCATGCAGGGCAGGCGTAGTGAGGATTAAATAAAATGACCACAGTGAATATTAGTTTCCTTCCTTCCTCTCCTGACTCATTCTGTCCAACAAGAAGCTCTTGAATTTTTTTAGCTAGAAAAAGCTGTACTCAGCTTCCAAAGTGAGAATGATGATTCTTCCCCAGGTTGGCCCTGATGGACGGAGGCAGAGAAATGAGATCTTTATTCCGGAAGGTCCCATACTCAGAGATACAGTCCTTAGAGACTCCCCCAAATGCCACCCACAATGTGAGAAATCAAAATTAGCTTCTCGGCTGCTTTTGGCAGCTGGTGATTAATCATTTCATAACGAGACAGTCGAGGCACAACTATTTATTTGCATTGGATCGGGGAGATTATGGAATATAACATTTTCATAAATTTGTTAGGATTCTAGATATACGTTACTGTGATGAATAGTTTGGGCTGCGATAGATGTTTTTGTTTCAATAAAGTTATTTTTGGGACATATTTACATGATGAAATAGCTATTATTTATCCAACTGCATTTTTATGAACTAATTTTTCTTTTTGTGCCGGCTTGCAATGGTGATTCATTACTTTCTGCCCTTCAATTTTTCTTTCCTTATAAATGGTTTCTTGTGTATTATTTTAAAGTGTATGTCTCCCTTCAGATCCATCGACCAGTTTTGCGTGGGATCTTTGCTCTAAAGCAAACTGTTTTCAAGAGCCCAGGGAATTCAAATTAAATGAGTTAGTTTATTCCAATTGTGTCTGGGGTCTGCCATTCACTGGGTCAGATCTTGGGCCAGTCACTTTCTTTCCATGAGACTCAGTTTCCTGACTTGGAGGGACTTTGGCACACGATATGTGCTCAGTTAATACTTGTTAAAGGCATGCATGACGTGTGAGTGAAGGCACCTGTGTGGCTGTGGGAAGCGTTCAGGTTGCGAGGGTCATCTCTTGGGCATGTTTCTCTTGGTGGCCAGTTGTTTCTGTTTCCCAGAGAAATGTACACGGAAACATATCTTTTTGTACCAGTCTGCCATTTTTTCCATCGACAATAAGAAAAGGCTAACGATTCCTGAAAGGCTTTGGACATCTGCTACTTTACTGAGTTTGGGGAATTCATTTCCTCAAGAAAATAGGTTTTTTTCTGGTGGGGGTGTGTGGGGGATGGGGAGGAGGCCATATTTTATACCTACTTCCTTCAAATAAACCAAGCCAACCAAACCAAAGCAAAAAATGAAGTAGCTGGAGGTGGTAATTATATGATTAGGGGGATAGCTATCAAGATAATTCAGAAGGGAAAGTAGATTCAAGAACAACTAAGCACCAGGAGTTCCAGATTCTCTCTGCATTACTGTGTGACTTGAACAAACCATGCCCCTCTCTGGGTCTCAGCTTTGTCATTTGTGTGACAAGAAAGTTGGATAAGGTGGTTTTGGGTTCTCTAGAGTTCTAAGAGTTTAATCCAGTGTTTCTCAGACTGGGGTCATGAAGCTTGGGGGTCTGCAAACATATTCTTGAGGCTCTTTGAGTTATGAGAATTTATTATTATTATTTTGCTTTCATTTCCTTCTTTATTTTTACAGGTTTTATAGACAAACTTCTCTAGCAGTGCTTATTCATCATCAAAAGACATTTTCATAGAATAAGACTTCATTTAATTAACTCAATGTTTTTCAAAGTTGGGTCAGAGGATCTGGAGGAATTGGGGTGGCCTGCAGAAAAGCACTTTCCTTTAAAGAGGATTTATACATTATTCAAATTCTAGAAATAGTGGTTAGCTTATATATATATATATATATATATATATATATATATATATATATAAACACAAAGTTATCAAATCACAAGAAGGAAAGATAAAAAACTTGATTCATGAAATTACCAAGAACGAGAATAAAATATGACAGAGCAGGTAGTGGTGGGGTGATGGTGGTTCTGTGTGTCATTTTTAGTGGTAGAGGAGGCAGGGGATATTTTAAGTCATTCATTCATTCATTCATTCATTCAATAAATACTCACTGGGTATTTACTACGTGTTCAGCACCCACAAAGCACAGGCACTGAGGAGATGGTAAAATTATTCAGTCCCTGCCTTCCAGATGGTCATGGTTTAGTGGGGCATTTGGACGAGTAAAGTGGGTCTTGTCGTCCACTGTGATGAGGCCAGTGTTAGAACAAGCATGGCTGCCACGGAGTCCAGAAGAAGGTGGCTTGGGTGTGTGGCAAGAGTGAGGATGGTGAGCTGAGCCATGAAGGAAGAGTAAGAACTTTCAGACAAAGAGAATGTGGGAGATGAAGACAAAGACAGAAGAGAACACATTGGTTTTACAAAGGGTGATAATGAGAGAAAAGGAGTGACGGAGAAGAGTTGTTACTCTGTCTGCAGTACAAGGGCTGTAGTGGGAACATTTATAGGCCCAAATCTTGAAGGGCCATGTGGGCCAGAGAGAGGAATTTGGTCCTCCTCCTAAGGCAATAAGGAGCCATGGAAGGTTTGTAATGAAGAGAGTGACACAACCAGACATATGTTACTAAGACCCTATTGGCAGCAGTTTGTATGTAGGGGACTGGAGGAAGCCATTCTGGAGGTGGGGGTATGGGTAGGGACTAGAATGCCATGTCCAGGGGAGAGATGCTGGCCACGGCTATGGCAGAGGAGGCAGGCAAGGGGTATGGATGCTGGGCTGAGTGATATTTAGGGAGACTAAGCGGAGATAATGTACAAGAAGTGAAGGAGCAGGAGACTCCAGGAGGACCCCGAGGTTCCCAGCTTGAATGCTATTTGCTGAGATCAGGAGAAAGCAGTGGAGTAAAGATGGACAGTTTTGTGACATCATTAGAATGCAGATCTGAATTTGAATACTGGCTCAGTGACTGAAGGCAGGTTTCATTTTCCTTGAGGTTCAGCTATCTAGTTTCCCTCATGGAGAACATAGTCTCTATGTCATGTTGTGTCTGGGAGGCTTCAACAAGGCAGTGGATGTACAGGTATATCAGAAAGGGTGGCGGTCTCCAATTTGCTTTGTGTTTACACCCCAGGGAGCTCTGATCCTCTTCGACCTTCCCCAGCATTGCAGGGCAAACTTCTTAAAACCTGGGACATGAATTTCTTCTAGGGAATATTTTGTCTTCGTTCATGAAAGTACCTTTGTGGGGCAGAGGGGCCGTGGCAGGTTAAATCATTGGGAAGAGATGCCCAAAGTACTATTTTACTTAGGAAGGAGAGGTGGGAGGGGAGGGAAGGATAGGGCAAGGAGAAGGAGAGCTTGAGGTGGCAGGAGGGATGAGGGACTGGGGGAAGTGCGCTGGAAATTCCTTGATGGTAATGGGACCGGAGGACAACTTAAAAGCTGTGATGTCTAATGTTTGCTGTGAAATTGTTCATCTTCATATGATGTCAATCCCTTCTCTCACTCCCTACGCCAGACGATGAGTAAAGTTGACTACGCCTGAGAATGCTATGCGTGCATGGAAAGTTCCCAGGGACGATTATGGAGAGAACTGGGTTTCTCACTGGGTTTAAGCGGTGTGGGAAAGAGGTGAAACATGAGCAGAAGGGAACTGTTCCATTGATAGATACATTCTGCAGAAACAAGAGGTCAGAGTTAGAATGACCTGACCCTGGACGGCTCTGAGCCTCCACATGTGCAGAATAAAGGTCAACTTGATTATCACTTTCATTCATTCATTTCTTTAACGAATATTTCTTGACTGTCTACTATATGTCAGTCACTGCCATAGGTACTGGGACTATAGTTGTAAGCCTAACAAGGTTCTTGCCCTTAGAAAGCTTGCATGCTTATCAAGGAGACTTACTAGAAATTAATAGGAAAATATGTGATACCATGTCAGGCAGCATAAGAGTTATTAACAAAAATAAAACAGAGTGGGACTGATATGAGGAATTCTTAATCTCAGGAAACAAACTGAGGGTTGCTGGAGTGGTGGGGGGTGGGAGGGATGGGGTGGCGGGGTGATAGACATTGGGGAGGGTATGTGCTATGGTGAGTGCTGTGAACTGTGTAAGACTGATGAATCACAGACCTGTACCTCTGAAACAAATAATGCATTATATGTTAAAAAAAAAGAAGAAGAAGAAGAAGAAGATAGCAGGAGGGGAAGAATGAAGAGGGGGAAATCGGAGGGGGAGACGAACCATGAGAGACTATGGACTCTGAGAAACAAACTGAGGGTTCTAGAGGGGAGGGGGTCAGGGGATGGGTTAGCCTGGTGATGGGTATTAAAGAGGGCACGTACTGAACGGAGCACTGGGTGTCATACGCAAACAATGAATCATGGAACACTACATCAAAAACTAATGATGTAATGTACAGTGATTAACATAACATAATAATTAAAAAAGAAAAAGAAAAAAGAAAAACACCTGAAAAAAATAAATAAATAAAACAGAGTGAGGGAAAGACACAGGGTGGAAATGTAGAAAGGGTGGTTCAGGAAACTGTCCTTGAAAAGGTGGTGTTTGAGCAGAGACTCAAGTTAGGTGAAGGGGGAAGACACAGGGAGCCCCCATCGGATAGAGCTGCAAGGCAGAGGGAATGAGAGCTTTCTCCTCATTTTGTTCATGACAGCGGGCAAGGGACAACCGCTCAGCCCTCAGTGTTCTCATCTGAGATGAGGGCTGACATCAACCTCCTGTGGTGGAGGGAAGGGTTCCAAGAGATCATGGAGGTTATTTGGAAATAGAACACACAACCCAAATATAAGGGACTGTGGAAGAGCCAGCCAAGGACATGGGTTAATTCCACTTTTTGCTGTGGGGTTTGGTTTGGACCACACCCGGGGTGAGTTGTGAGGGCTTTCTGGGGAATTTGCCGGGTGTGGGAACTCAGCTGGGCCATGTATTAAAAATGTGAATGTCCGAACTCTGCTGAAATGACCTGGGGAAGTGCTTTAATCTAGACTATTTCCAGAGGCTCATGAATTCTGTATTACAGGGAGTCATCCCATGATTTTGCAATTGTCTTGCTGATAATACAGTCCCTGATGTATTTATCATCACAACTCAGGCAGAAAGACGCGATAAATCTTGGCTGCATAAGGACTTGGCTACTTTGATCTCATTCCTTGCTTAACCCTTCACCCACTGGCCAATCCCTTTTGAAGAATTACATGGAAGCGCTGGCATTATCTTTGCTTTTCTCTGGACTTGTAGATATTTGTCATTCCTCTTGGCTGCTGTAGTAGACATTGTTGGTTGCCTACCCAGTAGCCATTATTCTTTCTCATTAGTGAGGCTGAAAATACTAGAAATTGTTCCCAGAGTTCCTTGCAGCATGGATATGGATATCATTTATGTATTGTCATAATAGTGCTGTGTAACAAACCTCTCCAAAACTCAGTGGCTTAACACAATGAACATTTATTTAGCTCTTGAGTCTGGGATTGTATATTTAGAGCAGTCGTGTTTCTTCTGGTCTTAGCTGGGCACACTTTCATGTCTGATGGTTGACTGGCCGTCAGTGGGGGCAACTGGGGTGGCTGAGGTCTGTGTCTCTCATCCTCCATCAAGGTAGCCCAGGTATGACCTCATGTCAATTCCTTGATGCTGGGCCAACACCTGCCCCCATACCTGGAAGCACTTACTCACCTGTGGAGGACCTAGAAGACATCTCTTAGTTTAGTTGGATCTTATTTAATGTTCATATTAACAGGTAGGAGTGCCTTCTGTGGACTGGCTCACTGAGTGCCATTCCTAGTATCTTTCTGACTCCTCTCTGCCTGCTCCCATGGGGTGGTGTGATCCTTGAAATCCAGTCTCTGTCTTTGGCATCAGACTGTTTTTAGTGCAGACCTCTTGATGTTTTGAAGCAGACTCTCTTCCTGACCCTTGTTAACCTGTGAACCCCTGGCTGTGGTTTCTTGTCCATATATTGCAGTATCCACTATGTGACTCTGGCGCACACTGTCATGCTCCCCGGGACCCCACATTGAAGAGTAAAGACATTGTCATGCCCTGTGGTGGCTGCACGCAGACTCATCTTCACCTCCCTATAGGCTCTGCGAGCTTTATCACGTTGTACCCTCAGCACCCAGAACAGCCTTTGGTACATGGCTGATGTTCCACTCAAACAAAAGTCCAAACTAAGCTATAATAAAGTCAACCTAGAAAAGGAAGCAGTGATTATTCAGAGCCGAGACAGGTTCATTAAAAATAAGTCTTGTTTCTTTTTCTTTTCTATTTTTTTTTTTTTTTTTTTGATAGAGACTAACCTGTTTGGGAGATATGTCTTGCCTCTTAATTTGGCTATGAGGCGAGGCAAAAAGATACAGATGCGTTCTGTTTGGAGATGTTTTCCTAACCCTTAGCACCTTACCTCCTCTGTTGTGACAGCCATCACTCCTGGTTGGTGGCCCCTTCAGTGTCTTTTTCACCTGAATGTGTGTTCTGCAAAGGCAGGGAAAAGGTCTGTCTTGTTACTCTGTCCATAGACCCCAGAGCAGTGAATGACATACAACAGGAACTTAATGAAGAAGGAAAGAATGAACTGACACTCTCTCCCTTGTGATAATCGGAATAATGGTCCCCCAAAGATGTCCATGTCCTAACCCCTGGAACCTGGGAATATGGTAAATGATGTGGCAAAGAGGCATTAAAGTAGAAGATGGTACTGAGGATGCTAATCAGCTGACTTTAAAATAGGGAGAATGTTCTGGATTATGCAGGTAGCCTTAATGTAATCACAAGGATCCTTACAAGCATAAGACAAGGGCAGCAGAGGAGGTCAGAGAGGTACAATATCAGAAGTCCCACTGCTGGCACTGAGTGTGGAGGGGAAGGGCCATGAGCCGAGGAACGCAGAAGTTTGAAAGGAACATCAACTTTGCACTAAGTGCTGTTCTAGACAGGATGTAATGGTGGGACCTGGTGGCCTCTAAAAGCAAGGAAGTGGATTGCCCACCAAGAGGCTCCAAAAAGGAATGCAGTCTTTGCTGACACCTTGATTTCAGCTCAGAGAGACCCATTGCTGGGCTCCCAGCCTACACGACTATAAGATAAATGAATTTGCATTGTTTAAGCTGCTAAATTTGTGGCAAGTTGTTGCATCAACCATGGAAAACAAATACACCTCCTGCTCTGGTCTGAATGTTTGCGTCCTCCCCAAATTCATATGCAGAAATCCCAAGGCCCAAGGTGATAATATTAGGGGTTGGGGTCTTGGGAGGTGATGAGGTCATGAGGGTGGGGCCTAGTGAGTGGGATTAGTGACCTTACAAAGGAGGCACCAGAGGGCTCCTCATCCCTTCTGCCACGGAAGGTACTCAAGAAGCCTGTGACTGGGAAGAGGTCCTCCCCTACCATATGCGGGCACATGGTCTCAGACTTCCAGCCTCCAGAGCTGTGAGATATAAATTTTGTCGATAAGCTACCCAGTCTGTGGTATTTTGTTATAGCAGCCCGAATGGACTAAGACAGATCCTCTTACCCCCTTGCTCACCTCCCAGGGGTTTTCACTGTTAAAAAAATTCTGGACTGGCAATCAGAGAAAGACATGTATCATATGACCTCACTGATATGAGGAATTCTTAATCTCAGGAAACAAAATGAGGTTTGCTGGACTGGTGGGGGGGTGGGAGGGATGGGGTGGCTGGGTGATAGACATTGGGGAGGGTATGTGCTACGGTGAGCGCTGTGAATTGTGCAAGACTGTTGAATCACAGATCTGTACCTCTGAAACAAATAATGCAATATATGTTAAGAAAAAAGAAAAGAAGAAGATAGCAGGAGGGGAAGAATGAAGGGGAG
>NW_027397086.1:10933134-11068056 GCF_003265705.2 Callorhinus ursinus
CTCTCTCTCTCTCCTTAATCTATCATTTATCATTTGCTTTCTGCTCTCTTATAATATAGTCATTTATCTTTAAGCTTATACTCTCAATGCCTGGACTTGCGTATCTCTGCAGCTCCAATGCTTGAAAAGTAGTGGGTGTTTAATAAACCTTGGTTGACCAGAAGAGAAATCTATTTGAAACCTGTTATTTGGAATCATTTAATCTGCAACCTTACAGCTGGGCTTCGGCAAGCACCTCGTCTACTCTTCTCATTTTGCCAGAAGGGAAACTGAGACCCAGAGTGGGGGAAGGGCCTGGCCCAGAGCCCCACACCCCGTGTTCGAGGCAGAGATTAGAACTCAGGTGCCCTGACCTATGGTCCGAATTTCTTTTTATTCCACCATGTGGCCCTTCGATTATCTGTCTTCATGAAAGTAACACTTGCTGCCGTGACAAGAAGTCTTAAAAATTTGATGGCTTCACACGAT
This sequence comes from Callorhinus ursinus, assembly GCF_003265705.2. NCBI lineage: Eukaryota > Metazoa > Chordata > Mammalia > Carnivora > Otariidae > Callorhinus > Callorhinus ursinus. Next base: position 10,933,603 of record NW_027397086.1, read on the forward strand.
AGTTTATTTTGGGTTCACATGACGTCCACTGGCCGTGGGATGGACAAAGACTCACTCTGTCATCTTCAACACATGGCCTTCAAGATTACCCAGAGCCTGATATACCCTGCTCTGCCCGTGTTCTGTCGGCTGAAACAGCGTGGGAGATGTAGTCCACCTGGGAGCCGAGCAGGAAAGCAGAAACTGGTGTAGCAGACAGCTGCCCATCTCAGGCGCCCCATCCTGGTACCCTGGGTGTCCTTCCATTTCGAACATTACGTTTAAACATTTTCTGCACCTACCTACCAGCTTTCCGTGGGCCCTGAGGGAGCCAGAAGTATATCGAGCGGTGTTGATACTATTATTATTGTTGTTATTTACACTAATCATAGAGGCAAGCGGCAGACAGGAACCAACTTGAACTCCTTCGCCGTGTTTAACCCGAAACACATTTCGCCAGGCAATTTCCTCTTAATCTTTAAACCTATGTGTATTTCAAGGGAAATTTAATCCTTGTGTTTCTGATTCATTTGCACTTAACTCATCAAAATGTTGCTTTGCAAGGTGTGTTTGATGTACAAGAAGGCTCCTAAGCCCTTTCATAAGCCTTTCAAATGCCTTTTCTCTTTGAAGCAGAAGCTTGCGCTCTTCCAGCACTAAACAGAGCTAAAGGCCAGAAAAAGTCTTCAGTTACCATCCAACCCCAGAGGCCACACATTAGGGTGGTTTGCACAGGTCAGCAGTGGAAGCTGCCCCTGCTTCCAGGGTGGGGGGAGACCAACAGCCTGTGGTTAAATGCCCACAGGGAGTGAAGATGTGCAACTTCAGGCCTGCTGGCCTCTGAGCCTTGGCTACTGCTGTCCCGCAGCCTTCAAAGCCCGAGCTCCTGCTTGCTGCTTACAGGCAGCAAAGGCCTTCTCCTCCTCTAATACTCAGCTCTTAGCACCTCTCTGAAGACCTCTTAGGAGACACGGAGCACTCCTCTTTTTGTGTCTCATTATATCCTATAATAGTGATGATAATAATAATAATAATAATAATCTGTACTGTTAACTGAGCACTTAGTATGTGCCAGGTACTCTAAGTACCTTACTTGTGTTAACTCATTTAATCCTCTCGACAGTTCCATAAAGCAGGTATTAATTTCAGCTTCCTTTTGCAGAGGAGGATGCCAAAGAACAGAGTGGGTAAGTAACTTGCCCAAAGACCACAGTAGGAAAGTCAGCATAGCACTGACTGCACTTAACCACAGCACCTCCTAGGCTCTCTGCAGGGAGGCACCTAGTCCTTTCTGTGTCTGCACACTATCAGAGAGCCTGGCCCAGAGCAGTCCCTCAAGAACCACTTGAGAGGCTGGATAGTGTGGGGTCGAAGAGCACAGAGCCAAATCCCACCCTCTGCCCCTTTATTTGCTGAGGTCTTGGAGAAGATACTCAACCTCCAGATGCCTCATTTTGCTCATCTGTCAAATGATGATGATGCTAGCATCTATCTATGAGTTGTGAAGATTGAGTTAATACATGTACGGCTCTTAAAATGTGGCCGGACCCATGGAACATGCTTGGTAAATATTTGTTAGATATTGTAACTGAATGAAGATGCGAATGGCATGCATACATCAGTTTTCCAGGTACAGGATGCTGGGAGGGTCTGTGGATGGTTTGGAAGACAGACCCAGACTCAGAAAAGGTCTCAGCATGGGGTGCCTGGGTGGCTCCGTCAGTTAAGTGTCCAACTCTTGATTTTGGCTCAGGTCATGCAGGGTCATGAGATCCAACCCCACATTGGGCTGTGCTCTGGTCGTGAAGCCTGCTTAAGATTCTCTCTCTCCCTTTCCTCTGCCCCCCCCCCACCACCACAAAAAAGAAAAAAAGAAAAAGTCTTAGCAGCTTGCAACTCCAGATGGAATTCTGCAAAATGCAACGTACTGGGCTGAACGAGCTATCCTGTGCTCAGATCTCAAACATTGGCAGCACGGGCTTAGGATGGGGGAGATATGTCTACGGCCCAGCGCCCATCAAAGGTACATAGGTGTCAGCATTGACAGTCAGCCCCAGTCTGTGGCATGTAACTGTCCAGCTTCAGGTCCATCATTAGGAATGTATTGTCTAGAACAGGGAAGAGCCTGCCCTACTCTCTTAGGTGTTCAATCTATACCAGGAGAAATGCAGAAACTTATGGGATCCCATTTGATGATTTTTTCTTCTAATGTATTTGTATGATTATAGAACATATTCACTGCTGACAATTTTGAAGTTTGAGAAAAATGAGGAAAAGAAAATACTATCTGTGTTTGTACAGCCACCTCTTACCAGCTTGGCTGTATTTCCTCCTCTGTAATCTCTTATTAGATGTATTCATATCACAGAAGTGAGTTGGAATTTCTCAGCCTCCTAAGACCTGGGTACATTTGGCTCAGCTCCTCCTTCTATCCTCTGTAGAAGCCCAGACATCTTAGGATTTCTGCAGAGACCTTGGGAGCTTGCATTATTACCACATCTCTGACTCAGATGTCTCATCTCTCAACTCATTCTTGGATTTGCTTTTGGTTCTCTCTCTTTGGAAGAAGTCTGCCTGTCGTGAACAGAGGATGGCTCTTTCCCCTTGCAAAGAGTCCTTTCTACCAGTGCAAGTGCATATATGCAGCCGTGCATGGTATGCAGAGGAAATTTTCCTGATGGATTGAGGACTAAGGGTGGAAGAGAGACAGCTCTGCCACAATCCAGGTGGTACAGGGCTTTGGCTCCGGTGGCAGGGATGAGGTGTTGCAATAGGACCAGAGTTGCATTCCATTCTAAAACAGAGCCAACAGGAGAGAAAGAAAAGAGTCAGGGATAATTCTAAGGTTTGTAGCCCGAGCGATGTGGTGAATGGGGAGATTAGCTGAGATGGAGAATAGTAGGAGCGGAGCAAGTCAAGTGTATTTCCTTCCCTGGAGTCCTGCCTTTGGCTTCCTATCACACTTGAGATAAAATCCACAGTTCTCATGATGGCCTCCAAGACCGTTGCTTATGATCTGGCCTCCTGCTTGCCCCCAGTCTCATTTCCTGCTGCTCCAGAGGCAGAGACAGGCTGTCCCCTCCCTCGTGGCCTTTGCACTTGCTGTTCCTCCTGGCTAAGTACTTCTCATGGATATTGTCATGGTCCTCACCGTGGACCACATACACTGTGTGTCCCGAGTCCCATCTAAGACCAGGGACCATTGATCTGGAGGCCATCCCATGCCTAGGGGAGGAGGGGACCTAAAGGCTGAAGCTGAATTCGTAACAGCCAGGAAGATAAAACATCATCAAGTGGACATTGTGATGAACCTATTGTATTGGAAAGCTACATTTTGAAACCCGACGAGAAGCAATTGCTGAACTCATTCCAAACAGGCATGTTGACATGATAGCTGTGATTGGGTAGGATGATGATCAAAATTTCCCTCAAATTACGGGGCTGCATTTCCTCCATTAAATGGTTAAGGCTTTACTTAATTACTTCCTGCAAGAGAGAGGTTTTTTTTTGTTTGTTTGTTTTTTAATCCTTTTTACCTTTTTGGTCATCCATTGTTAGATAATTCACTCAAAAGTTCATTGAATGTAGTTAAAATTGGACCGCTCGCAGCCTCACCGTTCCCATTCCAGTCCTGGCTCTGTCCTCTCTGGCCACACAGAACAATCCCATTTTCTTTGTTCTGTGAAAACTGCAAGGCATTTGTGCTTTGTAAACAAATCTCCCTGAGGCTTATTTTCTTTTGGGTACGTCATTCTGATTCTTTCATCCACGTCTCAGAAATGTGGTTTTTAGGGCAGCTCACAGGCTTATGGTCTGGGTTCATGTTCCCTTTTCTTCTGTCCCTCAAGGTACCATGTAATAGGTGTTCAATAATCTTTAGCATCTTTAACCAGCAGTGGTGATGCTGCTGGTAACTAGCGCGAATCAAGCATGTACAAAGTGCAGGCACTGCTCTAAGCACTCTGATGCTTTCACCCAGGTGAGGGCTGTGGTTGTCCCCATCTCACAGGGAAGCAACTGAGGAACAGGGAGGTTACATAACCTTCTCAAGGTCACTCCATTAGGAAGTATTGGAGGTAAGATTCAAAGCAGGGCTATTAATGATATGTATTAAGTGCCTATTATTTGCCAAGTGCTTTTATATAACTTACTGAATCCTCACTTCAACTCTGGGAGGTATGCATCATTATCTCTATTTTATGGACGAGGAGATGGATGTTTCCTGAGTGAAGAAATCTGTCCGAGGTCACCTAGCGTATAAGTGGCAGAGCCTAGCTTTGAACTAGGTCTGCTCTGCCTTCAAATGAAGGTTCCGTCTGCATGTCTGGGTTACAAGATATCTAAAGAGATCATTAAGCCCATAACCTCTGCCTGCACCCACATCCAAGCATCACACGCACTGGGAACTAGCTCTGCGTTCATTATGTATGGTGGGCGAAGTTTACACATAAGGAACCGTGACAATAATGCCACTATATTAAAAATGTGAAGATTCCAGTAAGTTTCCGAGCGCATGTGCTACAGTAAAGTCTTCTCTCTCTCCCCAAGCAAGTGTACAGCTTTCCGTTGATTTGCTTCGCCTCACACAGTTATTACAGCGAGATTTCCCCCAGTGTCCCAGCCTCCCTTCAAGCTCTCATTTTAGATTCCCCTCCTAGATGCAGCCATTTAAATGCATATCGGCAGCAATCGAGCCCACCAGATTTCTTTCCCATTAGCTGGGAAGATGGTCCTGTTAGTTATCTATCTGAGCTGAGTGAAAACTCTGGCGGGCTGGGCAGAATTGCTTTGTGACATGACCTGGTTTTGCCTGTGTTGGCAAGAGGATGACTTGCAGTGAGATCCCGGTGGTGTGGGAGGGGAATTGGAGGAAAAGAGGGGAGGGGCTTGTCGTAGGGACATGGGAAAGCAGGTAGGGAAGGGCGTGTGGGCGGGGAGGTGCACGGGGAACGGTGCGCATCTGTACTTACAGCGTGGGGTTCCTGTGTGAGGTAGATTGTACGTTGGAGTGGGTTTTAGATGAGAAGAGAAATGTATGCATGTAAGGTGGTGGATGGGTGTACCTTGGATGGATGGATGAGTATGTTGTCGGGGTCTCTGAGGCAGCTCATGGCCTAGTGTTGAGGGCCAACAGACTCTATTCACTGGCCCTTAGGTTTGGGAAGGCTAGCCCACCCAGCTGAGGAGTGCTGGATAGGGCGTATGATCTCCCAACATGGCGGCAGGTAGGAGCAGAGAACTCTACACTCAGAGCTCAAGCTTGTTCCCAAGAAGGAGGGCGGAGCTGAGCATGCGCAGTTTTTCTTCCTCCTCAATTCACAAAGCAGATAACGTACGTCTCCCCATGTCCCCTGGGCAAAGAGAAGGGAAGGAGACAGCGAGAGAGCAGGAGTTACACTGATTCTGCTCTTACTCCTAGGAGGAAACAGGGGGCCAGGAAGAAGGGTTCCCTCTTATCACATATGGCAACTGTGAGCTCTGTCCCTCCAGCACCCAACCCCTAGCAGGTCCCCTTTTGTGGGTGGTCCAAGAGAACGACAGTGGGAAGGCAGGTACGTGGTAGAGACACGTGTGGACGTGAGTGTTGGTACAGCACATGCAGCATGTTGTGTGCACTGTGGGCTCCCACGGGGTTCTGCTATGGATGCGGGTGGAGAGACTGCTATCCCTAGAGCGGGAAGGCAGATTTGGAGACTGGCTGCATGGACGGGTGGTTGATTCGTGGGTCTGATGCTATCTGGGTCATGGGTGTGTGTGCAGGGACGGGAGGGAGAGTGAACATTGACAGAGGTCAAGGAGTCTGCCTTCGGCTCAGGTCATGATCCCAGGGTCCTGGGATCGAGCCCCGCATCGGGCTTCCTGCTCCACAGGAAGCCTGCTTCTCCCTCTCCCACGCCCCCTGCTTGTGTTCTCTCTCTCTGTGTGTCTCTCCTTGTCAAATAAATAAACAAAAATCTTTTTTTTTTTTTTTTTAAAAAAAGGAGTGTTTATACATGCCTGTGCCTGCATGCAGTAGGGCCGTGTGCATGGCTGTGTCCGGGAGATTGTGTGCTCTGTGTGTGTGAGAGACACCAGGAGAGAGAGGGAGGGAGAGAGACCGAGAGAGACAGAGAGACACACAGGCGCACACACACACATATACAGGGAGAGAGAGACTCAGAAACCGACAGGGAGAGACAGAGAGAGACAGATAGACCCTGGATTTACAGATGTTCTTCCCTTTCTTTTTTCCGTGTCTCTCTCAATTTTCTCTTTTCCCTTTCTGGTCGCTTTCACACTTATTCTCTTCCCCCCCTAAGGCATCCTGAGGACAGGCAAGATATTACCTTAACACACCTGGTGGCAAGCCTGGCCCACGCTCACCCACGATGCCCATACTCCCATGCACCTGCACATGCACCTGCGCAGACACGCACATGTGAATGATGAAGGCACCCACGCTCTGGTCCTGAGCTCTTTGGGGCTGGCGTTCTCACCTGGACACGGTGGGCATGTTGCCATGGAGAGCAGCTGACATTTATTGAGCACCTCCTGTGTGCCAGGCCCTCTGCAGAGCGCCCTGCACCATCTTATTTAATCCTGGTGATACAGGTATGATGAGTCCTGAGTCTAAGAGGAAAGGGGGAGGTCCAGAGAGGTGAAGGAAAATCAGTTTGCCAACACCGGTCATGCATCTCAGAAGGGTTTATCTGTTGGTTCCCCTCTTCCTCCTACAATGCCCCAGCAGTAGGGGAATTTTTCCTTTTCCCTGCTCACCCTTTGGCCTCAGCTCTGCCCTGACTTCCCCTTTCCAAGCCTGACAGCAGGTACCGAGGGCGTCACGGGCAGATCCAGGCAGCCTGTTGACTTGGGGGCCCCCATCAGGCCATGGGTGTGTGGAGAAGATACAGGATTTGTGGTCAGGTTTACTTGGGTTTGGACCCTGGTTTTATGACCTAGTGATATGATTCTCAGCAGGGCACTCCTCTTCTCTGACCTTATTTGCCTCATCTGTGAAATGGATATAATAGAAACCTGCTGTTCACAGAATCCCTGGCTCAGAATACACATCTAATAAAAGGCAGTTCCTTACCTGTGCACAGCTCCCTCTCGCCTGGGCCACCTCCCTACCTCCATGCCAACTGGGGACCCACTTCCATTTGGGGGACAGTTAGAGGCTTAAGTCTCGACCATCGGAAAGGGCAGCTGAGGACATCATTCATCCGTGCACCTTTCTCCCCCATCTCAATTTTCTTCAGAGGTGCAGTTTATTTACTTTTTATTTTAATTGCTAACTCCTGCCCTGTCATCTCTACCAACCCACTAGACTCAAGAAGTCTGAGATCCAACTTCAGTCTTTGTCCCTGAGCCTGCTCCTCTCACATTACTTGTGCCTTGTCAGGGCCTTATGTGCTTTGTACCGTTATTTATCCCTATAGTGATGAGGAGGAAGCCAGAGCTCAGAGAAGGCAAGCAACTTCCCCAAGGTCTCACAGCTAGGTAAGTCTTGGAGCTGGAATTGAAGGTCTGGTCTCTCTGAACCTTTCCCTGTATCAGGCTGCCTGCCTTAAGTGCCAGTGCCAGTGCCAGTTGGGAACAGGCACAGGGGGAGAAGGTCGTGCACTGCCCCCTGCTCCCACCCACCCAGGGGGCCCAGCTCTTCTCTGGATGAAGGTGAAAGCTCCTTGTATAGAGGCTTGGAGGTTAAGCCAAGGTGCCTCCTCACTCCCTCCTGGTCACAGCAGTGGCATAATCAGCCCATTAGCAAGTCACCCAAAGTGCAGAGAAACCTTTCCTGACAAGCTGTCAGAGGCCGGCCCAGAGGTGGGCGAGGAAGCAGGGGGAGGGAGTGGGCTGCAAGCCCAGCTCGATCCATAATTTAATACCAGTGTGATGTCTTCCATCAGCCTCACTGCTGCTAACTGCTCAGGGCAGTTTTTTTCTTTTCTTCTTTTTAAATAACAGAACATTGTGAACAGAGGCAGCCGGGAATTATGGGGAGAGTCCGGGGGGTTGGGGTCGGTGGGACCAGCTCTGCGTCCAGCCGGGCCACAGGGGAGCCACACAGCTCAGCTCCCACATGGCTCCGAGCAAGCCCTAACCTCCCTGAGCTTCAGAGTCCCGTTGTGCAAGGCGGGGATTACGGTCTGGACTGCTCCAGGTCCGCTGTGATGAAAGCCGGGGAGCGCCGCGTCTGAGAGCCTGTTTCCCAAGCTTGGCTCTGTCGTTCACTAGCTAAGTGACGGAGGGCAAGTCACTGGTGCTCTCACGGCCTCAGTCTCCCTGCTGTGGAAAACAGGGACAAAGGGAAGCTGCCTGGATTAAATGAGCTCACATGTGTGGGCCTTTAGCATATTGCCTGACACATGATAAATAAGCAACAACTCCAACCCCCCCCAAAAAAACCCCAAACCCAGGCAAGCTTAAAGTTTTCAATCCTGCTGACAAGTCTGGGCTGCAGGGATGGTTCTTTACATTGTACAGAGGAAGGCACCAGGGAGTTTCATGAACTTGCTCCAAGTCACACAGCTGAGGGGTGGCCAGACTGCATTTCAGCTGGGAGGAGGGCAGGTCACACCCCAAATGCCTTCCTTCTCTTTATTCCGTGCCATACGCGTAGAGCCAGAGGCGATTGGGATTTGCCCAGACAGGAGGCCTCAGACACAGGAAGGGTCCCTCTGAGATGAGGAGCCCCTGATTACCCTGCTTGGACTCTGGGCTGTGGGGAGGGACTGTCGTGAGCCAAGCGATGGAGGCAGAAGAATTAACGCAGAGGGCCGATCCCTCCCAGCTTTCAGGGTCATTTTGGGAGTCAGGGCATGGAATGGTGCACAAGTCACTGTTTACTGGGGAGTCAGTAACTACGCACCAGGGGCAGTTCTGGGAGCCCGGAGCACAGGGAGAGTGAGACGTGGACAGGTTCACGAACTTGCCTCTGACCTAATACAGCGCCTGGACACCAGCCTGCCCTTGTATGGAGTCTTGGTTCCCATCTGCACACCTTCCCAGACAGGGGGCGATGGCAAAAGCCCATGGCTGTGTCTTGGACATCCCCTGTACGTGGGCCATCCCATGTGAGTGCGGAGGGCGTCTGAGCCCGGCCCATCCACTCGGGAGCGGAGACTGCTGAGGCCCCGAGGAAGAGCCCAGGTGGGGAAGACACCCTCAGCTCCAGGTGTGCTCCTGGAGACACCCCCCCCCCAGCAGTTTCCTCAAACACCCTCTCAAGGATGACCCCCAGCTGCTATGCACATGGAGTCCCTCTGAAGTGCTCAGGAAATCTGTGACACATTTCTGATCCTTCCTGCCAGCGTTTGTGCCCACAACCGTCCCTCTGGAATCAGGGAAGGCAGAAGAGAGACCCCCTCTATGCCGCCCAGGGTGGGAGGAGCGTGTCTTCTTTAAAGACAGTTGAGGCATTCAATTTGCAAGGCGTCCTTCAGGCTGCGCTGCCTTTGTCTTCTCTGTTCCCCCCGCCCCCCGGGCCTGGGACTGTCCTTTCTGGCTTCTTGGGGCTTAAATTCCCCAGCACGTGGGACCAACACAAAGGCTTAGAGATTGTCTTGCCCATCTCCCTCACTTGTGGCGGGGAAACTGAGACAAGAGAAGTGGGAAGATCTGTCCAAGGTCGCGGGGGACGTCTGTAGTGCAGTCAGGACCTACACTAGTCTTTTGGCATTTCACCAAGGCCGAGTAAGGGCCATGGGGAGTCAACTGTGGTTAAACAATCACCACTGTCCGTCCCCTCCTTCTTTGTCATCATTATCCATCAGCAACATCAGCGTCGATAGCAGACCAGGAAATCATTCAGGGAGAACTTACTGCGGGTCAAGCATTGCATGAAGTTCTTATTGTTGTTCATTTTAAGCCCCATTGTGACCCCAAAAAATGGATTTCGTTTTTCCCCATTTCAGAAATGGGTAAAATGGGACTCAGCAAGGGGAAGAGCCCTGTCCCATGATCACACAGCTGGTAAGCCCAGGTCAGCCTGGCCAGACTTTTAACCACCACATTCTGCTGCCAGGGACTCTGAGAGGAACAATCTGAGATGTTCTGCCACTTACCTACCCCATCCATGGAGGGCAGCTCTTTCACATCTCGCCCCCAGCTTGCTCAGAGAATTAACGGGAGGGTCTAGGGAGATCAAAAAGAAAAGTCTTTGCCAACTGGGAAGGGCAGTGGGCTTGACGGTTTGATGAGAATGGTACACGCCTGGCCTAGCCCAGCACCTGGTGTATATGCAGCAGGTAAGTAATACAAACTTGAAGAATAAATGAATGATTGTCGATGGGTACCCCCTTCTCCCCAGCAATCCTCCCCCGCTGAAAACGGGATTGTGATCGATTGAGGTGGACAGGGATTTTGTCAAGCTGGAGGGATGTAGAAGACCCTCGTGTGCCTAAACCTTTGCCTGTCTCTGTCCTGCTGCCCGTGGAAAGTTGAGCGTCTGGGAAGAGGTGTGGCTTTGTCCTGGCAGGCTGGGGCCCTGCATCCCTGGAGGTTATCAATGCTGGCTTAGAAAAAAAGGCCTGAAACTGCAGGCAAGGGAGGCAGGCAGGCTGTCCCTTCAAAGCTTTTCCTTCTTCCTTTTTTATTTTTTAATTTCATTTTTTTTTCTTTATCCAAAGGCTGCAGAGCTGAAATAATTTATTTTGGATTTGAATAGGATGCGATAAGCCGAAGAAGGGGCAGCCGGGGTGGATGTGGTAGAAGCATTAGGTTTTAAATTAGTCATCTGATGCTGGTTTGGGGACCAGAGTGAGGGCTCTGGCTGACAAAGAGGCGCCTGAGTCCCTTCAGCTGACTTCAGTGGTGGCCGGACCCAAGGGGACCGGGTGGTGCCAGAGGGATCGCCGCAGTGGGTTTGGGGTCAGGCATTTTGGGGCTACCTTCCTGGTTCGCCCTACGATTTTGCCACAGCCCTCCTGGTCCACCACCCCTGCCCCCCCGCCTCCACTTACAGGCTGTGTGACCTTGGGCAAGTGCCCTCGTCCCTCAGGGCCTTGGTTTCTTCGTGGGTAAAATGGGGATAGTGGCAGTTCTCTAGCACACAGGTACCAGCAAGCTTTTCCTGGAAAGGGTCTGATAGTAAATATTTTAGGATTTGCAGGCAGGACAGTCTTGGTGGCCACCACTCAGCCCTGCTCTTGCAGTAGGAAAGCAACCAAGGATAGTACATAAACAAATGGACAGCCACCTTATTTTTTCTTTTCTTTTTTTTTTTTTAAAGATTTTATTTATTTATTTGAGAGAGAGAATGAGAGAGAGAGAGAGAGAGAGAGAGAGAGAGAGCATGAGGGGTGGAGGGTCAGAGGGAGAAGCAGACTCCCCGCTGAGCGGGGAGCCCGATGCGGGACTCGATCCCAGGACTCCAGGATCATGGCCTGAGCCGAAGGCAGTCGCTCAACCGACTGAGCCACCCAGGCGCCCCACCACCTTATTTTTTCAAATGTTATTTACAAAAACAGGCAGCAGGGGGCAGGTGGCCCCCCCATCCCCGGGGCCCCAAGTTTGCACTCTCCTGTGCCAGCATCACTGGGAAATCTGAGGGCCCGAGCATAGTGCCTGGCCTGGTCTATTACCTGACCTGTCACAGGCCCTCCAAAGTTCATTTTCTCCTAATATCTGCTTCCTCAAATCAATCTCCTTGGACTGAGCTTTCTAAATCCCAACTGTGGTCATGTTGCTTTACGTGCTTAGAAACCCTCCACTGTGCACGGGATGAAGCCCAAATGACTTTTTCGGACACCTGAGGCCCTTCGAAACCATCCACCATTTCCACAGCCTTGATCATTTTATCCTCTGGATTCACCTGATCACAGACCCACTTGGGGGAGAAGCCAAAACCTCGCATGTCTCTGGCCTTTTGCATTTTCTGTTTTGGGGCTCCCTCTGTCCCTCTCTGTCCGCTCTGTGAACTTCCCCCCTCCTTCACAACCCACTCAGACGGTTGGTCCCCTATCCGCCAAGCCCGCTCTTGAGCCTCAGGCAGAATCGGTTCCCCCGCCCCCGTCTGCATGTGCGGGACCCTGGGTGAAGGTCATAGCGTATTCGTCTCGGACTGAGGACCAGTGGGAACCACATGTCCTGGGACAAGATACTGAGTGGCCTCCTTGGGGAGGAAGAGAACAAAGACTTTAGTCATCTGCACCCACCAGAGGCCACTTCCTGGGTTTTGTTTTGTTTTGTTTTGTTTTGTTTTGTTTTTTGTTTTGCTTTTGCCTTTGGGGGGGGATTGGTTTGTTGCTTTCAAGATCACCACCTTTATGCTCGCCTATCCACAGAGAGGGGTGGTGGGTGGGTGTGCGGTAGACAGGCAAGGAACTTTGCTGGCAGAGAAGGTTTAAACTTTATTGTTAGTTATTATTTATATAGTTGGGGGACCTGGTGCAAATTACCCCTACAAATCCTTTTCCTTCGCTCGAAAGAAGCCAAGATCAACCGAGGTAGAATCCATATTCTGCCGGTTCGCTCGAGGAAATGAGAGAGTATAGGTGCAGTGCTTAGCACATAGTAGGTAATCAAGAAATATCTCCGGCCCTCTGCAAAGATGTCTAGGGCCAGATGTGAGGGCTAGATTTGGGGCAGAGGCTGGCCTGTCGAGTTTCTCACTTCATTCCCGTCTTGTGAGGGAAATGGGGGAACATCTGGGTGTGCTGTGGATGGAGCCAAGGTGCGGGCACAATGGGGAGGGGATGCGGTGCTTGCTCAATCTCACCTGCACCCATTAACCAGATGGAACTTGGAAATGAGCCTCAGAGTGCAGTGGGGACAACTCGGGAAGGAAATAAACACCTGGCGAGAAGGATCTCTATTTTCTCTTTAGAGCCCATTAAGTTTATGGAAACTCATGAACTTAGAGCAAACCTAATTAAGCTCAAATAGGGATTTGGGAGTGCAGGCAGTGAGTGCAGGGTGGGTCTGGTGGTGATGAGGAAAGCAAGCTCTGGAGCAAAGTGAGGCTTGATAGAAAGGAGATAGCTCTCTACAAAAGGTGGGCTCAGAGGCAGACATCTGGTATCTGGATCATCTGAGTCCAGTCTTTAATTCCCTCTCTGTTCCTAATGGGCGTGAAAGGGACATGGTCAAAAATGCACAGTGTTTTGTGTCTGACAGATCAGGGATAGAATCCTAGTTCTTCCTCTCTGTAAGCCTTAATTTCTCACCTATAAGATGGGAATTTCTGCCTTGAAATGAGACAGGGGTGCTGAATGTCGGACATGTATGGGTGCCCAAGAAATGGGGTTGGGGTGACTGGGGTGTCTCCGGGTCCAGATGGGAGGGGAGAGCTCCTTCTTCCCCTATGCTTAGGGCTCATTCAGCTTCCCCGCTGGCTCTCCTCTTCCCTCCTCCTGTGCAGACTGATGGCATTAAAGAGCTCTGCTCTTCCCCTTCCTTCCTGTGCACCATAACGTTGCAGGGTCCTCCCTTTGACACTGGCCTCCACCATGGGACTTCCCAGTGAAAGTGATGGAGACAGAGTCTTGAAGATCATGTGTACATTGTGGCTTGCTCTCACCTCTGTTCCTCTGTGCATGGAGGAGAAGCTTATGGAGAAGTTACCCTGTTGTCTGAGTCCAGGCCATTCTAGACCATCGGACTGCCAGCCAACACCAAGCTGGGTGAAAGTGCCAGTCAAGATCAACACAGCCCCTTCACCAGGCACAGACTCATGAGCAAAAGCACATGCGTATTGTGTTAAGCCACAGAGTCTTGGGGTGGCTTGTAACAGAGCATGTATTGTGGTAAAATAACTGATACACTCTACCCAACAAGTTCTAGCCATTGTTCAGAGCTCACTTCAAATGCCTGCTCCTCTGGGAAGCACCCCCAAGCACACGGTGAGGAAGCCATCTTCCTCCTCAGACTCTTGAGGCACGCAATCTGTAGCTACACACTCAGCCTTTGTTAAGTGTGTGGGCTCTGTGAGGATCGGGGCAGGCTCAGACTAATGTCAGCGGCCCAGGGCCCAGTGCAGGGCTTGAACCAGAGTAGGAGTGAGAAAATGTTGGATGGATGAATAAGCGTGTTCCACAGATCTGTGTGCATGAGCACATGGATCCGAGCCATGGTTCTCTTCGGCCTCCTCTTCCTCAACCAAGTGTCTGGAAAAGGGTGCAGTTTGGGTCCTGGGTTTTCTCTTGCATTCCCCAGAGCAGATGCTGGGAGTCGTTCCATATGCTGGGCTCCGGGCTCTGTGCTTTATTATGTTATGTGATGTTTGCACTAGTCCAGGAGCCAATGACACTGGGTGAGTATTTATGAAAACTATGCCAATACGTCAGTGCTCAGTGTTATCTTAGTGAATTGCCCTAAACCTCCAAGAGGGAGGAACCATCATCACCTGCATTTCACATGTGAGGATCTGGAGGCTCAGAGAAGTAGAGCAATTTGCCCAAGATGAGTCAGTAGTGGGGTCTTGGTTTGAACGGAGGTTTGCCGGATGAGGGAGCCCATGGTGGTGGGCATTGTCAAGGAGTTCTTGACAGAGCAGAGAACTGGGAAGGGTGGATGGATTTGAATGGAAAGCAGGCTTTGGCTCAGTAAAGAAAGCAATCAAACAGATTGGCTGAAATAATCACATTGGGCAGAACCCCCTCGACGTGTCACTGCTGGCCCAAGGAACAGGAACTCTTGGGGGTTTGAAAGAGGAAGCTTCCACTGGGCTTTAGGCTGTTGTTGGCTCCGAGCCATGGGAGGAATGACTACCCTGTCAGTGAGATGGTGAGAGTTTGCATTTATTGGTCCCTGAGAATCAGGTGGAACAAGGGGCCACCTGCCAGTCTCTCTTGAGGCAGCACTGGGCTACCTTCTTGTATCCTCTGAGCCCAAGTGGCATGTGAGGCAGCCAGGATCCCCCAAGGGGTTGGGTGGTGGGGGGAGGTTATTCACAGATCCACTTCTCACTGTAAACTGGCCCTGGACCAGAGGGGAGCCACTGAAAGCCCATTCTGGTCTCACATCCAATTTTCCTACTCTAGTCCCCCTTTATGAGCTTTGAGGCTGATAGATTATCCCCAGATGACTTGCCTGTCTCTTTCACAACCGATTCAAAATAGGAGGGGAGCAGGGTGCTTATTTTTCACCCTCAAGGCCCCCCCGCAAACAGCAAGAACTTTGGAGGAAGTAGGTAATGAGCTTTCTATCACTAGAGATATGCAAGTAGAGACTGAATCACTATATATTGGATTTTTTGGAGGATGTATTGAATGGTATCATTTCCCCTAAAATGCTAAAATTCTATAATTTTTCTTTGAGACCACCAATAGGAAAATTTTAGATTGTACACAGTATTAAAACTGGCCCAGTTACAGTAGCAGTTTTGGTTAAAGAATGATTTCCATGATTGTAGATATGCCATAGCCCACATATTATAATAAATAACACATCAACATTTTTTTTTTCTTCTTCTGATTCTGGCAGGACCATTATCAAGAGAAGAAAGGCTCTAATGACAATTCCCTGCATCTCTCTAAAAAGGCTTTTCATGTCTGGCCTCAAAGCGGACAGGGAGGAAGCTGTGCATCTTCCTGTGGCCAGCCTCCTGGGCGCTGCCCGCTGTCTCTGCTCTGTTTGGGCCAGGCTGGAAAAATGCCTTTGCTGCCGTGGGCATTGGCTGGGAGGATGGCACAGGGGGAGATTTCCTGGAGATAAAAGACAAATGAGAGAGACGCATGTGAAGTCACAATAACATGCATCCCCTACTAATAATCATTAGTGAGAAAGAAGCCCCCAGTCACTGATAAGGAAGGTACAGTATTACCTGCCCCCCAAAAGCAAAGTAACACTTGCTGAGCACCTACTGGGTGCTCTGCCCTTGGAGTACACATTTATGTTTATCCTCACAGCAACCCTGTGAGGTAAGTCAATGACCCCACTTTACGGATGGACTAATTGAGACTCAGAAAAGAAGAAAAGGACATGCTACAGGTCACACCACACAACAAAGAAATGTCTGAGCTGGAGTTTGAACACATGCCTAGGAGGGGCTAAAATCAGACCTCTTTTCATGTAAATGGAGGCCTGATGTGGGAAGACACGTCCAAAAAAATGTGCTTTCCCTACTGTGCATGGCTGAATAATGGCCAGCCCAAAGATGTCTGTGTCTTAATTGCCAGGACCTGGGAATCTTAACTTATATAGTGAAAGGGACTTTACAGATGTGATCATGTTAAAGATTTTGAGTTGGAGTCATTATCTGGAGCTCCTAGCTGTAATCAAAAAGGTCCTTATAAGAGAAAGGCAAGCGGGTCAAAGGCTGGAGACAGTGACATGATGTCGAGGCAGGTCTTGGGGTGGTGTGGCCAGAAGTCAGGGAATGCCACAGCCTCTAGAAGCTGGAAGGAAGCAAAGAATGAGTTCTTCCCTGGAGCTTCCAGAAGAAAGCAGCTCTGTCGCGCCTTGTTTTTCATCCCTGACACTCATTTTGGACTTCTGACCTGTAAGACCTGTGAGAAAAATCAATTAGTACTGTTTTAAACCACCAAGTTTGTGCTGATTTGTCACAGCGGTTACAAGAAACTCATATACACCCCATCTTTGATGGGAGATGCAACTGGATAGTCACATTCTTTTTTTTTTTTTTTTAAAGATTTTATTTATTTATTTGACAGAGAGAGACACAGCGAGAGAGGGAACACAAGCAGGGGGAGTGGGAGAGGGAGAAGCAGGCTTCCCGTGAAGCGGGGAGCCTGATGCGGGGCTCAATCCCAGGACCCTGGGCTCATGACCTGAGCCGAAGGCAGACGCTTAACGACTGAGCCACCCAGGCGCCCCCGGATAGTCACATTCTTGCTGACTTCCCCCGGGTCCTAATTCCATCTTGGCCTCTATGAGTCTGAGACATTCAGTCAACTCTGGCTTAGCAAAACGCCGCACTCTTGAGAGGAGGGGATGAGACTAGGTGACTTTTAAATGAGCACGTTGACTTTGATGGTCAAGGACAGTGTTCGACAAACTATGGTTCCCAGATCTGTGCTGGTCTGTGAACTGCTGGGAAGAAAGCATCCACCCTTGTCCTTCCCCACCCACGGGCTCCACCTCTTGGGAGGAGGAGCAGTAAGTCCAGAAAATGGGTGGAAATAAGTGTTTAAAGCCTTTTGCAGCAATTTGGCATTGCTGAGACATCCAAGCATGTGACCAAAGGGCTTGTTGAACAGGGTGCAGACCAGCCTGCCTGTGGTTGGAAGTAGATGGTGAGTTGCAGGGGAATGAACCATGTCTAGTCACACACAGCAGTCCCCCCAACGGCCCACGATGGTTTGGGAGTCAACCCCAACACCAACTGGTCCTTTGCCCCCGAAGGTTTGAGAAGCACAAGTCCAGGGCCCTATAAGTTATCTGGGTACAGACTTTGTGAGATCCAAATGTCTCATCTTTTTTGAGCCTAGGGCTCCCAACAGAATCATATGAGTATTTGCATTCATATTTTGCTGACCTAAAACCTCCAGATTGAGTCTCCCCTGGCTTTTAAATGCTCGTGAAAATTCTGTTCTTGTCTGTTTTGGTTCCCACCACAAAGGTCTCTGTTTCTGTTTTCCATGCTCTTTCTCAAGGTTTCAGCTTCTTTGGACACATCTGCCCTTCTGTGCTGGCAACCTCACACCAAGAGGATGGCTGAAACACATGGCAGACTTTGGTGGAGTTGGGGCAAGAGTTCTCTCCCTGATTCTGTGCCACACATAGTGACCAGGATCCCAACACCATGCAGGGACTGTGCCCTAAGCCCTGTACAACTTGTCACCAGCACACCCCCTTTGGCTTCTCTGCAAAGTCCAAATCCATCTCAGGCCTTAGTGGAGAAGGGGGCAGTGGCCATCCACATGGCCTCCTCCCTGGACGCTGACTTGGGCAGTCAAGATCTGACAGAAGCAACAACACTTCTCGGGGTTTGAGTTTAATCTTGAGGCAGAATCAATGGAATTTGTGATGGGATTAAATGCAAGGAAGCAAGGGGGAGGGAAGAGGCTAGGATGATACTCAAGATATCTCACCTGGGTCCCTATGTGGGCAGAGGTTCCACTTACCACTTACCACGGTAGGGAGCACTGGACAAAGGTCAAGTTTAAGGGGAAGACAGTGAGGTCAGCATTGAACACTCGGAGTCAGAGTCTGTGGGAGGTAAAGTGTGGAACTGATTTTCTTGTGTGGCCATGAAAGATAGCCACAGCCTCTGACACCGGCTCACAGGTAGGCCTCAGTACTGTTAAGAGCTGGCCTGGTGCTCCCACTGGGCCGTGGCCTTCTCGCATGGGACACAAGCACCCTCACAGAACCCCAGAATCAGAGAAGGTCACTCAGTGACTGCAGCAAATGAGACCAACAGCAAGACCACATTGTAATCTTGCCTGGACACAGAGAGCAACAAGGCCATGGTAGAAATCACAACGTGCCAAACAATCCCTTCTTCCAGCTAATGTGAGTGATGGTTCTTTTCTTTCTACGTCAGTTTCAGCCTTTCTGGTTTCTTCCTTCCCTTTCCATAGGATTTACTAAGATACCCAGTTGTAGAATTAACCCACTTCCTGATGGCATCCAATCAAACGAACCCAATTGCTTGAGCCCTCCCAATTACCTAACAGAGGCTCAAATCCAACAGTGAGTCATTCCTGGCACCCCCCTCGCTGAGCCTCCTCATGGTTCCCATGGGATGTGTTCTTCCCCACTGCAACAAGCAATGGGTCAACTTTGACTGCAGGTGTGTTCCTGGTGACCTCGGGAATGAGTGACATTGACAACAGAAGCAGCACAAGGGTCACCTGGACACTGCACCTCTGGGTAGCCTGCATCTCTCTCCCAGTGAACTCCTATTGGCCCAGCTTTGGGCCTTACCCAAACGACTCTGCTCTCTAGACCCTGACAACGCTTTGGAGATGTGAAGGCAGTGAACTTGTCTCCCATTACTCAGATCTTCTTTGCTTAAACTCTCCTGGCTCCGTCCCTGTCAGTTCATTATGCAGCTTTATCCCTATCATTTCTCCTGTGTCTGCTGGAACCTGAGATCTCTCAGGGTAGTTTGTGTTTTCTCAAGGGCACTCAGGTGTTTCCCTTCACCCTGACTTTGTGAGCAAGCTTTGCTGGACACATCAGTACTGCGGAATAAGAAAAGCACACTGAATTCATGTGGAACCAGCCAGGAAGAATCCTGTCTCCAAACCTCACCCAGCAGCCCTGGCCATCCTGAGGATGCAGCTCACAGCCCTGGGACACGGATTGCCATTGGTCCTGTCCTGAAGTCTGGCACTTCTGTTTGGCTGTTAAAAAAACCCTGCCATGTTGGTTAATTATTTAAACAGAACAGAATACATTTAAGACCAGAAATTAATAAATTAGAAAAGAGAAGAGTAGTAGAATTGGTAAATCAGTTTCAGATTTAATTAGCAAAGAAGATGAGTATGAAACAATCTTTGACAATCGTATCAATTAAAAGGGACAAAATGTAAGCATTCAACACTGAATACAAGAAAGGGAATCAAAACTCTGATAAAATGGAAATTAAGTTAAATACTATGTAAAACTCTTTGTTAATGACTTTGAAAATCTGGATAAACAGAGTGATTTTCTAGAAAAGATAAAACGAATTAAGTGAATATGATACAATATGACAACAAACATGAGAGAGCTCGAGGGGGAAAATCTCAAAGAATTTCCACCCCAGATGGTAGAATCTTAAGTAGTTAGGCAAATTCTTCTAACCCTTCATAACACAAATGACTCCTCCTCTGTGTAAAGCTTTTCAGAAGGTAGAAAATTAGGGAACGCAAGCTAAATAGGAAAAGATGACACAGCAATTTTGACCAAGTTTTGAGAGAAAAATTTGTGATTCAAGATTTTATACCGTCAAATAGAGTCAGTGGGAAGACCTCAGCTACATAAGGCCCATGGAATACCACTCACAAGAGAGGTGATGTGTCACATTAGTGGAAAACAATGGATCAGTCAATAAATGATGTCAAGATGATTAACTATTCAGTAAACACATGGATTTAGATCACTGCCTTATACAGATCACTCAACTCCAGGTAGACTGAAGACAAGAAAATTTTAAAAAAAGGAAAGCGTATTTGGGTTAAAAAATAATAAACAAATATTTACCTGATTGTAGAATGCGGAAAATCTCCTTAAGTATTAAAAATATATTTTAAACATGGAACACTACACCAAAACAAATGATGTAATATATGGTGATTAACATAACAATAAAAAATTAAAAAAAATATTTTAAAAAACACACACTAAAGGAAAATATTGGTAGATTAGACTAAAAAAAAGCTACATGCTTCAAAAACTTCATAAACAAGTCAAAAAGCTAAATATAAACCAAAGAAACATTTACAGCATATATGGCAGACAAATGGTTGAAGCTTAAGAATACAAGAAAAACAAAGAAGCTCTAATAAAATGGGCAAAGGATGTGGGTACATAAATCAATAAAAAGTGAAGTAGAAAGGTTCAATGCTTGGTAAACAAGAGAAAATAATCTCCCCGGTGATCAAAGAAACAAAAATTTAAGTAATACTGATACGCCATTTTCACTCATTGAATTGGCAGAGATGAAGGAGAATTACTGCTCCCAATGCTAAGTGAGCTCGTGGAGGAAATGGGCATTTTCGTGCATGGCTGGTGGTATATAAAATATGTACAATATCCGGGGAAGCAATTTTGCCAAATGTGACAAAAGCTTTAAATATATACACATCTTGGATCCAGCAGTTCTATTTCTAGAGATGGATCCTAAAGTAATGACCATGTCTGTTTATGCAGAGATTTATGGATGAAAACATGCATTGGAAGATTATTTAGAATAGTGAATTCCAAAATCAGGGGATTGGTTAAATCATATAGTACCATAGTATGAAATACTATGCAGCCATTAAAAATGAAATAGAAGAAGAAATTTACTGACACTTGAAATGCTCGTGCTATGTGGCTGAGTAGAGTAAGTGGAGGGCAGAAAATCTGATGTATGTGACTTGTACATGGGAGTGTGTGTGTGTGCATCCGCATGGAAGGAACGTTCCAGTGACATACACCAAAATATTAACCACGGTTTTTCCTCTGTATGCATTTTTTCTTTATATCTCTGTTGGTGTATAAAAAATGTAACGCCGATGTCAGCACACCCACTGATTCTCTGACTCAGTGCCTCCAGAGTGTTTGAGGTCTTCTAAACTTCTGAGAGTTTCTGTGCCCCCTGCTTCCTGGCTTGGCTCCACTCCATGATCCTGTCTGTACATGTTATTTTTATTTTTCTTCACATCTGTCTGAGCACAAAGTCCAGCCACTTCCCTCAACGCCCTGGCAAGCCCCCCTGTCACTTGCGCATGAACTTGACGGGTGTGGGGGCTTGTGGGAAGGTCTCAGGTATTCTGCAACAGGTGGTCTCCCGCCTTTTTCCCTGCTCTGTCCCCTTTTCCTTTCCTGCCTAATTTCTCATCCATGACTACTCTTCTCTGGAGTCACAGGAAAGGTCTCTCCTTTGTCTCATTCAGGTTAGTTTCCACATTTAGCCTCCCTCTTCCCAAATAACTTCCCCAAACACATGCCATTTCCTTACAAAAGAAATTCTGCAGGGCGGGGGGCCGGGGAGGTAAAATTTCTCCGTCTTGTTAGATCAGCACAGCGTACAAAGCCTCATGCAAATGCAGTGTTAGTTACTGCCTTCCCCCCGCCCCTTTACGAATTTATTTTCTTTTATTTCACTGCCTTTTTACTTACATCATAACATTTTTTCACATTGCTACCCAGTTTCCAAAGTTATTATTTTTTTATTGGAAGAATAGGTGATCTACTTACTAAGACTACTTTTCTCTAAAAATATTTACATTTCCCTAGTTCAGTTTGGCTCCTGCATTCTCTCCACATTGAATTAGACTGAATTGCTGTGGGTTTCTTTAGGAAGGAAGGTTAACGTTGATTGAGGACCTATTACATGCTAAGCAATGCGCTAAGTGCTGTGTCTATATTATCTCATAGGTGCCACAAATCCTTTTTGGAACAAGGTGGGTGTATAAATACGTTCTGAAAGGACATGAGCTCATTCAACCCGCACAGCCACCAGGGTACCATCCTGGTCACCCGTAAGGAAGCGGAGGCCAAGAGCAGTGGCATTGCTGGAGGTCATGCAGCAGGAAAATTGCAGGTTTTGGATTTGATCTCAGGCCTGCCAGCTAGCCCATCCTGGACTACACATTCCAGACACCAGGCAGCTGTCCGCGCCCCTCCTAACCCACTCTCCGCTTGAGCTCATGGCTCCTGCCAATCCACGTGCACCTGTCTTGGGGCTATGGCAGATGGGAGTAAATTTGGCATCTTTACATTGAATTTTATCTATTTCTACCTGCCCCCCGCCTTTCCTTCTCTCTCTCCCATCTTTTTGGGACTATATGGGCTCTTACCTGATAGGAGCTGAGTTGAGCCCTGGGGCTGCCATTCGTTGCATTGACCTGGATGCAATCAAGGCTCACATAAGTTGGTAAAAAAAAAAAAAAAAGCATCTGCCATTCTCAGGTCCTGGAAACCACTCAACTTCCCTTTTTCTGCCAGTGAGCAGAGGCAAGGATCAAAAGCCATCTGCATCTTACTAGAAAAGGTTTTATAAATGCCATATGAGACTGCCTTCCTCTTTCCAACTCAAGAGCATGGTGTGACTGACTCACCACTAGGCTCCTTGCTAGGAGGTAGAACAGTCTGGACATGGACCTGACCTCCCCTAGTGTCTCCCGGGCCAGAGCCAGAGCTCAGCCCTGCCCCTCGGAACACCAGCCCCAGGCTTTGGGCACGACAGTGCTGAGAAAGCAAATCCTGCCTACCTTATTCTCTTTGGGTCATTGGCTTCATTCCCCCAGGGAACCCAATGTTTAGCCATGTAGAGACATATACACACACCTGTTTTCCCGAGGCAGTGTGGTGACATGGAAAGAACCCAATTTGGAATCAGGAGGTCCAGATTCTAGGGTCCTGGGATAAGCCCCACTCACTTGGCTGTTTAAAAACCATCTGTGGTAAGATGGGTCAACGTTGGGCGGGAGAAAGAGTCTATTTTAGCATTATTAGGTCTTGGAGAAATTCTAGCAAGAGCTTAATTTTCATAGTGCAAATTGTCTGATTTTCTTTAATGCACTTCTCCAGAGGATCTTGCCCCTTGTGCTGGGTTGAAGAATGTCCCCTCAACTTCATATGTACCTGGAACCACTAAAGGGGAACTTATTTAGAAATAAGGTCTTTGCAGATGTTATTAGTTAATTTCAGATGAGGTTATACTGGCTTAGGGTGGGCCCTAAATGTCCTTATGAGGAGGGGTCACACACACACACACACACACACACACACACACACACACACACGGCAGAAGCCATGTGAGGGCAGAGACAGAGATTGGGATAATGCAGCCCCAAGCCAAGGAATGCATAGGAATGCCAGGAGTCACCAGAAACTAAGGGAGAGGCAAGAAAGGACGTTTCCCTTGTAACTTCAGAGAAAGCATGGCCCTCTGACATTTTTATTTTAGACTTTTAGCCTTTGGGGCTGTGAGAATACATTTCTGTTGTTTATGGTAATTTGTTCTGGTAGCCCTGGGGAACCAACATACCCCATCTCTTCTGCCTTTGTGATTTAAATACCACGTTCTGCGATGGAACCAGTTGTGGTGAAGATTATTGACAATTCATGGACACAGGGTGAGTAGGAATTATTTGGCAGGGTGGTGGGGGTGTAGAGGAGGACATTGAGGAAAGGATTTAAGAAAGGACTAAGGAAAAAGAGAAGTTGCAAACGTCACGTCTGTGCCGAGAGAGGGAGGTGGTCACGTGGGGCTCTCGGGGCATGTAGGACCATGGCTGTGTGCTCCGGGGCAGAGATGGGGGCTCAGGATGAAGACGCCACAGAAACATGTCCACTCCTACCATCCTGTGGGCTCTTCACGAGCTGCTGTTTAATTGCCTAAACCTGAAGGACAGGACTCCATTCAGTAGTCCTCCAATTTCTCTTTCTCTGTGTCCAAGCAAGCAAAAAAACCAGCAAGCCTAAGGACAGCATCATCTTTCCCTTCTACCAGGATGGTGCTGTGCTGATCTGTGAGACTGGTTTGTGACAAGAGGGTGTCCACACAAGGGTGATGCTTCCCCCTTCTTTGATAAGCTTTGCCATGAGCATAGGGTTGGCACGCACTTTTCATGTGCCCTGCTCATGGAAGATTCTAGCACTGTAGCTTGGCAAATCTAGGCCTATGTTGGATGTAGGGGAGGCCTCATCAGTGTTGCTGTGGGTTATGTTCGGGGAGAAATTCACTGGGGCAGAATTTACAGCCATGAAAGCCAAGGGCCTCTCTCCCTACCTCGTTCCACCTTCTCTCCTCTTTTAGGCTGCCTGTCTTGAGAGGTCCCCGCCCTGCTGGGACAGCGCCTCTTCAAAGGAGAGGAAATTGTTCTTGCTTAAGCTGTGGGGACAGGAGGAAAGGCAGAGAAGGTGCTTTCCTGGCCTTGCCTCCTCGGGGTACTCAGACACCCAGGGGGTATTAGAAGCAGAGGCTGATTTTGCCTCCACTCTCCTCTCTTCCCAACTCCTGCAATCCACTCCCCAAGACTGGATCCAGAGTCATCCTTGGAAAACACACAGCTGACCATGACACCTCCTGTCCCCAGATTTCCCATGACTCCCCACTTCCTTGGGGACCAAGCCCAAGCTCTTTGGCCTGCATTCCCATCTCCTCTCTGTGGGATAATCTCCCTCACTGCACCTGTTCAATCCTGCGCCAGCCAACTTGACCTCCTTGCAGTTCCTCTAAGGACAACCAATCTCTTTGCCTGGGATGTTCTCCCCTGCTTCTTGACCAGGAGACTCCTCATCCTTTGTCTCATTCAGGTTAGTTTCCACATTTAGCCTCCCTCTCATAGGAGACTCAGTTCACCTTTTCCAGTGACTCTTCAGCTCCCCTGTCTTTCCATCCCACTGGGTCTCACGTGCACCTCTATGCCTTACCATGCCATGGTGTGGCCATTGATTTGTGGAGCCCGTCTTCCCCGTGGGCACAAAGCCACTGCAGGACGGGGAGAAGGCTCTTTCCTTTCTTCAGCCTTACAGAGTGGTACGGCTCCTGGTGCGTAAGTACTTCTCAAATGCATGTTGAATGAATGAATAAATCATGTAGTCTCAGAATTAGAGAAGTAGAAAAGACCGGCTGAGTCAATCCTCTCATTATTTACTAATAATGAAGAGTCTTAACTGGTTGGGATATAAACATGAAATGCTTAAATTCTTCCCCCTCATAACTGCCACCAGCTGTGCCTGCTGCACCCCGCTTTCATGCCCGGTGGAGGGCTCTCATCACGACAGCTCAGGCTGATTCCAGGACTGTCTGTCAGTTACTTTTGGTATTAAAACAGTCTTATTTTGATGATTAAGATTCAAGTCTGTCTGTTTTTAAAGCTCCAACCTCATATGAGATGTGATTTTCCCTTTGCCACCCATGAAGTCTTGAGTAGAGAGACCTCAGTGGCTGGGGTGGGGTTTGGGAGGAGAGGTCCACTGTCCCCTCCATCTCCCTCGTATCGTCTCCTTGGACAATGAGGTGGGAGGAGAGGAGGAAGCCTGTTTCCTCGTGTGACTGTCCATGGACAGCAAGTTTCCCTCACTTCAGCCTGTTATTAGTGATCTAGCTTGTGGATTGTGAGCTCAGAGTGGACATGGGGGACCCTGACAGCCCCCCTGTTGAGGCGCTCCATCCCAAGGCTTTAGAAGTGACTTGCGTGGGGCAGCTGAATCCCCCGGCAGACCCCCTTCTTCTGGCCTTGTGCCAGAACCTTCTGAGGGTGGTCCTGGAGGAGGCGGCAGCCCCAACATTTATGAGTTCTAGGGCCCCAGTGCTGACCTCCCAGCTAGCAACTTTTGGACGGGGTGACCCCATCCCAGATCTCTTGTGTCCTGATCTCAAGTTCTTTTCTTTAAATCACATGCTCTCTCAAGATAATGAGTCAAAATTGAGAAGTGACCACAATTAACAAACACATGGGAGTATGCTCAAAGGAATGAGATGAAAATAACAGAAATGAAATTCTATTTTTCACTGAAGACTAAAGTGGTTTCTAACAGCTAGTCCTGGCAAGAAAATGGAAATAGGCTCTCATAGATGCTGCACGTGGGAGCTCAAACTGACATCACTTTTTGCAGGGCAATTTGGGAATATTTATCAAAATAAACAAGGCAAAATATGATTTGCCTCTCTAATTCCATTTTGAGTAGTTTATCTTCCCAATGCAGTTGCCCAGCGCTGGGTCAACCAGAATGTTCACTCTCTGTCGTTTGTAATCATGAAATACTGGAAATGATGCAAATGTCCATCAATGGGGAAATGGTTAATTAAATGACGGTGTAAGGTACTAAATGATATCATGCACACCGTTAGTTTTCTTTAAATAGCCCTTACCTTATGTGCATATTATATGTTCCCCCTCCAGCCTACTTCCCAGATTGTGAACTCAGTGAAGACAAGATCCATAGGACATTATGCATTTGCTTAAGAATCTGAGATCCGGGTTCAAATCCTGAACCCACCAGGAACTAACAGGGTGACTTTGTGTGGATTTCTTAACTTCTTGTACCTTATCTTCTGTTCGGAAAGTGGAGATGTTAACAGTACCCATGTCATAGAAGGTCAGTGTGAAGGGCTTGGCACTGGTCAGCTCGGATGGAGGATGGAGGTGATGGTGATGGTGAGGACTGGTCCATTCACCAGTATACACTTGGCACTTCACATAGTGCTTGGCACAGCAGAGTTCCATAAATATTTGATGAATTAATGAATGAAGTATATGTACTGCTATGGAAGGGTGTCTAAGATTTATTGTTAGAGGAAATAAATGAAGCCGTGGAACCGTTTGCCTAACCTAATCCCATTTGTAGAAAATATATTAAAATTTCTGCTGACGGTCAAAACATAAATTATATATAGTGGTTACCTCTGAGAAATGGGTTTGGAGCCAGATGAGAAGGGGCTGGTATTCATTTTTTATTTGATTCCCTTCTGTAACACATGATGTTATTAGAGTACATGACTTTTAAAATTAAAATAAAAAAATCTATTAGGCTCAAAGAGCCACAGGGTTAGTTCTTTTCCAGGGATAGTTATTTTGATCATCCTAGGATTTTATCTTTGACTTCAGTCTTCAGTGAGATTAAAAATATCTATAAGTATCAGAGAAGAGATGTGGCAAGTAGATGGGGCAGGAGGTTAGGAGGACGTGGTCTTCCACCTGATTATGAAGAACTGTTAGCCCCAGTGTGTGGTAGCCTTGGAAGGTGGCTGAGAATGAATTAGTGTTTATTATTTCATGGCACAGGACATGCGTGATATAAAGAGGGACAACACAGTGGCCTTGTCCTGTAGGATTACTGTGACATCACAGTAAAGGGCATGTGCTTTGGAGTCAGAAAACTTGAGCTCAAATGGATGCATTCTCCCTTGACCGAAGCCCAGATCTCCTCATCTGGGAAATAGGAATGTATCACTATCTCATAAGGTTGTTGAGAGGATTCATTGTAATAATTCATAGTGTTCACAGTGTTGCTCCAGAGTCAGCACTCCATAAAAGACACATTTTGATAATAATAATAATAATAATAATAATAATAATAATAAAATAACTGCATGATCTTAGATAAGCAAGTTAGTTCTGGCCCCTGAGCTTAATTTCCTCTTCTATAAATAAAGATATTAATACCTATTTCACAGGTAGATATGTAAACATATAAATGTTACACATGAAGGCACATATATACATTTATAAAATAAACAATTTATATACAGTGTCAAATATACATCAATACACTCTCATTCATTTGTCTGGAAGGAACTGAACGTTCTTGTTGTTATCACCTTCTTAAGAAGGGCAGTACCTGCTTCTAACTATTCCAGTTAACCATAAGAATGTGACAGGAAGGCTGGAAGTTCAAGTCTTGGTTTAGAAATAACTGGCTGAAACAAACTGAGGGTTGCTGGAGAGGGGGGTGGGGTGGGAGGGATGGGTGGCTGGGTGATAGACATTGGGGAGGGTATGTGCTATGGTGAGCGCTGTGAATTGTGCAAGACTGTTGAATCACAGATCTGTACCTCTGAAACAATGCAATATATGTTAAGAAAAAAAAAAGAAGATAGCAGGAGGGGAAGAATGAAGGGGGGGGAAATCGGAGGGGGAGACGAACCATGAGAGATGATGGACTCTGAAAAACAAACGGAGGGTTCTAGAGGGGACGGGGGTCAGGGGATGGGTTAGCTTGGTGATGGGTATTAAAGAGGGCACGTTCTGCGTGGAGCACTGGGTGTTATGCACAAACAATGAATCATGGAACACTACATCAAAAACTAATGATGTAATGTACGGTGATTAACATAACAATAAAAAATTTAAAGAAAAAAAAAGAAGTAACTGGCTGAGATGCCCTTTAGTGAGGTGATAAGCTCCAGGGGAGTGATAGCTGATGCGTTTCTGATCAGCTTCCATATCAGTAATCCAATTTCATCTGTAATGGTGGTGAGAGGACTCATGTGTAGGTCAGGTGCCAGGCAGGACAGAGAAATCATCCTCAATGAATTCCAGATGATTCAGTTGAAGAGCGTTTCCTGGAGGGACCAATTACAAAGGTGTGAGCAGAGATAAGGGGGCAAACATGGGAGATTCAGACACCCAGAGATCAACATCAGGGGGGAGCTGTTGGCATCTCTAAGGATGAAGGAATGGGGGAGGACAGAGGGTTCTTGGGGGGCCCTGCTGGGAGCTGGACATGTAGAGGAGTGTCGCCATTGCTAGGGAGGTGGTGCTGAAGCTGAAGGAGGGCAGGGTGCACAGGTAAAATGCACCTGCCACTCTCCTGGGGATTTCCTATTGGCTGATGGCAGGAAGGAGGAAGGCTGGTGAGGAAGTCCTCAGGTATGAGCTTCCTGGTCCCCTGAGGAGGGCAGATGAGGACGGAAAATGGACCTGGAGAAGGGCAGGTGTGTGGCAGCTGGTGAGTGTTCTGAATGTTAGACTTCCTTCCTCCACCTTCCCTCCTTTCCCTTCCCCTCCTTCACATTCTCCTGTTGCCTGCTGGCCAGTCTTCTTCCCTCCCCTTCCTCTTCCTTGCCTTCTCTTGCCCACTTGCCTTATTTGCTCACTATTACTCACTGCAGTCCCAGCCTTGTCACCAAAACTTTTTCTGCCTCAGTGAGCTCATCTGTAAAATGGGCATACATTCTCCTCCCTTGCAGAGTTGAAGGACTCAGCGAAGATAATGAAGGAAAGTGCTTTGTCAATCTATCACGCTGTACAAATGTAACACATCATCATTATTATTTTATTCTAGAAGTGCTAATGTGACCAGGGCAGGCAATTAGGACAGTTTTGTATAAACTACTTGCTTTGAAATTGTCACCCGAGATCCAGCAGGACAAAAGGGACAGCTCTCTCCTCCAATTCAGAACTGATATTAAGGTGCTGATAAAGTTCATTCTTCACCTGGGTCTTTTTATTTATTTATTTACTTGCTGTGGATGGGTGAAGAGATGCCTTCTTCTTCTTCTTGCTTGGAAGCCTCACTAATATTTCACCGCCACTGTTTACCCTAAAAAAATAGATTTCCTTTTCATCCTCAGCTGGTGATTTGGTTTGCATTAATGCCTTTCATAACTCATACATTTGGCTATTAAAAATTAATGCTTGGCACTGACATAAACAAATGAAATTTGTATTATTAATGTTTTACATAGGTAAGGCTCTGTAATAACAGATTCATCACAGCAGACTGTTTCAATTAAAAGATTCACTGGTTCCTTGAACACATTTGAGAGACTGGTCTGGGGAGAACCAGAGATGCGAAGAATGACAGGTAGAGTACTTGGATTCCTTGGGAGAGCAAGTCATGTGCAGCTCCAGGTGCTGGCAATGACCTCACATTTGGATATTCTTAGTAGAGTGCTTAGCACTGGGCCTGGTTTATAGTAAGTGTTCAATTAATAGCAGGACTTACGAAGAAGACGAAGGAAAAGAAAAGTATTTATTCCTTGAATAATACTGTCCATTCATTTGTTTAGTCAACATATCTTTAGTGAGCACCTAATATGTGTCAGACACTGTTCCAGGTATTGGGGATACCGCAGTGAAACAGAGTGCTGATCTCATAAAGCCACAACATTTTAGTGGGAAGAGACAGGCAATATATAGCAGGTCAGATGGTGAAAAGGGGTTACAGAGTAAAGTACAGCAGGGTCAAGGGCTAGGGAGAGCTTGGCAGGCTGTGTGTGGGTGGAAAAAGAGGTTTGCAAATCTTAAATAGAAAGGTAGGGTAAGGCTCTAAGGGAAGGTGACATTTGAGCAAAGGTTTGGAGGAGATGAGGGAGTGAGCAAATTGCTACTTGGTGGAAGGATGCCCAAGAAGAGAAAAGAGCAAGTGCAAAAGTCCTGAGGCAGGAGCATGAGTTGGAAGAGAGTAAACCTAGACGCAGATGAGGTCTGAGAGGTGGGGGTGGCTGGGTCATAGGACTTGTCTGGCTGGGGTGGGTTGACTTTGACCCTTACAAGTGCTCTGTGAGGGTGGGTGTGTTATCCCTATGTCACAGATGGAAAAATTGAGGCACAAGGAGTTTCACCCAGCAGGAGGGAGCCAA
Source organism: Callorhinus ursinus (assembly GCF_003265705.2). Taxonomy (NCBI): domain Eukaryota; kingdom Metazoa; phylum Chordata; class Mammalia; order Carnivora; family Otariidae; genus Callorhinus; species Callorhinus ursinus. The sequence goes on from NW_027397086.1 coordinate 10,964,198, forward strand.
CTCTGACATTCTAACCTTGGCTTGTCTGTACCACCTTCAACTGGGACATCTTAGTCTAGGATGTTCCCATGCAAAACAGCTTTGGATAACACCTAGTTCAACTCCCTAATTTCACAGATGGAGAACCTGAGGCCCCCAGTGTGATTTGTCACGTTGATCTCCAAACTCGTGACTGAGTTGGAGTTAACATCACAGAACTTTGGGGACACCTGTCCCCTTGGGGGCTAAGCTCATCTCACCCTGTGTTGATCAGTGCAGGATAGCCTGGTGGTCAAGATCTTGGTCTGAATCCTTGATCTGCCCCTACATGCTTGGGCATGTTTCCTAACATCTCTGAATCTCCATTTCTCATCTGAATAAAAGGGATGATAATAATCTATTTGAAAAGAATTGTTGAGAACATGTGGGGACGAGGCCAAGCTCTCAGCACTGTTTGTGACACATAATGAACCCTCATTACTGGTCACTATGATTAACATCACATTAATCATATGATGTGGGTACTACCTGTAGTTCACAGATGGGCAAACTGAGACCCACAATAGAAGTGCTTTACACAAGAGCACTCAGCAAACTGGGAGCTGTTGCTCGAGTTCCCAGTCTCCCAGGGCATTGCTCCTATCTGGTCACGTGAGCTTTTTTTTTTTTTAAGATTTATTTATTTATTTGAGAGAGAGTGTGAGTGGGGGGAGGGTCAGAGGGAGAGGGAGAGAATCCTCAAGCAGACTCCCTGCTGATCATAGAGCCCTCGCAGGGCTTGATTTCATGACCCTGAGATCATGACCTGAGCCAAAACCAAGAGTCGGATGCTCAACCGACGGAGCCACCCAGGTGCTCCTGGTCACTCAAGCTTTAAAGAACACTATGGCCTTCTTCTTTTTTGACAGTCGAAGACCCTCGGTGGAAGTGAGTTCTTGTCACGCTGCCAGCTGCAGGTGCTGGGCACCAAGGACAGGGTTTGAGCACGAGTGATGATCACATTGGTATCAGCGAATGTAGCGTGCTGAGAAAGCAATTTACCAGTTCAGCTCCCGACATGCAGGGGATGGCTCTAATGGACTTTTCTCATCTGTATGAAAATGCCGGGGACACATGGCACGTCCCATCGATACCTTCTGAAGCCCTCATTTTCCTGAAGGCAAAGGTAGAATGTGGTGTGGGTGGGGGGGAAGACTTGGCCTTGAAGTGTTCATTAAGTAATAATAATAGTAGGAGCCCCCATTTATTAAGTACCTACTATGTGTCAGGCACTGAGCTAAATGTTTTATATACTTTATCTCTAATTTTCTCAATAGCCCTGCAGAGTAGATGTAAATGGAGGATCAGAAAGTATGTCTCTTGATATCACACAGATAATGAAAGCTCTTTATTTGGTTATTTATTGATCTGTTCATTCAGTTGTTGGAGAAATTCTCATTAAACACCTCTGTGAGTCCAGCACTCTGCTAGGTACTGAGGATATATTGATGAACAAAATCAAAAGCTTATAGTTTAATGTGGAAGTCAGAAAATAAATAATCACAGCAGTAAAACTATACTTATGATTCAGGGGCTATGAAGGATTCTTTGAGTGAGAACGAAAGGGGTGCCAGTTAAGTGACTCACAGGAGGGCCCCCAGTTAAGAAATGTCAGAGCTGGGAGATTTAGGGCTGGAGAAGCCCTGGCTCTTCCCATTTTGCACCACAGAGAAGGGAGAGGGGAGGTTCCTCGGGAAGCTTGGTTTGAATCCCACCCTACAGCTGTCTAGTTGAGTATTCTTGGTCCAACCATTTCACCTCTTCAAACCTCGGTTCATCCCTTAAGAAATGGGAAGAATACTTGAGCCCATGTGAGAACCAGAAGAGATAAGGTGTAAGAGAGCCGGAGAAGTTGAAGAGTTTTGCACATCAGAGCCACGATGACATGAATGAGAGTCTTGCACTGTGCGGGCCCAATGATGGTGTTGTGCTGGGATGTCAGGACTGTCACAACCGCGTGAGGGCACCAACTCCGGGCAGGGATAACTTCTTGCTTTGCTTTGGGTTCCCTAATTTAGGCCCAACCCTGAGGTCTTATCTCTTCAAGGCTTGGCAACCCTGCATAGGGGATGCGGAGAAAGCATTTGTCCAGGTGAAGAGTGTGTGCAGAGGACAGCATCAGAAATTCACGTGCATGCATCCTGAGCTCTTGCCCCAACAAGACGAGGGTCATGGTAGTGGAGCATAGGTAAGAAGCAAGGGGTGTTTTGACCTTCTTTTCTCCCCTCTCCTCTGTCTGCCATCAGGATGTCTGGAAGAGTAAAAGAAGAGAAATAAAAGCAGCCCTTGAATCCCCACCTTCATATTTCTTGCAAGGAATTTAGGCTGTTCCTCGGAGCAGTAGAAAGTGTTGAGGAAGATGGGTGAGCCTATGGATTAGGAAGAGAGAAGGGGCTGTAATTAATGAGGACGCTACCTCGTAAATGCACATTGTTCACTGACTTCGAGAATTGCAGTGTAATTATATTAGTAAATGTACTGTACTCTACTTGGTAAAGGTAATGAAATTTTAATTGCATGTGACTTCTCTGGCCCTGTCTGGGGTCCAGGCTCTGCAGGGAAGTGTGACTAGTCAGTGGCATTTCTAGAGAGAAAGGCCAGGAGAGAATGGAAATGACTTGCTGCGAGTCCCATTATGCACCAGTCGCACTGTGATTCATGTTGTGTTGGTCATCACAACGGTCCCAGGAGGCAGCCCCATTTTGTAGATGGAGACTCTTGGGGTCAGAAAGGGAAGCGTCTCATCTGAGTCCTCAAAAGTGAGATTAAACCAAGCTGGTGGCCTCCAGGTCAAGAGTTCTTTTTTTTGACATTATGAGACCAGGGGAGTAAGGAACAGAAGGTGGATCCAGCTTCCTTCAGATGTCCCATTTACACAAAGGAAAAGGAAATGGACCCTCAGAATATCACCCACTTGAGATCAGCAGAGCTTAGTCCGTGGAAGGGTATAAGGGATAGCAATTTCTTCTCATCAAGGAACTGCTGAATCATGTGACAGTGGGGACTTCATCAGAGAGAATTCAGGATTCTGGGGTAAGCTGGGAAGGCTTTCTGGAGGAGATGAGGTTGGAGTGACACCATCATGAAGGATGAGTGACTATCCCCAAGAGATGCTGCTACTCTGAGTTGTGTCCTTGTCTGTTTTTCAGTAGACTGTGGGCAGGGGCTGCCTTGTGTATCTTTGTAGGTGCCTATCACAGAGCCTGCCACACAGTAAGTGCTTAATAAATGTTGTTAAATTCAAATCTCGCATGAGCTCTAGTAAAGGCTCCAAATTGTGGAAGCCTGGACAGGTGAGGGTTGTATTGAAAGAACACTCAGACTTCGGTGGGGATTTCTGCTAGAAGCACTCTCTTTGACAGGAACAGGATGAATGCTAAATTAACAAGAATTATTAATACCATTATTATTACTACTAACAATTAGGATAATGATGACAGTGTAGCCAGTGATCCCAGCTAATATTTACTGAGTATGTACTATGTGCCAGACACTATGCAAGTATTTTCCATAGATTTTTCTCATATCATCTTCACAAAAGCTTATGAAGCAGGTACTATTATTATCTCCAGTTTACTGAAACTGAGGTCCAGAGCCGTTAGGATATTTGCCCTGCATCCCACAACTAGGAAAGACAGAATAAGTGCTTGAATCCAGGCCCGCTTGCTGCTAAACCTCATCCCGTTTCTCTGCTCCATGCTATCTGCTCAGCTAGGAGGCCACCAGAAGTGGCCAGAGCAATATATGTTGACCTTCAGTGTCGTCGAGGGTAAAGGCAGAGTGTTGTAAAAGAAAAGCAAACAGAGGTTTTCACCAGGGGACATTGCCGAATGGTTGAGAATGTGCTGGTCGACCCAGTGCTATGATTTTGCCTGATTCAGAAGAACCAAAGAGTGCAACTTTCCCCAGGGGGATGTGATTCCAGAATCCCCACTGCCAGTGTAACTCCCAGAGTAACTCCCTACATTTATTTGGGGCCAAAGTGTGAAATGAAGCCTGGCTCCATATGGACCTCTGTGCAGTATTCACAGGCAGAAGTGCCACAGAAGATAGGAGGGCACTTCTGGGACTGAAGATTGGGCCACATTGGTGACCTTTCTCCTTCCACCCCTTCCAAGAGAGCCCTGACCGCTGGCCATCATCGGGGTAGGAGGAGAAGAAAGCCAAAGAGGGAGAGAACTCTGTAAAGTTGGGAGAGGGTCAGCAAGATGTACCGAGATGAGACCTAAACCCAGGCTCCAGGCTGACTGCTTTCTTCCATAGCTTTCTAGCTCAGACAACTGATGAACAGAAGTGGCATCCAGTGTTTGTTCCAAGCCCTTTTTATCACAAATGCAGAGGAAATTGATTCAGGGAGAATCAGGGAATAGCAGAGTTGGTGAGAACAGGAATATAAGGATTTATCAGCCCCTTCTCCAGGAGCTGCCGAATCACGTGGCAGACCTCACAGAGGGGAGCTGGGGATGGTCTGGGTGATCAGGAAGGCTTCCTGTAGGAGGTGGTTCACCATACGCATTCCACTGAGATGTGCCTGGGATGGCCACTGCCTGCTGCTGCAGTGAGACTGGTCATCCACATCTTTAGATCCCACAGCCAGACTGGTCTCTTTTTTTGTTACCCAGAAACCTGAAGGAACGAGATAACAAGTAAGGGTGGGGGGAGGCATCTTGGAAGCAAGAACAGAAGGAGCATGGCCTGGGAGTCAAGAGGCCTGGGATGGAAGCCTGGCTCTGCTCCATCTCATATGTCACGGTGGCCTTGTTGGTTTTCCCCTGGGGCTCTCGGGCCCTATGTCTGCCAAATAAAGGCAGTGGGCCAGATCATCTCTCAGGCCCCTTTTGGTCCTGGAAGGTCCCCATTCTGTGGTGTGTCCTCATAAAAATACACCTATCAACGCTGAGCAGTCCACATTGTATCCAGGAGATGGTGCAGTCAGTTGGGAGGAAGACACTCACAGAAGGGAGCAGTGGGCTGGTCAGGGCAGGCTGGTGACCTTCTCAGGACAGGTGGTGCTGGGCAGGGCTCTGAACCATGAGACAGGCTTTGTTAGATGAGGGATGTTCACGACAGAGGAGGTAGCCCAAGCAAAGGCACAGAGGAAGAGAGAGTGACATGTTTTCTGGAAACAGTGAAGAGTCTGCAGAATGGGACCCAAGCCACTGGGTGTTCTTGGCTTCTTCTTCCCCCTGGCATGGCTCTGCTTGACCACTGGACTGTAAGCTCTGCCTGGGGCCAGAAGCCACACTGTCACAGCCACATCCCCACAGTCTGGCACAGGGACCGACATGGAGCAGCATGTAAAAACACTGTTTAATGAAGGAAGGAATTTCTCTGCATCTCAACACCTAGCTGCATTTAGCCAGATGCCTTTGTTTGAATGAGTAAATGGGCAAAAGCTGAATTCTGCTAACCCTTCAAAATATTCACCCCGAGAGATGCAAAGAGCCTATCCTTTGGAAGTCTGTGGCTCCCTGGATATCCCACAGGGTTTAGGAACCTGTCCCTGGGTGTCAGCTCTCAAGACATTCTCAGATCCTCAGGGCTTTGCGACTGAGGCTGTGCTATATATGTATGTACGAATTATTTTATTATATATTTCTTCTCCTGCTTTAATTGTTGCTGAGCTCATGTTTTATTTTAATTAATGTTTTAATTTAGTACATGCACCATGAGGCACTTTCTCCAAGGGTATAATTAAGTTAGAAAAAATTGGCTACTCTAGCACTCAAGGCTGGGAAAGCAAGGCTCAAAAAGCATGGGTTTGTGGCCCAAAGTCATTCGGAAAGTTAGGGATGGGTTCAGGAGGAACAAGGGTCTTTAGGGAGTCCCCTAAGATTTCATCAACCCCTGTCCATTTGGGCAATGTGAGAGAGGAGGGACTGATATTTGTGGAGGGCCCAAATAAATTTGCCAAGGGCTGTGCTGCCTATTATATGCAATGTTACATAGAATCATTTTACCCTTCTAACAGCCCCCACGCAGCAGTTTTTCTTTTCTCATTTCACAGATGAAGAACGTGAGGCTTGGAGAATTAGCAGCCTCCTCAGATTCTAGCAAATTGAAAAGAGTAAAGTCAGAATTTGAACCTGTGTTAGTCTGTTCTCTAACCCTAGGTTCATGTTATCAGAGCACAGTTTTTTTATTTGTGAGTACACAGAAAATATTAGGCAGTTACCCTGGAGCAGTTCATGGGGATCCTCTCAGTAATCTAACCAAGAAGGAGGAGGCCTCCTTCTCCGAAGGAGAAGCCTCCAATAGAACTAATTGGAGTGGAGTCTGTCAGTGGCTCAGACCCACCGACGGGGGAGGGGTGGGGAAGCCTCCAATAGAACTAATTCCTCTGGTAGTGTTCGAAGTGAACTTCAGTTACATTGTTGAGAGTAGCTTTTAACGCTCAAAATATTTCCATGACGACCACCACCATGATCAGCACCATGGCCAGCACCACCTCTGTTATTACTACTAACAGCGGCAGTGCAAAATATTCCAAGCACATTATACAGCAACTCTAGGAGGAGGTTCTACTCTTATCCCCCCTTACAGATGAGATTCATGACAGCTCACATGTTTTCAGAGATCACCAGTCTTTCAAAGCTAGTTCCCATCTTCTCATATCATTGTCTCTGAGGACATCTGGATGGGAAATCTCTGGGCTCAGACGTGGTTGGAATCTCAGCCCCATTGTCTTCCTGGATGTGTGTCCTTCACTGATTGACTTTGCATTTCATGGTTCCCATTATGGCTGTTCCAGAGGCTGGGAACATGGAGATGGCGCTAGCTCTCATCCTGCAAGGCAGCTTACATCCTACCAGACAGAAACAGGCAATGGACAAATGAAGGAACACATAGAAAAAGGAAATAGCAGGTAATGATGAGTGCTTTGTGGAAAACTCAAAAGGGGTGATGCTAGAAATTGCCTGAGGATGTTCAGGGAAGGCTATTTTGAGAAGATGATGTCTAAGCTGAGGTCGGGGAGACAAGGAGGAGCCAGCCTGACCAGAGCTGGGGAAGGATTCACGGGCAGGGGAAACCACTGGCAAAGGCCCCAGGGTAGGAAGGCTTCTCTCTGCCATTTTCTTACATTTCCAACATTTTCTTGCATTTCTCTTTCAGGGCGCACTCACCACCATGGGTGATTTTGTCTTCACTTGTGGGGCTATTTCATTCGTATTCACCTCTCCACTGACTGTGAGGTTCAAGGGGGCAAGGGGCCAGGTATATTTTGTTCCTTATAATAATCACAGGATCCAAAAACAACATCTGGCTCAGAAATATTTGCTGATTGAATGAATGAGTTATTGTTCAATAAATGCTATTCTCAAGCCCCTCTCCCTTTTGTAAACTGTAAAGTGCAAGCCCTTGACACTTGACAAAGAAGAGACTGAGAACCAGAACACAGGCTTACCTCCTGTGTGGTAAACTCTTTCCACTTGACCAAAAACGTCTGCCATGTTTCATTCATTCGAGACGTGTGTTGACTGCCTACTATGTCCCTGACCTTTCACACCCGAATCCTAATGGGTAAGGAGCCCATGTTGCATTATGTCCATTTCTTGGGGTGGAGGGGAATGCCTCAGGCAATTATGTGGCCAAGGTCTTTGATCCTCTAATGCTGCAGTGAGACTTTTCCCTCTCACTTGATCTATTCCAGTTTTGTCCCCTCTCACAGATCTGTCTGGGGATGCACTTCCTAGAGCTTGCAGGGGGGCAGGGCTTAAGGGAAGCTTGACAGGGAGCCTGCAGACCTGTTTCCTCCAATATGCCTAGCACTTTCATAGTGCCCGTGACACAGAGTGTGCTTGATAAATACACTTCCTGCTCCACCCTCCCTCTCCCCCCAGGGACTCACATCTGCACAGGAGAATGTGCAGACACCCCTGAGCCCCCTTTGCCCTACAGGCCTGCCCCGCACTCCTCATTGAGCTGTCCTATGAAAACAGTGAGGACACCAGCATGTCATGGTCTGTTTGTTCCTTTGTGCCCCCAGGGTACTCGGGTCCCTACATGGCAAGGCCATCTCTTTCCCACACAGGGCACAGCACATAATAAGTTCCCAGTAAGTGTCTGTGGAAGGCATGATTGAAGGAGGCTCGTGTGCTTTGGGAGGCTGTACAGGCCGGAGCGTGTTCTTCTTTTTTTTTTTGCTTGCTTTGCTGGGTGCTGGGCTCCCTTAGGGCGGTAACTGGTCTTGGCTGCACCTTCCAGAGCGCATTGTGTCACAGGTCTGCGGCAGCTGTGTGTCTGGCATGAGCCCGCATCCATTGCTGCAATTTGTGTGCGCTGAAGCCATTTAATTAAATGGGATGGAATTGAATCTGCGAGGCTGTTATCTCTGATACTGTGTTCTGCGCACGCCCGGCTGCGAGGGAATTCACGGGAGGCCTGGGAGCGGCTCCCCACTCATTCTGGGTCTGCTCTCCCACCCCCAGCGCAGATGGCACCGGGAAGTGGCTGAGATTTTGGGCACAGATCTGAAGTCAGGGGTTCAAAGCCCCTCCATGCATGCGTCCCCACCCCTCCCCCGTCGGTGGGTCTGAGCCACTGACAGGCCTGTGCCTCTCCCCAGGAAGCAGGCAGAGCCGTGGAAGCTAATTTTGCTGAGGGGAACCTTGCCAAGCCAGAGCAAGCTTTCGTTTGCCTAGGTTTGCATCAATAATTAATCCAACCTGGTTTTACACAAGGCTCGACATAAAATTATTAGCTGTGAGAGCTTTTCCTGAGCTAGTCGCAGAAGAGGGCTATCATGAGCCGAAGAATTGACCACCCATGAGAGATGGGATGGGCGGCTCAGAAAGTCATTTTCTTTTTCCTATTTCAAGCTCCCTCCATGGCTCCACTGGGGTCTCTGCTACTGCCAGCCAGGGCGTTCTGAAGTCCAGGGTCTTTCCCCTGCTCAGAGAACCTTCAGTGGTTTCCCACTATGCTCCTAATTCAGCACCGATTCCCACTGGCATTTCCTGTTCTCAGGCTTGCTCTCCGCTCCCTCTCCATTACAGCCAAAGGACCTTAACCCACCGTCCCTTGTTTCCTTGGCTTGTGCTCCTTACTCACATTTATGTGGCTCGAGCTCTTATACATCCTGCAAGGCTGAAATCCAATGCCACCTCCTCTAGGAAGCCTTTTCTGATTTCTCCAAGGATCATCTTTCTTCTGCCTTCCAGAGGTCTCTGTTTTGAAAGGTAACCTGTCTGTCTTGTGCTATATTATCTGTGTACATGTCTTCATTTCCAAGAAAGGGTGTGTTTCTCGTGGGAAGATACAATAATTCATAATGGAATACCACTCAATGCCGGGCACTAGTGGTTCTAACCAAGGGAAGTGGGCAGAGCTGCGCTCCCTCTTTCTTCCCCTGAACTGGATTCTTAGTCTTCTTTCCCAAAGTGGCTAACAGCACCAATCGCTTCCCAGTTATGTGCATTTGAAGACTTCTTTTTGACTGTATTTTTTTCTTCTTCTTTTCCATCCAAATGGTTTCCCACCAGAGCCCCGTTCTCCTGCTCACAACCACCCGATCACCCAACCGGCACTCATGGGCTCATTTCTCACTCCTGCCCAACCTGCCCCAAACCCCATGGAACTTCCTGTTGCGGTTTAAATATCCCCTGCTCTTCAAGATCTCTGGCAGTCTGCCCTGTCTAGAAGGCCCTTCCAGCTCCCTTAGCCACCCCCCAACCCTCATGAGTCACCTCGTCTGTGAAGTCGACACCATTTCTCCCTTTGCAGAATTAAGGGACCTCCTGTTTGCTCCAACAGCACATCACCCCTACCTTGATGATAGCAGCGTCTATCCTCCCCTGCACTCTGCCTCTGCACCTGATCCTTCTGGCGGGGGGGGGAGGGGAGTGACCCTGTCTTCTTTGCTTTTCATCCCCTCCCCCTAAGGTCTAGCTCAATATTTGGCCTGCAGCAGGTGCTCAACAAATATTTGTTGAATTATTAAATACATATTCAAGAAGTTGGAAATTAGAGAAGGCAGCCCTTCCATCCACTGGGCTAGGAAGAGACTGCAACTGTTACTGTTGTTGTCTTGGTTGCTGTTATTTTCTGCCATCCAAGAACACACAGGCTTCACTCACCTTTCTCAGGTCCTCAGGCAAGTTCATATTTCAAACATTCCGTCTCATTGTCCCCCCAGAGCACATTCAGACTTCTCAGATCAGCTGTCCTAATATTCTGTTTTTAAATAAAGTCCCTTCCAAACGATCTTAAATGCCTGCTGGATTCTCAGTCCTGGGCTGGACGCTGGGAGGGGTACTCAAAACAACGTAGTCCCTGCACAGGGAGAAGATCACCATCTGCTTTGGGGACAGAGCAAACACAGACTAGCATGAAGTAGAATGTGTCTAATAATGACGTTTCTGACCATAAAGCCAGTCACCAAAGGCAGCCTCTCTGGTAATAGAGCTATAACCATACGCCTCTTTTTAGCAGTCAGCAGTAACGAAGAGCCTGTAAAGTGGGAGAATTAAATCATCCTGTTTAGAAAGGCATCATGGAGGTGGTAGTTGGTTGAGCAAGATGGGTCGAAAGTGTCTGCATTTTCTCTGCCGGGTGGCCAGTACACCTTTTCACCAGGAACATTTCCACTTCCACTCCTCATACAATCCCAAATGCCTTCTCTTTTCTTCCCAATAAATCTCCTTTTGTTTTTCCGGAGATTCTCCTGCCAGCCTGTCAGGAAGTCTGCACAGAATAGTGTATTTCTGTCAAGAGTTCCGTGTGAAGTGTTAACCATCTCTGGAACACCAGAGGCAGTTGAGGCGGTTTGTGGGGACACCCTTGTCGCCACGACGCCTGTTTACTTCCTTTATCTGGAAGCTGGCTCTGAGCCAGCTCAAGCCTGCTGATTCAGCTGCAGACAGGGAGAGGGGCCACGGTCCTGTTCAGCTTCTGAATGGTACCCCCAGAGAAAGCCTTGGAGATGAGAGGGTGCCCGAGGTCCTGCCCTTATGTGACACCCCCATCCCACCCGAGCAGCATTCCCACCTCCGAGCCCCTGGACGGCACCATACAAATGGGTCAAGGTGAAGGGCTTAAGCTAACCTGCTATGTGTCCTTAGGCTAGGTACTGCACCTCTGAAGTTGTCCCATCTGCATGAAATGGGAGTAAATAATCCCTAGGGTGCCTTCTGGGTCTGTCATTCCATCATTTCATGAATCTATAGCAGCTAAAACTTGCTGAAAATGTGATTCTTTCTTGGGGATCCAAAGTCAATGGAAAAAGAAATGGTCTAGGTAATTCAAAGACCCAGGAGGGGTATTCTTTTAGGGCAGTAAAATAACAATAATAATAAAATCTAGGATCAAAGTGCTTTTCCATCTCTTATTCGATTCTCCTAACAGTCCTGTGGGGAGAGAGCCAGATACACAGCACTTTTCACTGGGCCGTCAGAGCCTCTGTGTACAGATGTTCAGGTTGTGCACTGCACAAGGGCAGTATATCTGAGGAAACATCCTTCATATTAGAAATAAAGACTAACTTCTATGAGCGGGTGAGCATGGTCATGAAGAATCAGGCCTCCCAGCTGGCACACCGGATTGGGCACACGCCCAGGGGAGCCCACACACAACACATGCGGTGGGCAGTATGTATGTTTACAGCTTCCGCTGTCTTGGTCACCCTTTGCATGACCCCTAGAGCACCTACCTTTTCTCTTGGAGACTTGACTACACTTTCCCTCTCTCTGAATCGAGTACCACTGCCTTATCTGAGGGATGAGGTTGGGGGTCCGGTGTATTCTCTTAATGGTATGCGTGCCTGTGTCAGGCAGGGTGGGAGTGGATGAGGTGTGTGTTTGCCCACTGGCCCCTGTAGGCTCCCCTGGGCCAGAGCCAGGCCAAGCCAAGGAGCACACTCACACCATAGCTGCAGCACCCAGTTCTTCATGGGACACACACACACTCTGGCCTTCAAATTAAGACGCTGGGAATCTGGACACTGTGCGGGTGAGTTTTAGCCAACGGGACAGATTAAAGTCAGAATCAGAGCTTTCCTTACCCTGGTCCTGGTCCCTCCCCTACCATCCTTCACCTCCCCCTTCTTTACATGGGTGCCGTGTCATGGGCACCAAACGTGGCTGGAGGGGCCATCTGCCCATGGGCCTGCTGTGCCAAAGCCAGACTGCTTAAGGTTGTTCAAGTTAATATGCCAACGTTTTAAAATGTTGCTGAAGGTAGGGCGTCTCTCTCGAATTTATACAAAAGCACGGCACAGGCCGGCGGTGGGCACACAGACTGAGGTATATGCATGGGGTTCTCCTCTGACTACCTTTTGCCGCAGATGCCAAAAGCACCTTCCCAAGATACAAGTTGGATCATGCCACTCCAACACCTTCTACGGCTCCCTATTGTCTACAAGCGGGCTTTGCAAGGGTGGAAGGAGGGCATATTTCAGAATCGCATGGTGCACCTTATTAAAATATACATTTCCAGGTTCAACAGCAGATGTCAAATATTGAAAGGGATGTGGAGGGGAAGAGAGGTAGAGAGGAAAGGCACGTGTATTTTTAAGTTTCTCCCCGGGGATCTGAGACACCACCCTGACTGAGAAACACTATCCTTAGGGATGCTATTTAGACCTTCCCATGCCATTCAAGGCTTCCTTCCTCTCTTTCTTTCTATCTTTCCATCATTCTCTTTCTTTCCTTCTTTCCATCTTTCTTTTTCTCTCTCTCTTTCTCTCTCTCTTTCTTTCTTTCTTTCTTTCTTTCTTTCTTTCTTTCTTTCTTTCTTTCTTTCTTTCTTAAATTTACTTATTTGAGAGAAAAAGAGAGAGGTGGGCAGATGGAGAGAGAGAATCTCAAGCAAACTCCCCACGGAACATGGAGCCTGACATGGGGCTCGATCCTATGATCCTGAGATCATGACCTGAGCCGAAACCAAGAATCGGATGCTTAACCAACTGAGCCACGCAGGTGCCCCAATTCAAGGCTTTCTAAGACTAGTCTGAACCTAATTTTCCAGGTTCTTCTCCTGCCATTCTCCTTCACACAACCCATGCTCCAGATCACACTGGCTTTTCCCCACTATGTGGTCACCATAATTCAAATACCACCACCTCTGTCCAGCCTTTCTTGATTCTCCGGTGCAAATGGCTCCCTTCTTCCTTTGTGCCTCCACATTCCAACTAGACCAGAGTTGAGACAGGGGTACTTCTGGGGTAGAAGTAATACTACCACATTGCCCCATGAGGTAGCTCCTTGGCTTCAGTTTTTTGGAGGAAAGAAGAAAGAGGTGTGTGTGTGTGTGTGTGTGTGTGTGTGTGTGTGTGAGTTTGCATTTGAGTATGTATGTGTGTGTGTTTGTGTGTGTGTTTGCATGTATGAATGTGTGTGTGTGAGTTTGCATGCGAGTACGTATGTGTGTGTGAGTTTACATGCGAGTATGTATGTGTGTGTGTTTGCATGTGAGTATGTATGTGTGTGTGAGTTTGCATGCAAGTATGTATGTGTGCGTGTGTTTGCATGCGAGTATATGTGTGTGTGTGTGTTTGCATGCAAATATGTATGTGTGCGTGTGTGTGTTTGCATGCAAATATGTATGTGTGCGTGTGTGTGTTTGCATGTGAGTATGTATGTGTGTGTGTGAGTCTGCATGCGAGTATGTATGTGTGTGTGTGCATGTGTGTGTTTGCATGCGAGTATGTATATGTGCGTGTTTGTGTGTGTGTTTGCATGCGAGTATGTATGTGTGTGCGTGCGTGTGTGTGTTTGCATGCGAGTATGCATATGTGCATGTGTGTTTGTGTGTGTTTGCATGCAAGTGTGTATATGTGCACGTGTGTTTGAGTGTGTGAGTTTGCATGTGAGTATGTATGTGTGTGTGTGCGAGTTTGCATGCGAATATGTATGTGTGCGTGTGTGTGCATGTGTTTGCATGCGAGTATGTATATGTGTGTGTGTGTGTGTGTGTGAGTTTGCATGCAAGTGTGTGTGTGTGCCTGTGTTTTTGCATGCGAGTATGTATATGTGCGTGTTTGTGTGTGTGAGTTTTCATGCGAGTATGTATGTGTGTGTGTGTGTTTGCATGTGAATATGTATGTGTGCGTGCGTGTGCATGTGTTTGCATGCGAGTATGTGTGTGCGTGTGTGTGCTTGCATGCGAGTATGTATATGTGCGTGTTTGTGTGTGTGTGTGTTTGCATGCGAGTATATATGTGTGTGTTTGCATGTGATTATGTATATGTGCGTGTGTGTGTTTGCATGTGATTATGTATATGTGCGTGTGTGTGTTTGCATGCGAGTATGTATATGTGCGTGTGTGTTTGTGTGTGTGAGTTTGCATGTGAGTATGTACATGTGTGTGTGCGTGTGTGTGTGCGTGTGTGTGTGTGTGTAGGCATCTGCATGGGAGGGAAAAACAAGGGGAAAGCAGAATGGCAGGGTTCTGTAGCCTCTGCCCCTGCTGTCAGCAGAGGTGACTGGATTTGAGCATTGATGGAGGAATGCCAGCTGGAGCTGGAGGAGTTGGAGCATGCCTTATGAGACCCCCGAGGCAGTGAGACCCCGGGGCAGGAGCAGTCCGGCTCTGGGTCCCGTGCACAGCCCCATCTAGAGGTGGGGGAAAGGATTTCTCCTGCCCCTACCGCTCAGCCCCAGAGGTGGACCTTGGACCCCTAAGCAGAGCTGGGTGCCGCCAGCCACTTCGTGGGTAGGTGGCTTGGCTTCTCCTGGTGTAAGGGGAAGAACTAAGCAAGAGATTGAGTCTGTACACTGGTTTGGGACCCCAAAGGTACTCCGTGAAGGTGTTTCCCTTCCATAGATGTCACACTGCCTGTGGCAAAAACTTGAGATAATTCTTAGTCTTGGAGACCCAGCTGTCATCTGAGTTCCTCCAGGCATGATTGTTTCCATACATGCCCTGGTTACTCCTGCTCATAAACATAATAATAACTGCTAACATTTACTAAATACCTACTGTGTAGCCATTCTTTATATGGATCTCTATTTGATGCTTATGATAGTCCTGTGATATGTTATCATGCAGCCCATTTTACAGAGGAAGAATACGAGGATCAGAAACACACACTGTGGGGATCATACAGTTAGAAAGCGGAGGGAATGACATCCAAACCCAAGTCGGTGGGACTGTAATGTTTCCTCCATGCTATGCAGGCAGCTGATCTCCTCTGTCTGCAGGTTATTACTGAGTTCCTACCCCGTACCTACCTGGCACAAGGCAATGCTCAGATCCGGACCCAGATTTACTAGGCTCCGTGCACTTGTACCACGGTGGTTAAGGACTCAGACCCTGCAGCCAGACGCGCCTGACATGCATCACATATTAGCTGAGTGACCTTGAACAAGCAGCTCAAATTTTCGGAGCCTGTTTCCTCATGGTGTTATGTTGGGAATTAAATAAGGAGATGGATTTAAGAATTTAGCAGACTGCCAGGCATAGAACAAGTGTTCAGTAAATGAGAACTCTTCAAGTCAGTATCTAAGCATATCTAAGCATTTGTGGGGGACACACCGTGTGCTAGGTACAGTATCCGTTCCTTGGATGAAGCCTGTATTGTAATGCATGTATCCTAACGACTTAAACTCTGCAGTTCCTCCCTTCCTAGTCTTTGCAGGAGCCTGCGATGCATACGGAGTGGAGAACTTTCCCTCCCCCGAGACCTGTGGGGAGCTGCTGCTCTTATTTATCATGTAGGAAGCATCTGCTCTTTGGTGAAATATCACCCTCGTGAACAAACACAGTGCGGGCATTTGACCTTTCTCGATGAGCGTTGGCTTCTTTGCTCACCGCCAGGAACGAAGCAGATTCGAGGAGGAGACGTGTGTCACAGGACCTTTCAAAGGGGTCACCAGATGGGTGCCTGGGTGATGACCCCAGGACTGAGAGGAGCTGTCGAGATGGATTGGAGGCTGCAGATTAATAAACCTGATCCTGTTATTCCGATGGGTCAAGAAATCTCAACATCTGCAGGTGCAAACTCTGGAAACAAAGTCGGCCTGGTAGGTGCCAAGAACGCATGGGCTGTGTAGCCCCCGCTGCCTCCCTTTGGTCTCCCTCTTGTGCCCTCGAAGTAGCAGTTGACATCTGTCAGGCAGAGCCCAGAAGACACAGCTGGCCAGAGCCTGCCAGGTGAGTCTGTAGGTGGCATCAGTGAGCCCTCTGGGGTTTGCAGTGGCATCTCTGAGAAGCCTCCAGGTCCTCCCGGGGCCGGTGAGCAGGAGCGGTCTGGGATGGAAGCTGAAATTCCCACAAGGGACACAAGCAACCGTCTAACATAAAACCCTCCAGACGCTGCACTTGGATATGACAGCAAAGTTGTAGCCCCTAGTCACCTCTGAGGGGTCGTCTTTGCTGCCGGGGTCTGTATCGGGCTCTATGAGGAATGGATCATTTGTGTGAGCTGTTGTTCCGATCTCAGGGGCTGTGACTATGACTTGGCTTCCTTCATTCACTAGCATTTACTGAGACCTACTATGTTCCAGGTGCTTTGCTAGGGGCAGGGCCACCGAAATGAACGAAACAAAGTCATTGCCTTTGCAGAGCTCCGCGTCTTTAGAGGGGTCAGGGTCAGGGTCAGGGGTCGGGGTGGGGAAAGGAGAGATCCAGCACAGGTGGGACAAGGCTAGTATCACTGGCACAGACAAGAGGCGTGGTTCTCAGCGTTGCCCATGGGAGATGGCTCTGTGGTAGGCTCAGAGCTGCAGGAAAGTCTCGGCTGGGAATTACGGACAAGGGACGTGGGAGAGGAACGGGCTGCACCCTTCCAGCACTCAGGATGGGCCCATATTCCTGGGGAGAGGACAGAGGAGGCAGTGGGTGCTCCGATTTAAAATGTGGCTTGTGGCCGAACCACAGACACCCTGGGGAATTTCTCCTGATGGCAGTAAGGGGCCACTGAAGACTTTTGGGTTATGTTTGAGGGCATTTCATATTGTAGCCTTTTATAGGCTGCGTGGGGAGGGGCTTCAAGACCAGAGGCAGGAAGATTAGTCAAGTGGCTACCGCACTCAGGAGGAGGGCTGGAAATTAATCTCTCCGAATCTACCAATTTCCATGGTCACCCTCATGACCCATCTCCAACCAGGGCGCTGGAAATGGATGAGCTGGAGAGGTGGCCGGACCCTTACCATGGAGGATGTAAGGAGGCACCAGAAAAGACAGCGCAGACGGCAGGAAATATTTTCAATACCGGAGCTGCTGAAAAGAGTCTGCCTTCTCATTCCTGACCTCTCTTTGTAGCCGGGATCTCAGATTCTGCAAATCCATTAAGAACAAACACACAAAAATCAATGCAAACTAGACAGGAGACCTTTCTAGGCTGGAGAGTGGAGATGGCAGGTGTCCATTAAGCCCCTTCCATAGCGTGGAATGCAGGGCATGGTGAGCTGTCGGCCAACTGGAGCCAACTCAGGTCTCTGCCACTCGGCCACCGGGTAACCCTGCCCCAGTTCCTTAACACCTGTGAGCCTCAGTGTCCTTGTCTGAAAACGGGTGGTCGCCATCTTCCAATGTTGTGAGGGTCATGATGTTCTTAGGGAAATATACATAAACTGTCCAATCAATATTAGCTTGTTTTCCTTGTCACTTAAAGGAGCTTGAGGACCACCTCTTGTTATTACTAAAATACTGCTTTAGGAGGGCCCTTTCTCTAGTCCAAATATAACTGCACATGTTGGTCTCTGTTAGATTACAGTTCTCGTGACAGAGGTTGAGTTTTTCAGTGGTCAGCAGTCATTTACACTTTAGTATGAGTGAATCTTAATTTACAAGGTGTTAACTGCTGGAGGCGTCTTTACAGACATCCAGGATGAGCCACTTGTTTTATTCCAGGGACTCCTGTAGTCTAGAGAAGGGAGGGAGGTTATCAAGGTCTTAGAAGGAGATACAGAAAGAACCAGGTTTAGAACTCAGACCTCCTGTGGCATGACTGCTAATCTTTCAATTATTCATGATGAAAGTTTATTTATCTGTTATTTTGATAGCAGGCAGATACTGAGCCTGAAATAGAAGCAAGGAGTTGACTGAGAAGGCAAATATTTAATTTGAAGGGGTGAAGCGTGCTATCACAATTTTTGACGGTGTCCTCCTGGGCTTTGGGAACCGTGGAGACGGACCTGCCCCATGCGATTGCAGGATTGCAGCCCAGGCTTCTCACTGGGAGGGGAAACAAGGTCATCTTGAGCCCTGCAGGTGGCCACCTGAGATGTAGAGGAGGTCAGAAGTATGACCCCGGGCAAATTGCCTCAGCACTCGGAGCGTCTGAGTCTTCACCTGCGCAGTCAGTAGGGACCTTCCTGTGACCTGTATGTCCGGCTCTCAGCAGGCTGTGGGTTCGCACGTTGCCACATTAACTCTACCTCCTGGTAGCCCTGAGCCTTCACCAACAGGGCAACGGGACCTCAGCCCAACACAGGGTCTCCCCCAGTTCAGAGGGGTCCTCAGATCAAGGGTGTCCCCACATCCTCATGAAGAAGCCTATGCGTGTATTTGCTCTAGACCTTTGTGCCACACCACTGTTTCTGCCGTGAAAACTCCAGATTCCTACCACGGATGTTGCCTCCCAGCATCCAAAGGCACCTGTCACATCTGCAGGGCAATGTTGCCCTCCTCTCAGTCCTGTCTCCTGATCCCCAAAACAATACTCCTGTGCCCCACGTGGCGTTGGTTCCTCAGGAGAGCAGCTCATGGAGTGGTGCCTCTCCCCACGGCCCCCCCCAAGCGTGAGATGGGGGTTAGCACCATGGCATCCCTTCACTGCCCTTATCTTTTCCCACCCTCTTGGATTCTCCCTTCAGCCCGAACGACAAAGTCTCTGGAAACAAGGTAGTGCCTGAGTGCGGGCTGTGGAGCCAGACTCCCTGGGTTGAAGTCCCACCTGCACCACACACAAGCTGTGTGACTTTGGGTAGGCTGTGTAACCTCTTTGTGCCTCGGTGCCCTCATCTATAGGAGGAGGTGATGTAATAGCTACCTCTTGGGGGTGGAGTTCAGATTCAATGAGTGCACTGAGCCTGGCACTTGGTGAGGGGGTTAGTACATGTGACTCATTCACAGGCAGATCAACTCACACAAATAGATGCATTCTGGAAAGAAGCACATGTTTTGCTCTACCCGCCATGAGCCCCTGAATCCAGCTGTGATCATTTGTCCAGTCAAGTGTCCCACACTGTACAGGTGTCTGGATAGGACTTGTCAGTGGTACACAACCAGCAGGCTACAGGAGTCTTCCTCAGCTGGGCCAACAAGAGGAAAGTCCCAGGGCCACGTCACAGATTGGACTTCCCAGAAAGGCAAGGCAAGCCCTCTTTGGCAGAGAGAAATTTCCAGAACTAACTGTCAGCTGAGTGCCATCTCCCGCCAACACTGTCGGCTGCTGAGGGGACAAGTCCTTCATTCCTGGAGGGGGACCTGAGTGGCTCTGCACAGCCGCTGTGACAGACCAGGACGGGGGGGGGGGTGATGGCGGTCATGTCTGGAGGCCTCTCACTAAGCATCCTTCCAGGCACACAAGCAAACTAGACTCAAATTACTCAGCAGAGCATGTGTTTCTCTTTACAACTGACTCTGGCCTGTCGCCATCCTACCATGTGTCTTCTTCCTCCCCCCACACCCTGCCCTTCACCTGCAGAGAGCTTCCCACAGATCGTCCCTCATCCTCCATGATCCCTGTGCCCCTGCACACCCCCTCCTGAAGTGTCCTTCCACCCCCTCTCCTCATTCCTCGAGAAACATCCCCAACCTTCCAGGTCCAGAGCAAACATCACTTCTCCTTGGGTTCCATGACATTTTGCACATACCCTTCACATTCATTCATTCTGTCACTCCACAGAGATGGGTCATGAATCTAGAATGTTCTGAGCTCTAAGCTGCCACTCCCCATCCCATCCTAAAACACATACCAGACTCCCCTGTTAGGCAAGGCAAGGGCCATGCTTGACACGTGTCACCCTAATGTCTGAACCTCTGGTCTAATGCCTCTCACAGAGTAGGTGCTCGTTAAACACTTGCTAATACATGAATGAATGCAGTAAATGGGAGATTGGGTTGGTTGAACTTCCAGAATCATCTTGTTTTGGGCCTAGCATTCTGTGAGCCTGCTCCAGGGAGTGATCTGGCCTCCCTCTGGCTCCTTGTCAGTCAGGATGGTGCCTGGGGACAGGAAGACATTCATGAAGGTCATTTTGGGGGAACAAAGAAGCCATTCCAGGTCTTAGTCTCCCAGGCTAATGCTGTCAGAAGGGACCCGACATTGGTTGAGCTCATACTTTGCACCTGATGCTGTGTCTCTGGCTGATGGCACAACACTTCACTCCCCATCACCCCACAAAGCAGATCTTCTCAACTCTTTTCATAGGAAACCCAGAGAGGCCAAAGGACTTGCCCAAGGTCACACAGTTAGGAAGCCACGGGCTTGGGCTTTGGACTTGGGCTGGTCCACCTCCAGCATCCCCATGCTTTTCCTGCAGTCTGGGCTGTCACTCAAACTTTCTGGGGACAAAATCTTCCGAGATCTACAAAGCAAGCCCATGCTGAGCTCCCTGAGGCCTCAGACTCCAGGTCCCCCCGTTCTCCACTGGTGGGGACCCAGCTTCCAAGTGTCCCCTTCACTTTACCCCTCAGAAAACCCCCATCCTCCCACCACACTCCAGGAATGAGTCTGCAGGACAAAGGGCTTTGTACCCGAGGGACACTTCTCCAGCTGCCCTTGACTTCCTTCGGCCCCTCTCTCACCCCTCGCCCACACCACCGGTGGGGAGAAATGCTTTCATAATCGAGGGCCCGGTTCCAGCCTCACCTTATTATACGCCCAGGGAAGGAGAGCAGACAGACTAAATCACCAGTCAGATTAAAGCTCCGTTTGGCTGGAAACGGAGTTGTTTTTGCAAAAGTCCTTCCTTGATTTTTGCACTGTCAGAGGCTGTTTTCAAATTTTATGTTTTCCGGTCTTTTAGCATTCTGCCTGGTTTGCTCTCACACTTTACTGGGCAATTTTCAAACATTACACCTCAGTCCTGCCAGACACCCGGGGACTGGGGTGGGAGGAGGTAGGGGGGAGGTCAGCCCTTCCGGGCTTGGATGGTTGTAATGTCGAGGAAGTGGGAGCTAGGAGGACCCAGGAGCCCCACACCCCGTCCTGGAGCCCCCTGCCAGCACCATGAAGTTGGAGCTGGGCTGTCTCTGTTTTGTGTGCTGCCTCCAAGCGGCCCTCTTGGGGAGGCAGTCTGGCCGGGGCTCAGCTGCATGACCCCTCAGCCTCACTCACTGCAGGCCACCGACAGTGAGCCCTTGGACAAGGCATTTTCTTTCTCCATGCTTTCGTTCCCTCCTCCTATAATGAGGGGAAATAAGTGTACTCTCTCTGGCAGGTCACTGTGAGGAGTGAGTTTTCACACGTAAAGCACTTGGAACCAGCGGGGCCTGTACTAAGCGCTCAGGAAAGGTCAGTGAACACAATCCTAACAGCATTTATTTACCAAGCACTCGCCTTGTATTTTATGCATATATCAACTTGTTTGATTCCTATTCACAATACTGAGTCTCAGTGTCGACTCCATCTGGCAGAAGAAGTAAATGAACATCAGAGAGGTTGAGTAAGTCCCCCAGCATCACACAGCTGGTCAGAGGGGACCAAAAATTGAAACTGGGCCTATTGGATTCCAGTGTCCGAGGCCCTTGCCCTTTCTACCCTGCGTTGAAGATATTGGGCGACATGCTTTCTGTCTCCTATGAGAATTTGTGTCTCCAGAGATCCGACTGCTCTTCCAGCTCACCTTGGTAATGCCTGTAGCACCAAGCATGGGACTTTGCTCTGTGGATATATGTGGAATAAATGAATGGTCTCTGAAAGAAGAGAAACCAACACTCATAGAGTTTCTACTGTGTGTCAGGCACTCTGCCGGGCATGTCTTTAAAGTCTCATGGGTGGGTATTATCTTTGTTTTACAGCTGAGAAAGCACTAGAGGACTCTCTTAGCTCCAAAGTTAAGAAAGAAGATTAGATGTTAGATGACCTTTTAATGGCCTTTGCAAAAATACACTTAGAAGAAAATGGAATTTTAATACTGAAAGGAATTGCAGAAAGGCAAAGAGAATGCATTTAGCCACCATGCTCTAGTAGAAGGCAGTGCGGTGGTTAGAAGAGTAGCTTGAGAATCAGACACAACTTTTCCCAACCTTGGCTTTACCACTTTCTAGCTGTGTGACGTTGAACTGGCTGCTCAACATCTCTTAGCCTCAGGTTTCTGTAAAACGAAGCCAGCAAAGTCCTTCCTCTCACTGGTCAGCTTACACATCTAGAAGGAACGTCTGTCATGAGCCAACCCCAGTTCTAGGCACTGCAGACAGAGTGGTGAATTAGCTGGTACCATCTGGCTGTCACCAGGGCTTGACACTATTGCAGGAGAGGGATATCAAACAGTGCAAACAATACTCACATTTGTAAGGCAGTGTCAACTATTGACTGGTGTTGGAATCAGTTGATTAGACCGGGGGTGTTTAGGGTGGACAGGGTGGTTTTTTTAGAGTAACGATATTTGACTTGGTCCCTAGATGATGGGAAGGAGCCAGCCATGCACTGTGCAGGGGCGGGAGTGCCCCTAACAGAAGGCACAGCAAGTGAAAATCCTGGGGTGGAAAGTCGCGGGGTTGAAGGACAGGTAGGCTGGGGTAGCTGTAATTGGATGACCAAGCAGGGAGGGGGAAGCGCAGAAGAGGAGATGGCCAGGTGGTCCGGGGCCTAGAGACTTCAGCGGGTCACGTGGATTCTACGTGGGGTGCTCTGGGAAGGCCATGCAAGAATCCCAAGGCCATCAGCAGGTTGGGGGTAATTCTCCAGATAAGGGCTGGTTGTGGCTTAGAGAAGAGTTAGAAACCATGACAGGTGCTCAGAGTGATCCTCCATCACAACAACGGTGGTGGAGCCAAGAACACTTAACCGACAGATTGAATGTGGAGTGTAAGGAAGGGAGAACAATTGAAGACAGCCCTAGATTTTGGGCGCGGACCACTCGGGGGAGGACGGTGCTGCTCTTTATGAAGATGGGGAAGGCGGGGTGGAGGGAGAATATAGGAATCAGTAGTTCTGATTTGAGGAGGTTAAATTTTAGATACCTATTAGCAGATCAGGAAAGATCTACCAGGGCTGTACACTTGATGTACAGATACAGCACAGATGTTTATTTGAGAGAGAGAGAGAGATGGCAGTGGGAGAGGGTGAGTCTCTCTACAGACTGAGGTGAAGGAGAGGCTGGGCAGGGTCCCAGACCATGACTGTCCTGGGGGGTCTGGGAGAACAGAGGAACTCAAGGTCAACAGACAAATGGGAAGTCACGTGGGACTTTTTACAAAGTGAAGTGAATTCCAGACCCAGTGCAATGTGCTCACTGGCTGAACTGAGGAATGTGGAAGGAGGCCTCATATGGGAGACTTGAGTGAGGTGCCCCCAAACTCCCCTCCAAATTACCTTCAGTCTCCATCTAGATCCTCCCAAATGTCTTCCTCCAGAAAATGGATGGCTTGATATCACCTCCATCGTGGGCAGCAAGGCCAGGGAGCTGTGTAAGGGGAAT
Source organism: Callorhinus ursinus (assembly GCF_003265705.2). Classification (NCBI taxonomy): domain Eukaryota; kingdom Metazoa; phylum Chordata; class Mammalia; order Carnivora; family Otariidae; genus Callorhinus; species Callorhinus ursinus. The sequence continues at coordinate 10,987,744 of NW_027397086.1, forward strand.
GGGCACGTTCACAAGACACCAGTGAGGAGACCAATGGAGGCTGAGTACCCTCCCGAGCCCTTAGCACTCTCCTCATGCCGTGAAGCAGGAAGGAAGAGGAAATGGACACATTTTTGGCTTGTGAGCACAAGTTTCACGTGCCGGGACCGCCCTGACCACTAGTGAAACGTGGCCTAGACCTTCTGGTTCCCGCCAGTGAGATGAGCGCCTCCCCCTCCCGTGGGGGGGGCCGGCAAAGAGTGGCCAGAGCCGCACATGCTCCTTCCTCACGGCCCCTGCAAGCCCAGGCTGCTGTCTTGCCCTCAACATAATTGGCCTTCTGAGCTGGCACAAACAATCTCAAGACCTTGCCCTTCTTTGCTCCTGCTCTTTTCTCTCTCTCTCTATTGCCAGTAACTTTCATGCCCAAGTAAAAAAAAAAAAAAAAACTGGTGGGGAGATGGGGCCCCAGGGAGGGCTGTTTAAATAACCGATCCACTTACATGTTTTGCTCCCACCTCAAGGCCTGGATGAGAGAGGTGTGGAATCAGAGCGGTGCATTTCAAGCCACATGATCCAAAATGTGTTTCTTATTTTTAAATTGGGCTTATTTATATATTCAACAGTTACTTTTTATAAATGCAAATGGAATAGCAATGAAAATCCTCTTCTCTTTTTTTTGTCTTATGCAGACTCCTCAAAGTTTTGGGAGCCCTGGGTTCTCCCACCCCAACTGGATCACACTGCCTGAACTGGCCCGGGGTCTGTAGGAGGGGCAATGGGTCTGTCTTTACCTAGGCCCGTGGCATGGTCACCTGTGAACATTTTCAGCCCTTGGAGATCACACTGACTCTGAGAACTTTCTTCTGTGAAATATCTGACCAAATTCATGCTCTTTGACCTTGAGAAGGGGAGGGAGGACTAAGGACTTGGATCAGACTAGCGGTCTACTTGCTTAAGGTTAAGGCAACGTCCCACTCAAAGTCAGTGGCAGCTTCATTGTCAGAGTCTCTCGGGGAACTTCATGAGCTCACTCATTTAACCCATATGGACTTGGCGCCCACAGGTGGTACTCAGGTAGCAGGAATCTAATGTTACCCAAGGCAGGCTGGGTCCTGGAGTCCATGGGACTTAGAGTCTCATGGATCATGGACCTGCCCAGTAGTGCAGACTTAGCCGCTCCATGTCATTCAAGTCAAAGCCATGCTAACCTGATGCTGTGGAAGGTACGTGAGGAAACACAAAGAGAGTGTTTGGTATAGGTCATGGAGTTTTCAGCAGGCCTGAGCTCTGTGCTGAAGAGAGCAGGAGACAGAGTAGAAGCTTTGGAATCAGACCTGGATGTGAATGTCGGATTCAACACAGATGAGCTGGGTGAAGGTTGGTGATCTGTTGCATCCTCCTGGGATGCCAGGTTGCTCATCTCTAACGGCGGGTATGAAAATTCTAGCTGTACAGGGTTGTGGCCAAGATGACAGGGGAGAGCCTAAGTACAGTGGCTGCATTCAATAGCTCCACGTGTTTTCCTGGGCTTCTTGCAGCACCATGCTGGGAGAGCGCTTAGAAACAACTACCTTCGAGGAGCTCCCAGCCTGGACCAGAGCTTCAAGAGGACAGGTATGAGGCCTCCCTAGTTCTCTGTTGTGCCCCCAGTGCTCAGCACCATACCTGGCCCACATTCTACACTCAGTACATATTTGTTACTCACTGACTCAATGGTCATGGGTTTAAAGAGTATACATGCAAGGCAGAAAGTGATCAGTCCTTTGGGAGAGGTACTTGGGGCAGCAAGGGGCAGCTACTGGGTTATTGCTGGAGTTTTCATGATGACTGGGCTATAGGAAGAGGGAACAGCATTACAGGGAACAGGATACCGCATAGTATTGATGGAGCATGAAGTGCAAGGTGGTGGAGGAGGGGTGGCAGGAGGTGAGGCTGGAGTGGTAGACAGGGCTGGTAGGGCATGGAGGACTTTGAACTTGGTTCTGTGGGGACCACCGAAGGGCTTGATTCCGACACGGTCAGACTTGAATTTTGGGAAGATTGCCTGGGATGGACATGATCAGACTTGAATTTTGGGACGATCACCTGGAATGGATGGGTGGGCTATAAAAGCAGAGGCAAGGACACTTGTTAGGGAGCTGTTCCAGAGGTCTAGGGAGAACATGACCATGGCTTAAGGTCATGGCAGTGGGAATGGAGGAAAGAGGAAGGTCCAGGAGAAGTCAAGGCTGCACAGTCTATAGGACTCAGTGATCACGCAGTGTCCCCTGCGAGTCTTGGGGCCTAGGATGTGGCTGAGGATGGAGGGCAGAGCCCTTGATTTTTGTCCCCACCAAGTGTGAAGGGAGGACTCTTGCATTTCCCAGCGAGGGCTGGGCAGCCCTACAGGAAATTCCTTCTCAGAGCTCTCTGGTGAGGGGGAAAGAACCACTCTGCCATCTCTTTACACACAGGGGCTGTCAATCTGGTAAACAAAGGTGTTGTCAACCCGCCTTATTGAGAAGTAGTTTAAATTAACCTTGACAGGTAGATTAATAAATAATAAGGCCTGAATGGCTTATAAAGAAATCAATTACACTATAAATTTAAAAAAAGCACATGCTTGGCTCCAACTCAGTGAAGCTGCAGCATTCTCGAGCAATTCCAAATGTGTCCAAACTCGATTCCAGGCAATCTCATCACTGGGGGGGTTTGGGCAGGTTGCATTCAGTGGCGTAGATTACCGTATGTTCTGTGGATGGCTAAGGGACATCAGCGGGTGAGGACAAATTGTGGAAAACAAGATAATTTACTGTCATTCTCTACCTGTAATGTGCTGCAGGTGATCAGGCCTGCTTCTCTTTCCGTAATACCCACACTTTGCCTTGGCTGGAAGCGACCCGGGGGTCATGTGACCCAGTGGTTCTCAGCCCTTCCAGACTAATATTTTGTGATGCTCCCTTTATTATCCTGAAATAGAATTCATAAATTATATAACCCACCTAGACATCTCATTTTAGAAATCCATATAACGCCCGCACGGCAAAGTAAATGAAAAATAAAAAACAAAGTAATTTGTAATAAAAGAATATGTATGTTGATATGTGAATAAGAGGGTATGACTGGGCCGGAAGACCTAATAGCAGTCGGATGATTGCTTGATGGAAGCCGAAGTGACTATGTGGAATTGGCCACTCAAATACACGAGCAGCATGGCCTTCTGAGCTGTGATTTTCTGAAACAGTGGAGATCTGAACAAAACAGGGAACGATCCCTCCTTTATTTGCATAGTAGCTGCATTCTTGGAAAATTCCGTGTGTTTTAAAAATCATACAAAAATTCCTCTTATCTCTATGTGAAATGGAACTAGGATCGAGGCTCAGGTCATGAAAGCAGGCATTTTTCCACTGATGTCCGGTGGGACATTCCAAAATCAAGTCAGGTGTGGTCCAGTTCTTTATCGGGCTGTGCCTTCCCGTGTGCTGCAGGCTATCTGCAGTGGCCCCCCTTCCATTTGTTAGGATCACCAAAGTGCCCCTGGAAATGTCCAACCAATAGAGGTAGAACGGCCCGTATGGAGAGCCACAGTTCTAATCTAATCTCCTCGTGGTCTGGGTGGAGATAAAGAAGGCTGGAGAAGGGAGGGGACTTGCCAAAGGTTGCCTACAGGGTTCCTGGTGGAGAGAAGCTGGAATCCAGTCCTCCTGTCTGGCAGCCCAGTACCTTCCCACTGGACTTACTTTTGCCTGCAAAGGGGTGTAGAGTGGGCCCTCCTCCAGTGCCTTTGAACCCTGGACTGTCCTTTGGCCTAGCGGATGTCCATCTCTCAACCTGTCTGGGATGAATTCTAGGCTTCTGTACTCTGTACCTATTCTTAAAGTGAGTCTCATCTGAATTTTAAGGTATTGCTCTCCCCGCCGCCATTGCCTTATTCTAAGCAAAAGTGGGTAAAGTACTGTGGATAACAATGTATATCTTGTGATCTAAGTGGCAAAACCCTGTTTATCTTCCCACTACTTCATAAGGAAGTATGGTAGATACAAAACACACATACTGATACCCTCAAAGGCTGATCTCAGGGCAGACATGACTAATCTACCTCATCACTTGTACCCATGGGGGCAGACATGACTAATCTGTCTCAGTATTCATATGCATGGAGTCCATCATGGTCTCAGATCCCTTCCTGATTTAGAACTTCAGGCAGCCAAGACCAATCTGGACCAGCAGAGATATTAATAGCTTTGTTCATCTTTACCTTAGCTAACTGCTGGATGGTTTACTATTAGTTTGGAGGGTTTATTATTCTGTAACTTCACGATTCTTAGGTTCTAGAATTAAAAGATTCTAGGATCTATAACTTGGAGTGTCTAAGATTCTGTGATCTCACACACCATTTTATTGTGTCCACTCAGAAACAGGCTTTCCCACATCCTCCTTGGTCATTTTTGGGAACTACTGTGGCTTTCCTTGTCTTTTTAGTGTTGTCTCTGGTGCCTTCTAGATGGCATCCAGACCTCTGACCAATACTCTGCATGACACTGGCCCCTTGAGGCTGCACAAGGGATCCCTTGACAATCCTTGAAGGGATTGTCATTACTACTTTGCAAGTGAGTTAACCGAGGTACAGAGAAGGGAAGTGACTTGGCCCAGGCCCCAGAGCTAGTAAATGGTTGAGCACGTTTCAAGCCCAGCTCTCTTCTAGTCCAGAGATTTCCACTGCACAGGCTGACACAAGAAAGGGAGTGGAAAATGCTGGACCCCCCCCCCCAACCCCGGCTGCCATTGCTCAATGCGGAGGCTTCAGGGGTCCTGAGGGTTCGGAGGAAGTAGCTCCCCCACCTCCTCCCAGCTCAGCATCTCTCACCAAGACCATTGTGATCTCTTCCCTGCTTCCAGGCTCAGCCCTCCAGTTCATCTGTCCAGCTGGGGAAACTTTTGTAATGGAAATCTGACCACATCACACTTCCTACAGTCCATCAGTGGCTTCCCATTGTCTAAGCATTTCAAAACCCTTACCTTGGAATTTAAGGCTCTATGGCCCTGAACCACAAACCTCTGCAGCCTCTTTTCTAATGACACACTCTGCACTTAAACCCTTATGAACTTTCATCTCTATATTAGTTTCCTATTGCTGCTGTAACAAATTCCTATGAACTTAGTGGCTGAAGGCACACATGTGCTTCTTTATAATACACATTACTACCTTACGGTTTTGGGGGTCCAAAGTCTCAAATGGGTCTCACTGGGTTGAAATCAACATGTCAGCAGGGCTGCGTTCCTCTTTGGATAGTCTAGGGGAGAATCTGTTTCCTTGCCTTTTTTAGCTTTTAGAGGCTACCCAGATTCCTTGGCTCGTGGTCCCCTTCTTCCATCTCCAAAGCTGGCAGCGGCCAGTGAGTCTTTCCAATTTTCCGTCACTCTGACTTTCTTGCCTCCTCTCTTCTACTTTTAAAGGCCTTTGTGACTATATTGAGCCCACCCGGGTAAGTGAAGACAGCTGATTAGCAACCTTGATTCCTGCTTGCCTTGTAACATAACATATTCACAGGTTCTGGGGGTTGGGACAGGGACATATGTGGGGGACCATTATTGTGCCCATCACATGTTCCATGTCCTCTCTGGCCTCCATACTTTTGCATGAGCGGTTGCTTCTGCCTGAAGTGCCATTTCCCCTTTTTACAACAACTAACAATTTTCTGTGTTTTCTTAGGACCCAGATTCTCCCTTATAAAGTCTTTCCTGAGCCCAGAGAGTTGGTTATGCCTTCCTCTTTTGTGCTCCTACACACACACACACACACACCATGTATGTATAAATATATATATTTAAATAAATCTAATATAATGTAAATAAATATATTTAAATCTATCTATCTATCTATCTATCTATCTATCTATCTATCTATCTATAGAGAGACTGTAACTTTATTATTTGTTCTCTGGATCATGAGCTCCTGCCAAGAGCAACCGTGATTTACTCTATTTACGCAGCACCTGTTTACTCACTGACACATTATTTGTGTTCAGAAAGGTTTATTGAATAGGAGAATGAATATAGTGGAAGCTGGAACTTGGGAAACCTGCTATTTTGTACTTATCTAATTAGCCAGTTTGATTTTGGACATCCTTTCATCCCTTCCCCGGGACTCAGGTCTCTAAACCATGGGATTAACACCAGGAACTAGAGGAACTGGGTCTTACTACAGTTGGATTCATGATTCAATGCACTGGAAACTTATTTTTTTCATGTTCAAGTCCAGAGCTGCTAGGGGGTGGTATTTCATAGAGTTTCCAGGGACCCCTCTACCATCTCTACAATGTGCCCTTTGACCTCAAGGTCCAAGGAGAAATTCTAACAATCATATTAATGTCACAGAAAGATGGTAGAAGAGACTTTCGAAAGGGCAAAGGATACCCAACAACTGTACCTTCAGAGAGGTTTCTGGAAGTTTCCATTCAACACCTGTGCTTATATTCATTAACTCAAATGAAGTCACATGACATTCCCAGCTGCAAGGGAAGCTGGGGAATGGAGATCCTATTCTGGGCAGATAAATTCTATTGTTGTGAAAGAAGGGGAGCATGAGTGTTAGGGCATCTCTAGAAGCCTCTGCCATAAGTTCTAATTTCCCTTCACACATTCTGAGATTTCAAGGGGGATACTACAGCTCAAGGATTAAGAAGGTCAAGATGGGCAGGCTGGTATCTGTCGTGGATGTATTACGGTATATCATAAAGAAGCCTAGTATTAACATAGTACCATAGTGAATCTGGAGGAAGGCAGAAGGCTTTCATCTTACGTCTCGGTGACTTTGGCCACTATTTACATAATGACCTTCCTTTGTTCCTCTCCATCCTGGCTAATTGATCTGGGATACTTATGTTAAATCACTGGGCTCACAGACCTTGGAGCCATTTACAGCCCCCTATAAATAGGGTGATCATGCACAGGCTCACCTGGGACAATGCTGGTTTATGCCTGTGGTCCTGGTGAAGTAGCAAGAATGCCCCCTGCCTCCCTCAAAAGCATTCCAGTTTGGATGATAAATTATACAATCACCCTACCTATAAACAGTGCAGCATACAGGAAAGGAAGAGGAATAGTGGCTCATACTTGAACCTCAAGAATATTAAATCCAGAATTCAGTTTTGTTTTGTTTCTTAAGGTTTGGTCCAGTGGGGACACAGAGGGCGTGGAGTCAGGAGATAAGCTATTTGGGATATCATTCTTCTCAGGACAAAAACCTTATGGGTTATAACATCCATTTGTCTTTTTTTTTTCTCTCTTTTTTTAAACATAAGGTTCTGTCCACCTGCCTCAAAGATCACTTTCTCAGTGGCCTTCTGTGATGATTGGATCTGAAGTTGCCTCCCTACCTCCATTCTCTCCTAGACTGGTTTCGTTTTCTACCTAGAATTTATCTTGTTTATTCATTAGCTTGAATGTTTAGTTTATGTTTTTCTCCAACCCTTCTGCTGCTATGAATCCAAGCTACATATGATCACAGGACTTATTTTGCTCACTTTTGTGTCCCAACTATTTAGGACATATTACCTATGAATAATAGATAATTAATGGATGGCCGGATGGTTGGATGAACGTAGATGGTTAAAATAGCTTGTTGGAAGGGGGAAGAAACCAGGAAGAGATCTAGAAGCCCCTGAGATTTGAAACTTATACAATGTTTCTAAAAAGCTTCTCTGCAAGGGACTGAGATGTGCCTTTGCTGATTTCCATGACATGGGACAGGTCACATGGGCAACGAAATCCACAAAAACATTACCAATCAGAAGGGGCCAGAGCTTCAGGGCAAGACGGCTGCTGGTGGTTGGAGCATCTGCCATTCATTTTGTGTTCTTCCAGGGCTATGGTGTTAGTTTCATAGGGTTGCTGTAACAAAGTACCCCAAACTGGGTGGCTTAAAACAATGGAAATGTATTCTCTCATGGTTCTGGAAGCTAACAGTCCAAAATCAATGTATCAGCAGGGCCAGGCTCCCTCTGAAGGCTCTAAGGGAGAATTTTTCCTTGCCTCTTTCTAGCTTTTGGTGGTTGTTGGCAATCCTTGGTGTTCCTTGGCTTGTAGACACGTCACTCTGTCATCACATGGCCTTCTTCATGTGTGTGTCTCTGTTTCCAGATTGTCCTCTTCGTGTAAGGACACAGGTCACTGGATTAGTGTCCACCCGAATCCCATAGGACCTCATCCAGAGCTTGGGTTTTCTCATCTCTAAAATGCGAAAATAAACTTCTACCATTTTTCTCATTGATTATGAGAATAGATAAAGATGAACTTTAAAAAACGCCAAAATCTCCTGCACATATAAATTGTGAATATTAAGAGGAGGAAAAGCAGCCTGTGGTTTTTAGTTAAAACAATAGTATATACACGAGCAATTTGGTTCGTACGATCTGAGGCTCGGAGAGATTAAGTCGCAATATTTAAGGTAACACAGCACTTAGCACAGGAGAATAATCGTGCTGACTCCCATTTTTTTCCTTGAGATTTTGGTTCTGGCTGTTCATCCCTCAAAGTGAGATAACTGAGCCCTTCTGTCTCCTCCAGCTGCTTCCTCCCACCCTTCTTTGGGTAGCGCTGAGGACAAGCAGGAGGCTTTGCCTTCCAGGCAGCAAGTCTGTTATGAGTTCATGGGAAATCTGTTTGTAGTTTACTTTATCACAGAGCTTCGGGAGAACTAGCCTGCCTGGAATACGAAGGAGCCTGAGACGGAGAGCAGGGACCCTGAATCCTGTCCAGCCCGGAGATAGAAGGCAGCCAGGGCTAGGGACTGCCACCAGCGGTGAGGAGCACGGTGATCTCTTGGGGTCACACTGCCCAAGGCAAAAGAAGATCTGGAGTCACTGATACGCGCCTTGGTGTGTGTGTGTGTGTTCCCTGCTTTGTCTGGTTTCTCCCTGATGACTGGGATGTTTCTCCACCCGTCCTCATGTTTTAGTTTTCAAAGCCTTTCACATGCTGCATTCTGTGTGCTCCTTACAACAAACCCAGGAGGAGGTTGGTTTTATTCTCCCCATTTTGTAGGCGGGGAAACTGAGCCCCAACATGAGAAGGGACAGCAGAGCCGGGATAGCCCAGGGCTTTCTTTACCACATGGCAGCTTATGCTACCATCCCCATGGCTCTCCTGGGGGCGCCCTCCAAGCCAGTTAAGATGATGCTTCCCTGCTCCATCACGGTCCCCAAACTTGGTGCCAACAGTCCTCTCCGTTAATGCTTTGCCTTTCCTTCCAAACTAGTCCCTTGTGTTCCACAACCTGCTTTAGCCTCCCCCTTCTCTGTATGAGGCACTACACAATCTTCATGAGATATGGAATTATCCTCATCTCGTGGTAGTCCTGTTTCTAAAACTAGAGGTTAATGTGCTTGAGAGTAGATATTTAATCATGTGATGAGGCATTTTTCCAAAGCACCTGGTAAGGGGGCTGAGGACGTGGTAGATGCTCAATAAAATTCTGGGGATGGGTAAAACTAGCAATGGTAAGGGCCTTTCACTGAATGCTCATGCAAGTAGGAGAGGAGACATTAAGAAGCAATGAGTTCTAAGGATGGGTGATGGTTGAGGGAGAGCAAAGAAATGCCAACTAGCTGTGCATAGCTCCTACCTACAAGGTCGGGGGAGCAGCATTCAGGAATAGGTAGGTAGGGGCATCACCCAGGCTGTCATATATAATCCATAGAATTGTATGATGAATTTGCTGCTATTCCTACTTTAGAGGGGAAGGAACAGAGTCTCAGAGAGACTAAGTAACTTTCTTAAGACCCCATGGTTTGAGCTGGACAGAGCCAGGATGTAGACTCAATTCTGTTGGCTTTCAAAGCATTTTTCCAGAGGGTTTTCCCAGCATCAGTTTAAGAATGTCATCTTGCACACACTAGGTACTCAATCAATGCTTATGAAGTGACTTTGACTCTCACAACAGTTCTCAGAGAGACAGGACAGGGGGTGGGAGCATGTTTATTTGCATTCGTACTGGAGCCCCTGGGAACCCAGACTCCAGGGAGGGGCTGTAGAAGGTGTAGGCGGGGTTTGGACAGAATGTTGTCCCCCCCCCGCCCTGCCCTTGCCCTGCACTGGGCTGCTGCTGATTCAGACAGAGATGGTGCCGGGAGGATGGTACCTGGGGAAGCCAGGGGCTGGGGAGGGAGGATTGCATTTCATCTCAGCATTTATATTTCCCCAGAGCGGATCCCACTGCGTTTCAGGACCAGTGTAAAGCACCTAATTGAAATCCGTAATTCCAGGCCTCGTTAATAACAGATCTTGGGAAGCAGAGAGCCTCACGACCGTTAGTGATGAGTGTGATGCAGGCACAGGTCTTTAGAGGGGTACAGCAAGTCCCCGGTTCATTTTACAGTTGATTAGAGTGAGTTAAACTTTGCCCTGCTTGTAAGTTGTATATTTAATATGAGAAGTTGGCAATATGTGAAGTTATCAAAATACCACAGGTGCGTAGGCAGGCCTCCAGCCGGCATCACTCATCCTAAGCAGCATGGCGACCCCGCAGAAACGGGTCTGGGATGCCATGGCACAAGATGGATAATGCGATTGAACCTAATGGGTCCCAAGGAAACGATCCCTTCGTCCCTTCCTCCCCTGACTGCAGATTCTCCAGGATCCTGTACTGCAGGTGAGCTGGCGGCAGCGCCCCCTGCTGGCAGAATCTACCTTGGTCCATGGTTGTGACCTGATTTGGGATCTTGTCTTTCCTAGTACAGATGTGCGGTGTGGCCTCGGGCAAATTTCCTCCTTTGGGGGCCTCAGTTTTGCCATCTGTACAATGAGATAGCTAGGCTTGATTGCTCTGATTGTGCCTATTGCTCCTGGAATCCACTTTGCGGGAGTGTTACTCCTCAGACCTTGTGGGTAGTGATTTACAAGTGGACAGTTTGCATTCTCACGATCATTGCCCACCTTCTGGACTCCTGTTTCTTTAACATCTCCCTCTCTAGCTTTCATAGCCTCAAGCCTCTTAGCACTCAACTGTTTGCATTTTCCGAATATGTTTACGTCCTGGACACTTTGTTCTTGCTCTTTTCATCTATATCTTATACCTTTTGCATCCTTTGGACATTATCTCCACCTGGAAGACTCCTGTTCATTCTTCAATACCCACCTTGAATAGGCTATCTGATTGTACTAGTTTGCTTGGGACAGTGAGGAGAGGCTGCCGTGCAGAATTATTAGATCCAGGTTTGGATCCTGCTTCTAACATTTATGAATTTGGTCCAGCTATTAAAACTTTAGCACCTCAAATTCATTCATTGGAAAAGATATGTATTCACCTATTTAGCGGACTCAACCCATCTTGGGGTTAAAAACTCTCTCCTTTCTTGGCATCTAAGACAGAGTTAACTTCTTCCTCTACAGCGGGCTGGCACAATGTTTCTGTAAAGGGCTACATGCTAGATATTTTAGGTATTACAAGCCATATGGTTGGTCTCTGTTGCAAGGACACAACCCTACAGTTGCAGTGGGAAAGCAACCATAAACAATATGTAAGGGAATGGGTGTGGCTGTGTTCCAATAAAGCTTTATTTATAAAAACAGGTAGAGGGCTGGACTTGGCCGGTAGGCTGCAGTTCGTCAACCCCTGCTCTGTAGTATCTCAGGGACAGACTCACGCACAGACTAGCCCTGGTGGGTTGTACATCAATCTTCCTTGCTAGGCTGTGCCTTCTTTGAGAGTGGGAGTTGCTTTATTTTTCTCTGCGTCTCTAGGATAGGACTGAGACACTGTCTCATTTAATTCTCTCGGCAACTCAGAAGGTAGACACTATTTTATCTCTATTTTCTAGATGGGAACACAGAAACTCAGGGAGGTAAATAATTTAGCTGGTAAATGGTGGAAGCAGGCTGGCTCCAGAGCTCCCATCTCCACCATGACCCCACAGTGACTGGGACATGAAGGCCCGGTAGCCATTAGCTGACTTAGCACTGAAGCCCTTTAATGCCATGATTTCCCTATCCTGCATTTATGTGTCTGTTTTCAGAACCCAGAAACAGGATTTAACATTCTCTCAAATCACCGTTTATTGAGCATCTGTCCCTGTTAAATTCCACCCTGGTAGATTTGGCTCATGTCTCAGACCTGTTCAGATCTTTTTGGATCTGGATTGCCTTTGTCTGATGGGCTCACTCTCTGTATCTCCTGCTTTGGCACTGACTACCTTTTTTTTTTTTTTTTTTTTTTTTCTGGAGTTGCCCCAGCCAGAGACGACTGTTAAATTAATTTTACATCAGTGACTAAAGGCCTGGACAGCATTTGAGTTAAAAGTTGTGCTGGTTCTTATGGGGCTTTGCCAAGCCTGTTTCCTGTGGATTAAGTCCCCAATCCTTATAGTTTAAAAACAAAAATCTGTTAACTTGGCACCTGGAAGACTGAAGGTCCTTGAAATTCTGGTCCAGTCCCCGAATACTCAGGGTTTGAGTCAACAGGAGCATGTTGGTTTGATATTACTGAGGTCTAAAATACGGGCAACGGAAACAGATGTGAATGTTGTACATTTCAGCTTCCACGTACTTAGCGCTTCCTGTGCACCAAGGTCTGTGCTGAATGCCTTGTACATGCATTCTCCTTTCATGGTTATTGGAGTACGTGGCATTGGCCCCACTTCCCAGATGGGGAAACTGAGGCTCAGAACCTTCCCCAAGGTAAAAAAGGTATTAAAAGGTGAAGCCAGAAGTCACACCCAAACCCCTCATTTTAACTGCAGTCTACTAGCACTTGACCTGTTTAGTTTGGCTCATCAGAGTAAGAGGGCAAGCAGGGTGTACAGTTACTGTGGGAGTTGGGGGGGGTGTCTTAGCTTTAATGACTGTCTACTATGTGTTCCATGCTCTGCCAGCCTTAGCGCATTTAGGTTACCTAAGACCTTGACAAGCCAACAATTTCCTTCCCATTTTATAGATTGAGAAATGGCCATTCAGAGAGGCTGCACATTTCCCTCAAGGTCACAGGACTAATGCCCAAGGAGTAACACTGAATCCAGGCATGATGACTCTAAACACCGACTCTGCTCCTTGGAGCAGGATTCTTGTTGCCCTTTGGAAGCGTAGGGGATATTTTCTTTTTAAATAGAGATGTCTGAGCCCGAGCCCATGAATTTCTATTGGGGGGGGGGCAGAGGTGGGGCCCATGCATCTGCATTTTTTAAAAACTCCCCTAGGAGACTCCAACGTGCAATAAGTCTGAGCCATGCTTACTGCATTGGGTTGGAGTTGACAAAGGAAGGTCTCAGGCCTTTCCACTTCGTAGGAGTCTATTATTAATGGGGAATTGAAGCAGTAATGATCATGTTTAAGGTCAAGGGTAAGGATGAAAGAACATAAATACTTAGATCAGAGATTTATAAAGTTTGGAATCAAGGAGGCGCGGAGGAGGGGGCTGGAATTCTGAAGGCCCAGGGAGAGAGGGGACAGATAGGAGTGGCTGAGCGTTGGACCTCGGGGAGCTCAGAGCTAGATCCCCGGTGTGGGTTCAAGAGCTTGCAAGCCGTGCAGCCACAATCCCAGCCTCCAGTGCCTCACTCACTTTTCAGAGTAAGGATGGAGATGGTGTCCACACCAGAGGGCTGGTAGGAGGATGGAGAGGGTGCAGAGCACTTATAGTCATGTCCTGTGTGGTGAGCTTGTTGTTCATGCTAACAGTTGCGGTACCTGGGTTTTCTCTGATCTGACTCTAACACATGCTAGCCCAGGGGCCAAGCTTTCTCCTGGGTTGACGAACCCAGATCCCGTTGGCCTACCCACCCAAGCAGGGATGGAGCACCACAAAACCAGCTCTCGTTGCTGTGCTTCTACTCTGTGCCTCATGCTGGGTGCTGAGGGACAGATGAGGGAACTGCAGTGTCTACCCTGCACCGGCACCCACGGTCCTTTTTGGGTCAGAGAGGAGCAACGCAAAGGGCTGAGGGTCCCAAGGATGATGGCTAATGCTGCCTGGTGTCTCCTAGCTGAGGGGACAAAGGAGTGGCAGTCAAAGGAGGACGGTAGCCAGCAAGGTGCAGCCTCACTGCAGGAAACACAGGCGCTGTGCTAAGAGCTTTGTGTGCCTCATTTTACCCGATTGTCTCCGCACACACTGCCCATCTGTACTGGAGGCACTCACCTCCCCTCCGAGCTCTAGTCCTTTCCCTTGTACACATAGGCTGTAAGACTGACCATCTCATTTAGGGCAGTAGGGGAGGGGAGGCTCTCTCATTTCTATTACCTCTTGTACTTTCCTGAACAAAAAGAAAAGAAAAAGAAGAAGATAACAGGAGAGGAAGAAAAGGGGAGTATGTCAGAGGGGGAGACGAACCATGAGAGATGATGGACTCTGAAAAACAAACTGAGGGTTCTAGAGGGGAGGGGGGTGGGGGGATGGGTTAGCCTGGTGATGGGTATTGAGGAGGGCACGTTCTGCATGGAGCACTGGGTGTTATGCACAAACAAGGAATCATGGAACACTACATCAAAAACTAATGATGTAATGTATGGTGATTAACATAACAATAAAAAAATTAAAAAAAAAAGAAATGCAAAAGGAAACTTAATTTGTATATGTAGCAGCTGATCCCTGAGGTCCCATCTTTTCTAAGGTAGACAGCGAAAACCGTAGAGCACGACGTTTGTGTGTTCATTCCTCAAAAATCTCGACTGAGCAAGAACTCTGTAAGAGGCATTGTGGTGAGTTTTGGTAAAATGGCGGTGAGTAATGAGAGCAGCTAACACTTGCCATGTGCCAGGCTCCGTTCAAAGCTTTTTGTAGGCATTAATATTTAATTCGTGTAAAAGTCCCCTGCCATTACCCCAAGTTTCCAGAAACGGGAACAGACACGGAGAAGTCACATAACTTCTTCATGGTCACACGGCTGGGAGGTGGCAGGGTGTGGGTGATGAGACAGCCGTGGCCCCTACCTCAGGGGGCTACAGTCTCATGAGGGAGACGGATGGGCCAGTGGTGAGGACTGCAGGTTGGTCAGGGCTATAGCGTGTGAGGGAGCCCCGAGGAGGCACACCACCCAGACCTGGAGCCTCCGGGAAGACTTTCTAGAGAGAGTGATGAGTAGTAGAAAACAATTATGAATTATAAGTAGAATTTGGAGGGTCAAGGATGAGAGAAGTGGATTAGATATGTCTTCCAGGCAGAGGGCATATTTTATGAAACATTGGCCGGGAGAAAAATCATGGAACATTAAAGGAGTGACAACAAAAAATTTCAGTGTGGCCTGAGGTGTCAAGGGTCGGGGCTGGTGATATAACAGGGACTTGGTCACAGCGGGGTTTTCAAGTTCCGCATTCAAATTTTCCCAGTACCAGAGTTCAAAGAGCAGGCTGCATCTCCCCTCCACACGTGCCCCTGGTTGGGTCAGGGTTCGGATGTCAGGAGCCCCTGATTCTCCGGGCACTTCTCATTTAGTTTCTGGAGTTCCTCGCGTTACATCAATTTGCTTCTGTATCAGTCCTGGGCCGTTCCTAAAAGTTCAGACAAAAAGGGAGGAAAAAGCAAACCCAACTCCAACAGAGAACCAAATTAGATGTGATTCAGAAGAGAGGGTCAAGACAACTGGGTTTTATTTCACAAGGATAAAATAAATTGGC
This sequence comes from Callorhinus ursinus, assembly GCF_003265705.2. Taxonomy (NCBI): domain Eukaryota; kingdom Metazoa; phylum Chordata; class Mammalia; order Carnivora; family Otariidae; genus Callorhinus; species Callorhinus ursinus. The sequence continues at coordinate 11,003,311 of NW_027397086.1, forward strand.
TTCTATAACAGAACAAGCCAGCACCATTACTGAGTACAAGCCCCCCACCCCCACCCCCTTGTAGGAACATTGAGCTATTGGGCTATAAACCTTGACACCAGGACAGACCAGGGAGGAGGCTGGCGGAGGTGGGGGTCGAATTGTCCACAGAACTGAGGTATTAAGCACGTCACACTTAACAAGGCAGAACCCAATGGTCTAGTCTATCCCGTACCATCGATCTGAAAGCAATAGCTATCATTCAGCATTAAAAAAAAAAAAAAAATAAGATGTACACCATTCTTGCAATGGGGGCTGCCCTATGATGTGTCTTGGTTTGGAATGAATCCTCGTGTTCGTGGCTCCCATGGAAACACCCCACCTCCTCCTCCATCAGACACTGACTCTTGTCGTTTTTGTCTTAAAGTTCTATATTTTATCTGTCTCCTTTAGGAGATGGGAGGTTGCTCAAAAACAAGGACTGTGTCTTATTTTATTTTTCTTTGGATCCTCTGTAGCCCAAAGCATCCCCAGAAGCCACTTAGTTAAACTTTCGGACTCACTGAGGAGAAGCTAAATGCGGTGAGCCAGCCGTCGGACTGGAACGAAAACCCAGACCTCCTTATTCGCTGTCCTGTGATTCCTGCGGACCTCCCTGGCCCTTGCGGGCATCTGCAGCCTCCTCTTGGCCTTCTGTGTGGCTGGGTCTACAAGACGGCCCAGGTGAGACTTCCGGGTGAAGCTGGACATAACTAAACTCTAAGCAAGAGCAGGTGGTGGTGGCCTTGGGGTAACCCCCCTCCCCAGCCCCCAGGCCCCGAGCTGGGCAGTGATCTTTCTGGGCCGTGCAGCTGTGGATGCTGTCCTTGTTCCCATCTAACACGGTGATTAAGAACATGAACCTGGAGCACACAGGCCAACTCTACCCCTTACTGGCTGTGTGGCCTTAAGCAAGTGACTCAGGCTCTCTGAGCTTCTGTTTCCTCCTCATCCGAAAGGGCTGCTCGTGAGGATGAAATAAGAGGAAGCATGGAAGTGTGCTCAGCTGGACCCGTGTCTTTGGAGGTCATGGCACCACCTTGCCCGGATCAGGTTCTGCGAAGGTGAGGCTGTCAGTGTATCTCATGCCCAAGTAGGTGAGGAGTGACTACATCAAAAGATACGTTTATCGTCTGGGGATATTACTTAACAAACGCCACGGTGAGGGCGCCAAGCTCTCTCCTCTGCCTTTTCCCCCACTGGACACAGGGCTGAGCTGCAGCAGGACTTTCACAGAAGCAGGACCTGGGATGACAGCTTTTATTGTCTAAACATATAACCTGGGGCTTTGGTAGTGGGCCAGAGCCAGGGAATTTAAAAGTAAGGAAAGATTTTAGAAAGTAAAAGTGATCGTTGCTTACCGCTTTTTACATCGATTCCAAGGCTTTAAGCATCTCAACTCCCTCTGCAACCAGAGAATAAAGCTGCCTTACTGCCTAGAAGCGCCCACCTCACTATGCTCGGCCCTCCCCTGGACCTACAGCCTATCCATTTAGAGGCTGTATTCCTTGCTGGTTAAAGACACAGAAATGAGCCCCAACTCTGCCACCTGCTTGCTGTGTGACCTTGGGGATGTTACTTAACAGCCCTGAGACTCGATTTCTCTATCTATAAATATGGGGCATAGAGTGTGTGGAAGAATCAGGCTAAAGCTTTTTTTTTTTTCTTTTCTGATAGAATGTATTTCAGCGTACATTAGCTCAAAAAAAAAAAAAAAAAGAGATGAAAGTGCCCTCTGAAGAAAAACAAAATTCCCAGTTCCAGGAAATTATAGATCATTACAAGGTAAGTGGGCAGAGCTCATCTGCATTATCCAAGCGGCCGTAAGGTAGCAAAACTATTTACGGAGAAATTTTTCACTTTCATATCTAAAAGTAAGAACCCACTAGGGTGAAATATTTATTTATGTGTTTTGGTCTCTTTTCCAAGAAACTTAAAAAATTACAGACACATTGAAATACTCCCTCGTAATATGTAGGCAGGACTGGACATCACTGTCATCATTTTTGAACCATTAAGGTCCAGAGACGTTAAATGACTTGCTCAAGGTCGCACAGCGAGTCTGGCTTCAATTCTAGGTCCACTGACTTAGTGATGACCCGTTAGAGCACTGTACCCTGTTCACCCAGTAAAGAACCCCGAGTGAAACACAGATTGTTTAGGAAGGAAAACAGCTATTGAGCTATGGAAGTTGGCATTTAGCCCGCCAGAAATCATTAATGTGGCCAGGTTTCAGGAGAGCTCTATTAAACTGTCCATCACACCCTTTACTCTTAAATGGATTTATTGAGAAAGGGGAAAAGACTAGGGTAGAGAGAACATATTAGAGGTGGCTTTTTCCTCCGTCTGCTGGAAGTTCACAGTGACTGGCAGGGAAAGAGGAGGCCCCTGCAGGACCAGATTGGTGAGAGCAGAAGGAGGAATTTCTCTGGGCTCTGGGGCCCAGAGAACCAGTTGGACTGCTGACAATGAAACCTGTTAGCTGTGTGTCATCGGACACATTTCTTTCCTTCTCTGAGCATCAGAAAAATGGATCCACTGTGAAAATGGAGCCTGGCTCACCATAAAAACTCCCTGACATGCAGTTATTTGATATTATTGTGTCGTCATTAGCAGAGACTAGAAGAAGGGAAGAGGGTGGACCCAGCCCAGCCAACGAAGTCAAGCAGGATAATAGGAGAGGGAAGAGAGAGGGGGAAGAGTACAGCCCAGGTCCAGTATCATCAGCAGAGAGGTCTAGAAATAGAGAGACAGTGTGTGTCTCATCAGGTAGGAGCAGCCCAGAGATTCGGGGGAAAGAGGGGCATCCATAGGTACAGAGAAGCTTTGGAAGTTTTCTTTTCAAGTGGCATTGCAAATTCTAACCCTCCTTTGGCAGAGTGGCCAGAGGAGTAAGTGTGTCTCCTACTATCCATATGAGCCCCTTAAAATAGGTGCTGACAACCCATAAAAACAAAGCTCCAGCCCAAATTGCCATCACTGTCTTTGCTCTGAGTCACTGGCCCTAAGCCACTCATCATTCTGAATCTGAGCCCTCGGTCACCAAACATGGTCTGTGCACTGCCATCCAACCACTGTGCTGGGCGCTAGCCACACAGGTGTGGAGGTAAGGCAAGTGTTGTGGCTGAGGAAGGGGGCTGTGGGCACACAGCAGGTCCTTGACCTAGTCTGGGAGCCAGGAGAAGGTGACGACTGAGCTGGGTCATGGAGAATAAGTAGGGAGCTATCAGGGACAACAGGAAGGAGGTGGTCATTCCAGGAAGAGAGAATACCAGGAGCAAAGGTCCACACACCAGGAATCACCTGGTTCCTGTTGAGATGCAAGCCACTTGAGGTTCCTGAGTTGTCAGGGGGGCTTGGAAAGAGGCAGGAGAAGCCTTTGGATAGGACATTTGGGCTCACATTGTGGAGGGCTTGTGTGCCATGTTAAAAAGTTTGGATCTTTTACTTGGGGGCAATGGGGAGCCATGGAAGGGTTTTTTTCATGGCAGAAGGATAGACCAGATGTTTGACTGAGAAAGCTAACCTGAAGGCAGTGTGGGGGAGGACTGGAGGGGCAGAGAGCGGTGGGGACCAGTGGGAAGGCTGCCTTATCTACCCGTTGTTCCTCTGACCTGGCCTTTTGGATCTGACACTCAGCACTGCATTTCTTGGCTGAGACCTTCATTCTGCTGGTCAAAGGTCCTGGGTCTCCACTCTGAGTGTGCTTCCTTGGGTGGCCTTCGTTAATTATGTCTTCACATTTGAGTGGGTCTTGGGTCCTCCTGCCTGGCTGGATGGCTCCCCAAAGAACCCAGAAGAAGGAGTGGGAACACATGTAAGGGGTTAGCTGAGTTCCTGGGGAACTGAAAACACAGCAACCCACCCTTGAGGGCCTCAGGTCTGGGCCTTCCTTTCCTTCCTTCCCTTCCTTCCCTTCCTTCCTTTCCTTCCTTCCTTCCTTCCTTCCTTCCTTCCTTCCTTTCCTTCCTTCCTTCCTTCCTTCCTTCCTTCCTTCCTTCCTTCCTTCCTTCCTTCCCTTCCTTTCCTTCCTTCCCTTCCTTCCTTTCTTCCTTTCCTTCCTTCCCTCCCTCCCTCCTTCCTTCCTTCCTTCCTTCCTTCCTTCCTTCCTTCCTTCCTTCCTTCCTTTCTTCCTTCCTTCCTTCCTTCCGACTTGGTATAGAAGAATCAATAGTGCTGAGACTCTACTTTCAAGGGGAATTTTAAAGGTAAGAATCCACTCTTGGCGGGTGGGGTGAGCAAAAAGAAGAGTGAAACTAGTTGTAGCTGGGTCAGGAAGGGTTTTCTGGAAGATGTGATGTCTGTGGTGCTGGTTCTCAGGAGATTAGAGGGTTTCCACCAGCTGGGAAGGATGAAAGGCATTCTGGGAAAAGGGGGTTGTGTGAGGAAAGAGCTCAGAGCATGAAATAACATGGCATGTTATGACAACCCAGCTGTGTGGCATCGTGGATTGTTGGAGAAATCGAGACCGCCAGGAGCCTCAGAGTATGTTAGAATGAGACTCTTCCTCCATTTCCACCATTTTCCAGCTGTGCGACCTCGTGCAAGTTACTTGACTTCTCTGAGTCCTGGTTTTCTTATTCACGAGATGGGGGAATGTAATGCTTAATTTGTAATGTTGTAGAAAGGTATAAATGGGATGATCTTTGAAAATTATCTAGCACAGTCAATAAACGATAGATGGTATTATGCTTATTTTTATTTTCAGTGCCTAGAGGTTCAAAATAGAATCTAAATCTGGTACTACAAAGCTGCTTCACCTTAAGTGCCAAGTCCCATTGATCAGTACCAGCTGCCTGGAGCAGAGAATTGTGAGGTTGTATATGAAATCAGCAGGAGGAAGTGCTGTGATCGATTAGTAATGTCTGTGCAGGGCAGGGAATGGGAGTGATGACATCTGTGCTAGGTGTTGTAAACCCTAAAATAAGTGTTGCTTAAGAGCTAGATGCTGTGAGTATAGGCCGTGTTTTAGGAGGCTACACGGAACAAGGGGAGACTTGAATCAGCCCCTTAAGGATAGGAAGGTATGGGACAGGTAGAGAGGAGGGGAAACAATCTAACCCAGCTGAATTTGCATTTCATCTTGTTGACAATGTAACATTCTATTTTGGGACCCCAGCGTCACAAGCCAAAGTGTTAGAAAGCCATCCCTTATCAACTGGCTACAAAACAAACATCCGTCCCCTTCCCTGGCGCTGCAGGGGCCACTTGAGCAGAATCTAAGTGAGGAGGGCAAGAGGTTTGTGCTTCATTTACCAAACCCCCAGGTCTCTGGTAACTTTCCGGAATGCTAAGCTGTTTATTTTGGGAGTCTTTAAGCTTAGTCAGTTGGTATTTAGAGACAGCTAGGAATTTTGGATTTCACTCCTATTCCAATAGAAAAGAGAAAAACTTAAGTGCCTTCCAAATACTGGTAAGTCAAATGAGGACAGCCTGGCTCCAATCTGCTCTCATCCCCCACTCCACGCCCCCTCCCAGAAACACAGAATGAAAAGGAAAAGCAACATAATCAATGCACTAAGCCATAAGTTAAAACTTCCCTTGGAGAATGCCAGACAACGAGACTCCCTCCTCATTAGTTGATGCAGAAGAGCATCCGTCAGTGTTTGCAAGACTCAAGGAAGAGGAAAGGCAAACTCGAATATCATAAGGGGGGCTCTTGTGCCCTTCATGTGGGGCTCTGACACAAGCCTTTAAAAGGCTTCCATTAGTGGGTGTAATTGATCTTCTGATGAAAAGCAATAAGAAGTCCAGCAAAAAGAAAATGTGATTACAATGTACAGAGGTGGACACATACAAGTCGCGGGTTACAAGTTCACAGTCACCACCATCTATAAACCATGCTTAGATGTAACTTTCATTATTTCTTTGTCATGGTCCTTACCTGGTGAGTCCTCGTTTCTGCCAGGGGCGGAAAACTTAATCTTGTACATTCATAGAGCCTCGTGACTTTCAGACTTAAATGTGATCAATTTGGGATCCAATGTAGGCAAGTCGAGATTCTCTTCCTCTCCCCCCTTCTCCTCTTCTCCCCGAAATGGGAGAGCTGAGTTAATTTCCAGGGGCCTTACTTTTATCTCTCAGTTATTGGCAGGAAGGCATTTGGTCCTTGTGGGCCTCCTTGGGGTGCGGCTTGTCCCATGATGGGTCCTTGGCCTCCATCCAGACGCATCTATGGTCGATGGTCTTGTTCTGGCCCATGGTTAGCAGTCCCTCAGACTTCCTCCCCTGCACCCCAGCTGTCAGATGTCTTCAGGCCCACCAGTAAGTACATCCACACCCTGTTTGCCTTCATAGCATCTCCTGCTGGTGAATGGGGCTTCCGAGACTGTCCCCTGGACATCTCAGCCATGGTGGCTGCCCTGTGTGGGGTCTTGGTTGCAGGCAACTGTACCCCTGCTCCATGATCCTCCAAACTCACTTGTGTCCCTCTCTTTCCCCCCTGAGTAGATTGCATTATTAGCCCCAAGATTTTCTGCCAACCTTGATATTCATACTCTTTGCGTATGACTTTGGAATTTTTTCCATGAAGGCAGGCCACCCCCTCCCCCATCCTCCTGCCCTGCTTGACTTTGAGCTCATCCATGTGCCTTGGTTTGGCCAACAGAATGAGGCCAAAGTAGTGATGGGTCATCTCCAAGTCTAGGCCTTCATAGGCCCTTCTCTGTTTCCACTTGCCCTCTTGTGCCTCTGCTGTTACCAAAAGAACGTTCCTTAGTTTTCCCTCTGATCTAAGGAGGATGAGAGATACAGAGGGCAGAACCACTTCAGAAAAGCCCAGCTTAAATAAAGTGACCCCCCCGTTGACCTGTATATCTAAGAACATAAAAGTTTATTGTAACGTGTCATTAAGATTTTGCATTTGTTACGCGGTGTTTATGTGTCAGGGAGTAACTGATACACTCCCACACTTGAAACTTAGCTTGGGAGGCTGGGAACCTGGGGGTCCTAAGATCTAGTATTTCTCCTCTTCTTGCCACCCTGTCACACTTTATTCTCTTTTCTCAGTGGAAGTGAAAACTAAGTCATGTTTATGGACACCAAAGAGTAATTTCCTTTCCCTCGAAAACCCTATCCTTCTCAATCTGCAATGTCAGTGGTACAACCCGAATCTGTTCAGAAAGACAAAGGTGAGTGGTCTCAGCCATCTTTCTTCTGAGGCTATACATATAGAGAAGTATCTGCTTTTCCAAGTAGCCTAAAATATGGGAGAAGCATGTGATGAGTATCTCACTGGTTCCAGAGGAGGATGAGAAACATGTGGAGCAGAGCCAAACTTTCCAGCCATGCCCAGCTTAGATCAGTGGACCCCACCCAATCCCTGCCCCCCCACCCCGCCCCTGTGATGAGTGTGCATGGCCTAGATCAAAACTGCACAGTCTAGGTTGACTGAGCCATGCTGACAAGTGAGAGACGAATGTTCGTCTTGAAGTCACTGAGATTTTATAGTATTTTGTAGCAGCGATTTTGTGGCAATCGCTAACTGATAGAAACCTCCAACCCCAAACCAATAGAAGTGGAGATTCTCTTGTTGGAGCAGGGGGAGGAGAGCCTGGACCCTCAGCCATGTGACCTCCTCTATCCTCTGTGTCTAAACCTGAGGCCCCGTACTAAGATCGGGGTTCCATGAACACAGTTTTACAACCATTGCTCTGATCCACACTGTCTGCCCAGCTCTCTTGTCATTCCCTTCCTTCTCCCCCCCGATTCACTGTTTGAATTCTCTCTCTAGCATGTCTTTCATGGGTTTTTGGCTTGAATACCTCCTTGACAGGGAGCTCCCTCCTTCAAAGACAGCTACTTCCACTTTTGGACAGTTCTGGCTGTCAGACAATGATTCCTCATGTCCTGGGGGAGCTCAGGGCTATCATAGAAGAAATGGGGCAGGAGAATGGTAGAGAGGAGATGGTTTCTGGTCTAGCTCTCACCCAAGAAATAGCAGCCACATGAGCCCTCCAATTCCTCTCTACTGGGATAAGTGGGTTGTGGCACATGCACCTGCTCATAAGCGGGCCCATATTTTCTTAATAATCGTAACTTCTCTTTATTGAGCCGGGAGTAGTAGCCAGGGTCAGTGCTAAGCATGTCAGATACAAAATCTTTGATCCTTGGAGGTAGGCACTATTATTCGTCACATTTCGCTAAGGGCAAAACAGAAGCTTGGAGCTGGCCAGTGGCCTGCCCATGGGTCTTACAGCTGGTAGATGATGGTGGTGAGGCTTGAGCCCAGGTTCGCTGACCCTGAAACTTGTGCTTTTAGGGACCGCATAACAACAGCAACGACAATAATCATAACAGCACCATAAATAGTAATAACTAAACTTATCAATTGTTCACTTGCTATGGGTTGAACATTGTGGTAAGAGCATTTGTGGATGAAACTGACCCTCACAGAAACTCTGCTGGGGAAGGTGATCCTCCCCTATTTTTAGGGATCCATAACTATAGCCCCTCCACGGCCTCAGCAGGTTTACCTCTTAGAGTGTACCCATTTCTTATTTGAGGTAGTGAGTTCTCTGTCATAGAAGGCATTTAAACAGGCACTGGAAGGATGCTTTTTCGGGATCTTTGTACTAGAAAGTGCATTCTACTGAGTGACCACTATAGGGTCCTCTTCATTCTGACACCTTTCCTCTCCTCATTCCCACCCCTATATCCCTTCCATGTTCATAGACCAGGAAAGAAGGAACGCCTCCCACTTACTGGATTTCTACTATAAGCCAGACACTGAACTAGATCTTGTCTTATCATTGCCTAAATTAAAGCTCGCCACAACCTCCAGAGCACCTTCTTCTCATGCTTCTTAGTGCTTGTGGCCATTTGTTTGCTTGACAACTGTCTTCCCCACTAGACTGATCACTATCTCAAGGGAGGCAGCCATTGGAAGGAATTTTATTTCTCTTATTTTATTTCTCTCTTTCTCCAGCACATGTAGGAATCCCACACGAGGCCAATGACCAGTGACTGGGAGCCAGGCTCACAAAAGCATGACCATCTTCGAAGGCAGCCACATATGTGTGGCTAAGAGCCAGGCTGTGAAACCAGACTACCTGGGTCCACATCCCCGCTCTGCCATCTGCTAGCTTGTGAGTGATTTGCTCCTCTGCACCTCAAGGTTCTCCATATTTGAAAGGGGAATCACATTTTTATTGCACTGAGACAATTAAGCCAGGTGATGAAAGTAGGGATTTTGGAGACAGACTGGTCAGGTCCATGCCCTAGCTCTGCCCTTGACTCCTAGGACATCTGGGGCAAAGCATGTGTGCCTCCATTTCTCTCCTGGAATGTAAGTGGGGCTTCTACCACCTCCTATCCCATAGCTGTTGTAGGGGCTGAATGAGCCAATCCTTGCAAAGCACTTAGAACAGGCTGTGGCACTGAGCGCATTGGCCGACTCAAGATCCCCCAGCTAGTTAATGTGAGAGTCAAGTTCACTTCCAAGTTCATTGATGCCTAGGTTACACCAAGTTTTGAGAAGCATTCTTTGTTCAAGTTGCTGGTTTCTAGCACCCCTAAGAGAGCCGACTTCCCACACACCATTTCTCCAGTCGAATCCTGACATACTCGAAACATTTTCTACATCGGTAGAGACAAGCGTATTTTCCACCCAGGGAGGGAGTGGGGCCTCCTTCTAGGAGGGAATGAAAAGAGTCATCAAAAAACAGAGACTAGCCAAGGAAGATGCAAAAATAATTAAAATAGGAAACGTGCTGCTGTCTTCACAGGATTTCAATTTTGCGGTTGCCGGAGGGGAGGGGTGGCAGACATTCACTTTCTCACACTGATACACATTTTGATAAAGTGTGATAAAGACTTAGAAAAATTGACAGATCAAATGGGAATACGGGTTGAGGACGTTTGCATCCTGTAAGTGAGGAAAAGCAGCCAGTAGTGAAGGGGCATCTATGTGACAAGGTGCTGCTTCTTCCTGCTCTTGTGAATGAGGTCCCGGGACGCCCACCCGGCCCTTCTGCTCATTCTCACACATCGCTTGGTCTCGGCTTGGACTCCGCTTCCTCAAGGACGTCTGCCCTGGTCCCCCAGACTAGACGGGGCACCTAGTTACAGGCGCTCAGCGCTCACTGCACCTCCTTCATGGCACTTGGCACTGTTGTAACTACTGTGCACACTCACTGGAGGTTATCTGAATTCCATCTGGAACCTGTGCGAGACTATTGGCATCTAGAGGACAGAGGATGGGTTTCTTTACTTTACTGTCTATTGCCAGGGACTAGCACAGTACCTGTGCATAGTGGGCTCAATGCTGCAATACTGCAGGAAGGAAGGAACAGAGGAAGGAAGGACACAGATGTGGGATTTGAACCAGCAGGGCAAACAGGGCTTCATGTCGGGAAAGCACTTACTCCATCGTGTTCTCTTCCGCACGTCGATTGAACTTGAGCCCCCGAGTCCCACTGAAAAACACTCAGTCAATGGAGTTTAGTGAAAAAGTACTCCCTCCGCATCGCCGGTGAGGACCAGTGCAGGTGTCCTCGTGTCATGGTGGGTGGGGATGCGGTGGGATCTTGTCATGGGATTGGTGCGGGGGCTGCTGGTGGGCCTGATGGTGGTATCTTAATCCCATTGCGTTGTCTCGGAAAGGGGTTTGCAAGCCCCCCCCCCACACACACACACCACACACCACACCAGCTCTGGGTCTGGGTTTAGGGACGGAGACCTGGAGTCTGGAGGGACTGAGTGCCATCTTGGGGTCAGGGGATAAGTCTCTGGTTTGGCAGAGCTAGGATTTGAACCCATGTCTCCTGGTCCCTAGCCCAGCGTTCCTCTCAGCCACCATTCATTCATCATCCATCCACCTGTCCATTTATTTAATCGCTGTGTTTGGATGGTCCTTTACTGAGTACCAGGCACTTGCTGCCAAAGAATCAGGACCAAAACCAACACACGCTTATGGCAGCTCACCTTTTAGTTTTTCTTTCTTTAGTTGGTCTTTTTCACGTTCCACTGAGGACTCTTAGCTTATTCAGGCCTCTCCAGTTCCCTATGTCATGTGCTCATCAGGACAAGTTGGCAGAGGTTGGCTGAGGTGTTCGCCCCACGTCCTCATCTGTCAGTTGGACCTTAAGAAAGTCCTTTGTCCACTCTGTGGCTCTTCTGCCCTCTCTGAGTGCTGGGAGGGGGCACCTGCAGGAAGGAAGGAACACCCGTCTCAGCGAGATGGGAGCATAGCATCCCTTGGCAGTAATTAGCAGCCTGACTCAAATCTGGCATTTTCAAAGGCCCAGAGGGCTGAGGCCAGAGGAGAAGTTGGGTGTTGACATCTTTGGCTGCTGCATCATGTGTCCCACCCACACATTTACTGAGCAACCGCTATGCTCCGGGTCTGTGCTATGTGGCCTCGGATGCAATGCTTAGGAGCTCCCCGACTATGGGAAGAAGTTGGAGGTGGCCTTATACAACTTTACATCAGTTCAGAGACTCAGAGGTGGCAATTTTGGAGTCAGCTGGACATGGGTCTAAAACCCAGTTCTAATGAAAATGTATGTTTCCCTTACTCTGTGAATCCCAGCTTCCTGTTCTATAAAACAATGGGATAGTAGCGGACTCCCTGGGTGGTTGTGAGAGATCCCATGGGGTGATGTCCGTGAAGCACCTGAAACATGGTAGGGCCCTGTCAATACTGATTTCCCTCCCTGTTGCTCCTAGGGCATGTGCTCATTTCATGCCTGCAAACTGAACCAGGCTTCTCCCCAGGAAGACGGCCAGCTCCTCTCTCACTGTGGGAACTCTCACTGTGTGACCTTGAGCATGTCCCCTGGAAACCGAGGATAGTGAAGGCTCCGCCACAGTGTTACTGTGACTAGGACTGGGGTGGGATGAGTGAAGTGTCTAGGGCCCCAAATGTAAGGAGGCCGTGGCTGTTAGGGTCCCACGGCAGGGATGGCATTTGTCCTGACCGTGACCACTAAATCCATTCACCGATGCAAAGTGGAGCGCCCAGGGCCAGTCACAAAGTAGGCACTGATTTTGTCTGGGGTTATTTGCTGGAAAGAGACAGAGGTCCACTCAAACTATTTCAAAAAGGAGTTATTTTAGAGACACATGTGGAGTTAAACAGGGAACAAAAGTCTCGCGGAAATCATCAAAGAACCAGGACTCAAGAATGAGGCCGTGTCCCAAGGATCCTGTCATGGGAGGGTAGTTCTGGACATACGGTGGCTCCTGGAAGCCCTGCAGGAGAATTCAGGGCCCCCTTTGTGCAGCCCTCAAGGTCCCGAATGTCCCTCCCCTACCTGCTTTTCCAGCCTCCACTCGAACCCTTGTCCCTAATGAACTTCTGCTCCTGCCCATGGCCTCCCATGAGCCTCTTGAGTGCACAGGTGTCTCCTGCCTCCCTGTCCCCTCTGCCTGGACACTCTCATCTCCTCTTGTCACTGGGGAGGCCTCTGCTCATTTTTCGGGATCTGGCTTCACTGTTACTTCATCTAAGACGCCTTCCCTGGTCCCTCATTTCAGGGGCTCAACCAGCTGAAATCAAGGTATCGGCCAGCTTCCCTCTCATCTCCAAGCCTTGATTTGGTAGTTATGGGTGGTTGGGGGTCTCTGTGGTTTCGGCAGGGTTTAGTCCCTCACGGCTATAGTCTGAGGACACCACCTTCCTGCTGACTGCTGGCTGGAGGCCACCTCCAGTTCTTCCCTGGTTCTCAGCCACACAGGCTTCCCTGGCATTGATACGTGTTTATCAAAGGGAGAGAGTCTTCTAGCAAAACTGATGCTACGATCTCATGTAAGTCATCACAGAAATAGCATCCCGTCATCTTTGCCATTTGGTTCAAAACAAGTCACAGGCCCTGCTCACATTCCAAGGGGGGTGGTTATACAAGGACATGGACACCCACAGGTGGTCCAGGGGGCCTCCTCAGTAATGGTCCACCACATTCTACGAGGCTGACTTTGGAGCTGGAGATGTAGATGTAGAAAATTCTATGTTCTCGATGATTGAAGGGCCACTGGCTCCAATCCCCCCATGGAGAAATTGAGGCCCAGACAGGGGAAAGGGGATGCAGAGAGCACAGCAAGGGCCCGTGGTCAGGTCAGAGCACGACCCCTCGTCCTTCCTCTGTGCTCCACCAGCTCCAACAACAAGAGGTAGAAGTGATTCGAAGAGTGGGCTTTATTCTTAACACGGACAAGGCCATCAAATTCTGTAGATTAAGAGAAACAGTTGATGGGTGATCAATCCTTGGGGCCGCAATGGCTTTGAACAAACCTCTCTCCAGAGTCAAGCATCTTGTGTTCCGGCTACTAGAAGAAGAGAAGCAGAAAACATCTTGTTGTTTGTGACCATTAGTGGCCATGTGGCTTCCCTGGCAGGTTGGAGACCCCACCTGCAGAGACCCTACAAGACAGCCCATTAGCCATACTTGGTTCTGCCTCTGATTTCATGGCTGTCCAGCTAGAGACATGCTAACATGCTCCCCGAGCACCGTGGGGTGATGCTCAACCACATGCTAGATCCTGTCAGCTAGGAAGATGCATGCCCCAAACCCTACATGGTGCAGAATATTACCCCAGAATTTAAGAGCATGAGATGTTCTTTAGAGCTAACAGCAATATTTGTTTGTTTATTTATTTTACATAGTAGTACATTACTGAATGCCAAGCAAAATCCAATTTATGTTTATTGAAAACATATGGGACTTCTAATCATTTTCTGTTTAATTATCCTTTTCCTTCTAAAATACAATATATTCATAATATAAAATTGTCATTACATAATAGAATTTCCCTTTCAGGCAGCTTTATTGAGGTGTAATTGATAAACAACAAAGGACACATATTTAAAGTGTACAATGCGATGAGTTTGGCTATATACATACACCTGTGAAACCGTCCCCACGCTCAAAGTAATAAGCATATCCACCACCTCCTAAAGGTTCCTCATGTCCCCGCTCCCTCCCTTTCTGGATTTTGGGTTTTGTGGTAAGATCACTCAATGCGAGATTTAACTCTTTCCACGATTTTAACAATTTTGTGCCGTGTTGTTCGACGGATCTCCAGAAGTCACTCATCTGGCATGGCGGCTCACCTTAAACCCACTGAAAATAACTCCCCGCTTCCACTGACCATAGACAACAACGTGGTGACCTCAGGTTTACAGAGCACATGCCTCACTTACTGTCCACAAGCCCCTTATTTTGCATGAAAAGGCTGAGGCTTAGGGATAAGCCGAGTGACTTACAGGACTGGGTCTCAAATCTGTATCTTTGGGAGTCTTCCTCCCCCAAACCCCACCATGCTTTACGGGGCAATTCTGGCTCCTCTTGTAATAACAATGGTAGTGTATATATGGGCACATGCTGTGGACCACACGCTATGCCACAGGCGTCAAACAGACCGACTCATGTCATGCTCACCGTACTCCTAACAGGTAGGAACCATCACCTCTGTCATTTCACGGGAAGGAGACAGGGGCTCAGAGAAATGAGGCCCTTGCCAGGGTCACACAGCTTACAGGTGGGGGAAGGAGGGACTTGGGCAGGTCCCGAAGCCTTAGCCACCGTGCCCACTGGCTCCGGAGAGCACCGTGGCATCAGTATCCCATCCTTTCTGTTTTCCACGTGGGGAAACTGAGGCCTGGAAACGTAAAGGAGCTGAGCTGGGGCTGGAACCCAGGCGCCCTATTTCCCCAGCCGGACGGCCCCCCTCCCCACTTCATCTCTGACCAACTTCATCTTTCCGAGCTAATAGCCTTTAAATGTCCCTGGGTGTTCTGCCCCTGCACAGGAAGGATGCAGGGTAATTAAAATCCCTCTCTCCCACCCTTCTTTCCCTTTCGACACTTTGTAAACTGTTTTTTTTTTTTTTTCTTTTCCCAGTTCTATCTTTTTAGCCTTTCACAGCTGCTCATTTGGATAAGATCTGGTACCCTTGGGTTTCTCTGATGAGCAACATCACAGCCCAGTCCCCTTCCCTTGGGAAGCCAGAGGAGGGAACAGGGAGAACAGGGAACGTTTCCCATTAAATTGGCCTCCTGCAATCTGCGGAGTTTAATCTGAACTTGAAAGTGTTTTTGATCAGCTTTCTGGCTGCTTCCCCCCTTCTGGCCCACCCCTGTCTTTGGACCCAGCACCCTTTCTCTCCCCAGCATTCGGAGGTATTCAAAGTTGTGCGTGGCAGGGTGTGTGGGAGGGGGGGAATCGAGTGGCCATTCTTTTATCTCCATCTTCCAGCTGCCTTTCTGGCCAGACAGAAGTGCTAACTCCAGTTCCTTTCCGAGGAGCTCAGGATCAGCAGCTATATTGAGATCTGACCTGGTGTCTGCATTTCAAAGTCCTCTCTGCCCAGCACAGCAGCTGCCTCCCCTGCCTGTCTCCTTCATCCTCCCTCCTCCTTCCTCTCCCTCATTTCCCTCTCACCCTTGACCTTGCCTTCTGCTCTTGGCTCTGACACCTTTTTTTTTTTCCCAGCCACTGCTTCTGTACGGTCCTTTTATGCTTTGGAATGAATCACTAACACAGCTCCCCTGCCAAGCAAAGCAAGGTCTGATCTCCTTCTAAATGGTCCAGGATTTGCAGGGAAAATAATGTCTCAGTGTTCCGAAAACCTCATTATGTATTCATTTGGCGGAATGCAGGTTTACAGAGAGAGGGAGACTGTTGCTTACTCCATAAATGAATTCCTGGCAAGGCAACATCCATCCAGATTGAAGGCACCCTTAGGTCCTCTTCCTCCCAGAGGAGCTGGAAGATGTTATTATTCCAAATAAACCCAATGCATATTCATGACCGGGAGTGGGAAAACTCTGAACTGCGAAAATGTTCCGAGATCTGGTCCTGCCACCTCTTTGCTATGTGACTTTGGGCAAGTTCCTTAGCTCTCTGAACCTCAGCTTTCTCAACAGCACAGTGGGGATAATGATAGTAGCTACTTCCCAGGTTTGTTCTGGGGATCATGTGAGGTGATAATGCTTAAAAGTTTCTCTTGACCATAGAAATTGCTCAAGAAGTATCAATTCTGTCTCCCCTCTCCTTGGGATCAAATGCAAGGAGGATTTGTTGAGTTTTCGAACTCCGTGCCCTGAGCATTGTCCCCCATCACGACAGTTAACTGTGCAGTTTGGGGAAAGGCATTGCCTTGGGTTACTTTTTTGAAGCTTTGTTTCCTCTTCTGTAAAATAAAGACATCTCTAGCTCTAGATTGCAGGGAGGACTCAACAGCAATTTAATCAGTGTCTTACAAGAACAAAACCATTTCAAACAATCATGTGGTGTTAAAGAAAACATGGCTATGGCGCTTTCTAGTTTTTACAACATTTCCATGAACTCCATCTTATTTGATTTAAGCATCAGAGGAAGACCTGTTTTCAAGGCTCCTGCTAATTATAAACCATTCTTATGTATTCATTAGAGCAGGCGCCCTAGATATTTCTGCTCTCCCATGCTATCCAAGGGCGATCCGTGCTATTGTATATTTCTAAAAGTAATTCTTCTACCTCTTTTTACATTGTATTAGTGTGAAAGTTTCACTGATTTGAATATTCTTCCATACAAATACACACACACACACAAACATAGAGATTTGAGATTTTTTTTTTTTTTTGCTGGAAAAAAAGTGGCGAAACCATGCTTATTTTTCATGTGAGCATCCTCAGTACAGGAAGGACGGCTGAAGATGTCCATAGCAATGGGAAGTCCTGATGACTCAGGTGCCTCCTCTCCATCCTCAGGTTGATGTTTGAAATTCTGCCATCACAACTGCACAGTTTAGATTATATCTTGAATTCCCCATGTGAATGCAGCCATCTTCGGCCATCTC
This sequence comes from Callorhinus ursinus, assembly GCF_003265705.2. Classification (NCBI taxonomy): domain Eukaryota; kingdom Metazoa; phylum Chordata; class Mammalia; order Carnivora; family Otariidae; genus Callorhinus; species Callorhinus ursinus. The sequence continues at coordinate 11,020,108 of NW_027397086.1, forward strand.
CACTGTTATTAGTCATTCACGCCTTAATTATGCATTGTCGAAAAGAAGGATGGATTACAATGAGGGATGTCAGGAGTGAGGCGATTTGGGAGCAGAGGAGAAAATGGTACCAAAAAAACCCCCCAGGAAAATGACTTCAGAAGCTTGATACTTCAGAAGTTTCATTGACGCTGGCTTGGATCATCCCTTTGATTCTTTCCAGCTTCAGTGTTTGAGCACCAGGCCCCAGAATCATTTAGGTGGATGGTTGAAGTGGCCTCTGTATGGTACTCTTTGCCTCCAGAATCAACCACACTGGTCCCAACACAGTCTTTCTAACCTGAGTCAGACTGTGAGCGATGAGACCTATTTCTGTCTTTCGGAAGGCTGGCGTGAAGTATGATGTCTCAGGCTTCCTCCATCTCGATAACATGGGGGTCTGGATTGTTGGCGTGCTCTGGGCTGGGCACCATTCATGCACCGTGTGGGAGGAGAGAGCACAGATTTGGGCGGAGCCCTCCTGGAGTCCCAGCCATCAGCTGCTGCTGTGCTTCCTCAATTTCTTGCCTTTCAGAAGACTCCCACCTGCAGTTCTCGGCGGTCCCCTGCTGCTCTCCATCTGCTTCCGAGCTGCTGACCAAAGGGTAGGCTCTGTAATGTGCAAGTGTGAATCTGCCGTGAAATCTGCATCCCTCACCTCCTGTGACTGCTGAGTCCATGTGTGTATGGGGGAGGGGCGAGGGCCTTGGTCTCTGCCTATTCAGTGCCACATATTTTAGAGGGAAAAACAGGAACAGGTGGTTGATTAAATAAACATGTCACTAGCAGCCAAAGTAACACGAGCAAAAATTTGGTTATCTATCGGGACCTAGTAAAGAATTCTGGATTTGCAGTCAGGATTCTCATCTTGGTTTCATTGCTGAACTTGGACATGTCACTCTCCCTTGCTGGGTCTTTTTTTTTTTTTTTTTTCTTAATAGGGATGGGAGGATGAGTTGATCTGATAAACTTTAAATCTAAGCTCTGTCCTTTCACTAAATTCCCCAGCACACAGATTTCATAGGTTGTTTTCTCTTCTCGTTGCAACATTTCTGAAATTGATTTGCATCTTACAATCCGTGGCATGTCCTAGTTTAATTGACAACATTTGTTCTTTGTTGGTGATACAGAAAGTGATGCTGTGTCATGCAATTGATGGCATATGGAATCTGATGAATTATGTGATGTCCGTTATTCCTTCCTTCTTCTTGTGATCATGTAAACCAAACGAAGGAACCAGATCTCATGGTGGATAGTGTCTTCTTGCGTCACTTCTCAGACTAAGCTGTCTGGTTGAAATAGCTAGGATGAGGGTTAGCTGCACAGAAAAGGAGCTCCCCCAAATAAGAGTGGCTTTACAAAAATCCTTTCTTTCTTTCTCACATACAGGAATGCCAGAGGAAGGCAAGCCAGAGTTGGCATGCTCAGGCCCCTAGTCTCCCATTATTGTTTCAACTTTTTCCATCCCAATATCCGGCTTGGCTTTGTCCTCAAGGGCACTTCACTGCCCAAGATGGCGGATGGAGCTTTTGCTTTTCATGGCCAGGGAGCAGGAAGGAAGGAAGGCAGAGGAGCACAAAGGATCCATCCTTATTGATTCAGTTCCCATGATAATTCTTTCTTAGAATTGTCCCACAAAATCCAATTACTGTCTGTCCAGAACTTGGTCACATAATCAACCATCACTGAAAGGGAAGTTTGGAAATAAATAATAACGTTTTTGTTTAATGCCTTGATGCTCCAAAAAAAGTCAGAGTCTGCTACTAAGGAAAAAGGGAACATAACATGTTATGGGTAGGCAACCAGCTGTCTCTGCCATGTCACTGAGGTGTGAAGACTATGAATCTACAGATCAGGAGGAAATGTGTCTCATTTCATCTTTTCTTGCTTGTCTTGGTTTTCTCATATACATAATGTGGTTAATGATGTTTCTACCTAATGGAAATAATTTTCATGCAAATTATATGAGACATAAAAATGAAACAACGTCTTAAATAAAATATACCCTCTAACACGAAGGGATTAGAATTTTTTAACTTATCAAGAAAACCTTTAAGAAGATAAAGAGCATCATGGATAGATCTGTTTCTCATCCTGCTAATCTTCATTCCCGAACTTTACTCTTTCCCTCAAACATGAAAGGAGGCTTCCAGGTCTCTGAATCTACGCCTCGGTGTCTAGGGTGGACTAGATTGGAACATCCTGGGTTAATGGGCATCTATGTCTTTAAAAATGGCGCTGTCCTTGTTTCTACTCTGGTACCTAGATACCTTCAAATATTCTCTTTTCACTTCAATTTTAGACCCTCATCCTGTAGCTTAATCTCTTTTCCTTCCTTCTGCTGGTGACAGACACAGGCCTCTCTGGGCTCAGGTGGCTGGCAGGGGTGTTTTCACATGAATGTGGAGATCATTTTGAGGTCAGGGAGATGTGGTAAGAGTCAAGCCACCTGGGTTTAGTCCAATTGCTGCCTTTAATATTAGAGTGACTTTGGAAAAATCTCTCCCCTTGCCCCCACCATCAGCTGTAGTCTCTTTGTTGGGAACATAGAGACTATTGGAAATCTTTTTTTTTTTTTTTTAAAGATTTTTATTTATTTATTTGACAGAGACACAGCGAGAGAGGGAACACAAGCAGGGGGAGTAGGAGAGGGAGAAGCAGACTCCCTGCTGAGCAAGGAGCCTGATGTGGGGCTTGATCCCAAGACCCTGGGATCATGACCTGAGCTGAAGGCAGATGCTTAATGACTGAGCCACCCAGGCGCCCCAAGACTACTGGAAATATTGAAATCTACTCTCTACTGGGAATCATTGGCTCCTTCCTCAGCACATTTGTGTGACCAGAAATGAAGGTCAGAAGGGGACAGTAACTTGCCTTTGGTCACAGAGCCAGTATGGGCATCAGAGGTTTAAATCAAATGTGTCTTATTCTGATTCTCAAATGCCAACTTTTACTCAAAATTCCAACTCTGCACACCATCAAGATATAAATTTTTATCTCTAAATTTTGCATTACAAAATCAGATGCTCATGCTAGAAAAGAGGCTGAACTCCTTTTCAGAACATAGGAGGCATCTGACATGGGGGGCGGTGGTCCTAGTGGCTGGTTTCCTTTGTCTCTCTTCTAGCATTTGAAGAAAACTTTGGTGATGACAGAAGCCACAGAGCAACTGTGACACCAGCCTGACCCTTCCAGACTGGTGGGGTCAGGGTGGGGTTGTCCCCTGACAAAAATCAGAAGAAGGTGGACATTCCCTGGACATGGCTGTCCACAGGGTGCGATCAGCTGTCACTGTCAAGAAGCGCTGGGCCAGAGGCTGATAACAGGGTGAAGTTGTGTGACAGCCATTGCTCTCTCCCCTGGGACTTGGGCTGGGAAACTCCTGTGACAATAGTGAAATCCCCTGGGAAGCTGCTACAATGACACAGACATGTCCTGCTGGACATCTCACCGGTGGCCACAAACTTACGGAAGCTTTGACTGATGAATGACCAGGATTGGCTAATGACTACTGCTGCTAATCAGACCCTTCTTCAAGAAGTGACTCATGGCCCAGCAGCAAGACTGTGGTTGGCTGCCAGCATGCAGCTGATGGATGTTTTGGGGCTGACCTTGGCCATATTCTTCCTGTGGAAGCCCCTGTTCCTCAGATGCCATGTCTCTCTTTCCCATCGCTTCATTAATCCAATAGACATTTATTAGCTCCTGTTGGGTGTGTGCCATAATCAAAGAAATCAAAGGTGGAGATCAAAGAAGTTCTTATATCAGGGGATCAAGTGTGTAGTAAGCTGGGTACTAAGGACACCAGAATGGGGGTGTCACAGCCCTCTCGTCAGTGAGCCCAACATGCAAAGAGGGGGCTGAGAACCCCCGCCTGCTCCTGGCAGTGCTGCAGAGAGGAAGGAGGGGAGGGGAGTCAGTTCCTTCTAAGAATAGGGCAGGTTTCACGAGGTGCTGGCATTAGCTTTGGACTTTGAAGTAGACAGTGTGTGCACCACAAGTGGGCGAGTTGGCTGGCAAGCACAGACCCGCATCTGTAGGAGGAGAAACAAGGAGGCAGGAAGTTATGTCCAGTGCTGAGCGAACAGTGAATTGTTCATTTTGTCACTTTGCCTGGAGCTACTTCTCTGGCTCATTCTGTGCTCCCTTCTCCTTGCTCTTTACCTCTAGCTGCAAACGCCTTCAATTCCTCAATGGCCCAGGCTCATCTTCACCTTTGGATCTCACCCATGTTGATCCCAATGGCGATCCCCATGTCTGGAAACTTCTCTTCCCCTCCACCTCTTAGTCTAGCTAACTGCAACTGGATTCAAATGTCACTTCCTTGGGGATGTCTTCCTGATCCACTAGCAGAAATTGTGACCTTACATCAGACATGCCCATTGCACTCTGCAGCTAACTCTTATGATGTCACAACTGTTGTGACATCAATCTCAGTTTTCCTTACCATACACCAAGCCCCATGAGGCCCACCACTGTTTTCCCAGTGCCCAGCCTGGGCCCCAGAACATAGTAGGCACTCAGTTATTATTAGATGGATGAATAAACAAGAATGACATTAGACAAGCAGGTAGCTAGCAACTCTTGGAAATCCTTGAAATTTGAATCAAGGAGTTTGGGTTTTATCATTAAGCAAAGTGGGGAACGTCATAACCTACTTATGAAAACACAGTCTAGCAAACCTCCTTGGCAAACATTAACAGACATAGAAGGATCTCACGGATCCTTTTAGTGACTCCTTGAGAACTTTATGTCTTTTATGCCTTTTATCCCCACGAAGATAAGTCTGAAGTTTAGGGACACTGAGCTAGGTGACAGGGCCACCAGCCGGGCTCATGGCAGAGTGAACTCAGTGTCGGGCCTAATGGCTACATTCTTGCTCCTTCTTTCCTATTGTGCCAACACTCTTTCTTAGAAGAAAGAGCATCTGATACACTTGAGATAATTGGGAAAGTGCAGTAGACAGTAACTATGGATGAAAATACTTGTATATTCTCAGGGGTCCATAGCACTTGGCAGACCAAAATGACTAAGAACAAAGCTGGAGGCTTCAAGGAAGAAGTTATTACTTGCGCCGGTCAGCCCTAAGCCAAATAATGAGTAAGATTTGCGTAACTGATGAAAAGAAGGTGGCAGTTTGTGTCCTTGCAAGTAGTTCTCCAGAGATTCCTCTCAGCATCTCCTGCTGCTGTGTTTCTGCCCCTCATTTCTTTTTTTTAAAATTTTTTTAAATTTAATTTAATTTTATTATGTTATGTTAGTCACCATACAGTACATCATTAGTTTTTGATGTAGTGTTCCACGATTCGTTGTTTGCGTATAACACCCAGTGCTCCACGCAGTACGTGCCCTCCTTAATACCCATCACCAGGCTAACCCATCCCCCCACCCCCTCCCCTCTAGAACCCTCCGTTTGTTTCTCAGCATCCATCGTCTCTCACGGTTCGTCTCTCCCTCTGATTTCTTTAGCTATTTCATTGTGCTTGAGATGCAAAAGGAAACACGGGCCCAGCGCAGAGCCATCCTTTTCTAGTGAAAGTGGAAGGCTACTGTGTGCAGATGTTGTATCTCATCTCTAAGCATCTCTTCAAATCTCCAAATCCATCCAAAGGCAGAAGGCGGTGTTCTCTAGCTATGGTTTGTATTAACAGACATGAGTTGTGCTGATTACAGTTTTGGGGGGACATCAAGGAAGTGGGAGACAAGACAAGTTCTAAACCCAGTTCACCATTGGAATGACTTGGAGGTAGTATTTCAAGTTACAGGGGCCTCACTCTTGGAGACTTAGCTCCTATAGGTCCTGAGCAGAGCGCTGGGAATCGATTTTTTAAAATCTCCTTAAGTGATTCTGGTGACAGCCAAACTTGAGCTCCCAGGTGTAAGGAAAGGGGCACTGGGACAAGGGTCCTTTGTCAGATGTGTCTGTGTATAAAAAGAACTATACATCATATTCCAGATGTATATGAGATGTATTCTGGATAGAGAAGGCTGCTTCCACATTCAAAAATCGATAAATATAATCTACCATATCAACAAACTAAAGAAGAAAAATTTCATCATCTCCATGGGCACAGGAAAAACGTGAGAAAGCCAACACACATTCATGATAAAAACTTTCAGCAAGACTACAAGGGAATATCCTCAACTTGATAAATAGCACCCACAAAAAACTTACAACTAATATTATACTTAATGGTGAAAACCACGTGCTTTCTTCCTAAGGTTGGGACCAAGGCAAGGATGACTGCTCTTATTTACCATTTACTGGAAGTGTTATGAGAAGAGAAAAAGAAATAAAAGACATACAAATAGAAAGGAAGAAATAAAATGGTCCCTATTTTTAGAAGACATGATTGTCTACTTAGAAAATCCCCAGAAAATCTATCAAACCAAACCAAACCAAACACCTCCTAGGACTTATAAGTGAATTCAGCAAGTTTGCAGGATACAAGATTAATGCACAAAATAAATTGCATTTCCATATACTAACAAAGAACATGCAGAAACTGAAATTAAAAACAAAATACCATTTAGAATCATGCCAGAGAAAATAAAATACTTAGATATACTTTTTCACAAAACACATACAGGATCTATATGCTAACAAATATAAAATGCTAATGAAAGAAATCAAAGAGACTTAAAAAATAGAGAGTAATATTGTGCTATAGACCGGAAGAGTCAACATAGTAAAAATACCGATTCTCGTCAGATTTATCTGTAGAGTTAATGCAATTCCTAACAAAATCCCAGCCGTGTTGTTGTTGTTTATAGACACAAATAGCCTTATTCTAGTGTAAGGTTAAGGTGTACATTGTGTTGATTTAATACACTTCTATATTGCCAAATGGTTGCCACCATAGTGTTTGCTAACACTTCTATCACATCACAGAATTACCATTTCTTTTTTGTGGTGAGAACATTTATGATCCACTCTGTTAACTAACTTCAGCTATAAAATGTGGTCTTGATAACTAGAATCACCAAGCTGTACCTTTTATCCTGTAATTCATGCATCCTGCATAAGTGAAATTTTTATACTTTGACCAACATCTCCCCATTTACCCACCTCTTAGCCCCTGGTAACCATCTTTTTACACTCTGTTTCTATGAATCTGGCTTTTTTAGATTCCACACACAAATGATATCTTACAGAAACTGTCTTTCTCTGTCGGACTTATCCATGTAGCCTAATGCCCTCAAGGTCCATCTGTATTGTTGCAAATGGCAGAATGTCCTTCTTTCTCGATACAATGGCTGAATAATCTTCCATTGTATTGTATGTCTATCTATCTTCTATCTATCTATCATCTATCTAAACAGCCTAGATATCCTTCAGCAGGTAAATGGTTAAACAAATTGTGGTATATCCATACCATGGAATTTTATTGAACAAGAAAAAGATACACACTACTGATACATGCAACAACTTGGGTGAATCTCCAGAGAACTATGGTAACCAAAGAAAGCCGGTTCAAAATTGTTACATGCTATAGGATTCCATACACATAATATTTTTGCACTCAGGAAATTTTACAACTTGAGAACAGATCAATGGTTGCCGGGGATCAGGGGTGGTAGGGGTGAGATGTAGTGGGTGTGTTATAAAAGGGCAACAAGAGGGATCCTTGAGATCTCTGATATATTTAGTATCCTGACTGACGTGGTCGATGCATGAACCTACACAGGTGATAAAAATAAAATTGGGTAGAGTTCAACACACACCCACAAGTAAAACTGGGGAAATCTGAGTAAGATCAGTGGATTGTATCAATGTCAATAGCTTAGTTGTGATGTAATACTATAGTTTTACAAAAATGTTACCATTGGGGAAACTGCAGGAAGCACAGGAGGGTTCCTCCTGCATTATTTCATGCAACTGCATTTGAATCTACAAAGATCCCAATACATATTTCAATTAAAAATGTAGCATCTCTGTTTTTTCTTTTCCTGACTAGACCCAGATGAATCACAGCTTTAGTATCAAGCCAGCATCACAGAATGCAGGACAGAAAGACGGGGGAAAAATCAGGTCTATCGTGACTTTGCTGAGCCCCAGATCAAAGCAACTCTGACGCCCATCCTTCCTCTGCACTTGCCAGTCACTTAAGCCAATGAATTTCCTTATTGTTTGAGGAATTTGGACTATCAAGAGATTTTCCTTTCCCAATCCAGGGCCAGTTTTCGCTCATGGAAATGAAGCAAAGAGAGATACTACCAAAGAGAGATACTACGAAATTCACATTTTGGAAACAGTAATGCACAGTGCCTAGAAGATAGTTTTGGCTTGAAGCTTTTTAAGAGGGGAGACCTTACCCAAGTTACTCACCTTCTCCAAAGAGGTTACAGATACTTCTCTAGTTTTTTGGTAAGTGTCCACTCATGAAACAAATCTTTGCTGAGTGTCTTTTCTGGGTTTTGGAACAGCAAGTTAAATGGATAAAATCCCCAACTCATGGAGGTTGCATTCTAGGACAGGGAGACAAACACGAAACATATGACCAGATAAACATCTAATACGGTGGACGGTAGTGAGTCCTAAAGAGAAAAACAAAGCAGGTGCTAGAGCACTGTGGAGTGCAATGAGGAACGTGCTGGGTGATATTTTACTGCATGGTCTGGGACCATGTGAATTATCATATGCTCTTTGAACAGAGATTTGAAGGAAGTGAGAGTGAGCCATGTGGATATCTGGCTGAAGAGCATTCCAAGGCAAGGAGAGGAGAAAATGTCTTGACTCTTTGGATGTGTTTATGGAGCTGTTAAAGATAGACTGGGTAATCTTTTGGGGAATCTTTATCCTCTACTTGTTCAAAACAGTATGCTCTCTTGGTGTGGAGTAAGAAACTAAATTTTGATTAAAATTGTTACTTTTCAGTTGCCTGAGTTAGTTTCATGTGAATAACCTACCTGTGAGCTCATGGCTCAGCTGGGTGGAGAAATGTGTGAAAATCTCTATCTAGGGCAGTGGGCTCAGATGTCAGTTTCTCTTCTTTTTTTCATCACAGGAAAGTGGCAGGCAGAGAAAAAATAAGTGGGTGTTAGCTGGTATGAGCTTCTAGGTGTCTGTACTCAAGTGTCTCCATCTATCAAAAAGTCATAATTGCAAGGTTAACTCCACAGGGTTGCAGATGTGTGAGTAAGAGAAGAAATGGAAGAAAAAGCTTTTTATATGTTCCTATTGATTGGTATCTTTAGTTTCAGATTAATGAGATCTTTCCTACAACTTGGTCCAAAACCCGTTTTTAGGGGAAGGGGCATAAGCATGAAATCCATGGACCCTAACAGCTGGAAAAAAAGGTACACACGCCCAATTTCAGGAAAGGTCAGCGACCCTCAAAACCATCCTACAAGGGTCAGGTTAAGAACCCCTATTAAACCAGTTAGTTGACATAGCTTTGTAAACAAATAACACATGGGTTTTTATTGGAATAAAGTGGGAAAATGGACATAAAAAGACTTGCAAAATGGTGTATTGACGTGAGTTATTACTGAACTTTTATGAGAACGCATTTGTGTGTAGACATGTGTGGGTTAGTGCATTCATCAGATTCTGTGCTTGTCGTGGTGGTGAAGGGGACAATGTATTGCTTGTTTGTGAAAACATATGTATGAGCACATTTGTGAGCCTTGGCAGGCGTATCTTTTAGTTCAAATGCATCTGTCTCTGTGTGTATGCGCAGGCGTGGGTGTGCCTCGGTGTCCATGTGCTTTCGTTAGATTTTGTTGGACGTGAAGCCTTTTGGATCAATGAACCAAAAGATGAATGTCATGTAGCACAGGACCTGGCCCCGGGGGGCTGACATCCTACGAGTTTGTCTGAAAAACCCATTTGCAGGCAGATGCTGGCACAGTCAAGTCCCCAAAACATTGACCAGACCCAGAATCATGTCCGCTGATTTTCTGCAAGTTTTTAAAGAGAAAAGGAAAACATAATCCTCTTTTGGGTATTCATTGTTTTCACTTCTGTTCCTTCTAGGGATGGAGAGCCAGAAAGGAGAAAAAAGTTTCCCTCAGTGAATACAGTCCTTCTGCATTCCTGTGATTTTCAGGAGGAAGAGTACAGAGCATGGTGGCAAGAATTTGAACTTGGGAGTTAAAATGGGTGAGTTCTGATCTCGTCTCTCCCCTTACCAACTGGCACACATTGGACAAGTCACCGAAGCTTCCTGAGCTACAAATTGCTCATTACTAGGATGGGGATAATATCTATTTTGTCAGGCTTTGGTACTGTTGAGAGTATGACATAAGGGTCACATATGCATAGAGGATATGCATAGGATATGCATAGAATACATAAACATTCAGTTTATAAAAAATAACATTTCATGTTTAGTCAATAAAATTTAAAATATTCGAAAGAATTACATAGTGCTTCATTTTTCTGTGGTGGACTTTCTAGACTAACTTAGAAAAAGATCTGGGAAAATTCTCATTGTGTTATTTATTTAAAACAGATATTTGCTCAGCTCCTACTTTATGCCAGGCACTGTGTTAGGGGCTGGAGATACAGTGGAAGACAAATACAGCAATAATCCCTATGAAAGGAATTTATAGCCTACTGAGGGAGATAGGTATTAAGCAACCAAACAAGTAAATATATAAATATAATTAAAATGGTGGCAAAAGCAATAACAATAATAATGAATGCTATGAGGGATCTAATAAAAGGATCTAATTTAGCCTGTGTCATCATGGAAGACTTCCCCGAGGAGGTGATTTCAGCTTGCGATCCGAAGGGGATTGATCGAATTGGCTTGGAGCAAAAGCAGTCGTTAAACTCTGCCCGTTAAGATCTGCTTTTCCCCCTGTGACTCTGTGGAACAAACATGAAATTGAATTCCTTTTCCATGCTGAAAAGTAAGTAAGGGAAAGAGGTGGAGGGATATATGTAAGGAGAATATTAAGAGATAAATCTTATTTTTATATTGTAGTCTCTTTCCTTCAAACTGTTCCTAATCCCGTGACTTTTGATTCATAAAGAGATAGCGTTTTCCCTCCCATTATAGTCTTGCCGAAAGACAGTGAGCAGTTTTGCAACAAATGATTTATGTACTGAAATCTGGAGAGATTTTACTCGTAAAAATATTCCAGCCGTTTATCTTGATCATCTGATATATCAGAGCCTGGCTTGGATGCTTCTGAATTAACTGCAGATTAAATGATACAAGCCAGTTGGAAAAGTAGAAGGGCAGAAGAGGGGCCACGGAGGGAGGCGCATCACCACTGTGATTGTAGCCTTATTAATGTAGAAAGCTTATTGCAGGATTAAAGGCAAGAGGGGTCGAGGTGAGATCTGGATCTTGGGGTGGGGGGCAGGTGGATGGTTCCTGGTCGGGTGGACGTTCAGTCATTAATACACTGATTAAGCACGTACTGTGTGTTAAACAGGGAGGCTGCAGTGGTGGGCATTTTAGGTACGGGTGTTGTGCCCATGGAACTTATAGTCTGATGGGAGAAGGAGATAATAAAACAAACAAGAGATCTACCAATACATCTCAAACACAGCATCATTGCGACTTAGTGGAAGCAGGGTGGGTCAGACAGCATGGCTTCACTCCCTCCATCAAGTAATTCTTGCTCTCCTATTTATGCGTTTATTCAGTCATCCGCCTGCTATTCAATAAGTGTATTTTCTGAGCTCCTATTTTGCTTTTTGTTCGGTGTAACCAGGGGAGCCCCCCAAAATGAGTGAGATGGGACCTCCCCCTTCACAAGAGCTCAGAGTCTGTGGGAACAAATCATTCCAGTGTGAGGCAGAATTGGGTACGTGCCTCAAAAGAGTTTCATCCAGAGGTCGTGAGTGTCCAGAGGGAACAGACATCTTATTCGGTTGGGCAATTGACTTTAGGGAAGAAACCAAAAATTCAAACACTATATACTGAGTGCCTTCTGCTGACCCAGTCTCTGTGCTAGATTCTGGAGTTAACAGAGATGATCAGACAGAGGCGCTGCCCAATGGTAGCTTCTAGTGTGGAAGATGGGGCAGGCATTTAGATAATAACTGCAGTATGATGGGGTCATTCATTCACTTACCAAATATCTCCCGAGGATCTACCATGGACCAGTCTGTATGTGGATACGAGGTGAGCAGGATTGACCTTCCCTGCCCCTGTGGTACTTATACTCAGGCTTATAATACGGTGGACGGATTTTGTTATTTTGCTGGGCCTCACCAGTTTTGGTTACTGCCAGATGCAGTAGGTGATGAGGGGCCCCTGGGGGACTAACCCGTCTACTAGGGTCAAAGAACTGGATATCCAAGGAACAAGGTTATAGTGGGAGTGTTCAGCAAGCAGCCCCCTCCCCCAAAATTCCAAAAGAAAGGGCGGACTAGAGGGGCCAACCAGAGGATGTGAGAAATCGGGAAGTCAAGTAGTCAGCAAGCAAATGGAAGGTCTGTTGGGAAGGAGAGAAGAAGACAAACATTTACTGGGCACACACTAGGGGCAGGCATTCTACTAGCTGTTTTACACGTGGAGTTTCATTCATTCTTTTTTTTTAATTATGTTAATCACCATACATTACATCATTAGTTTTGGATGGAGTGTTCCATGATTCATTGTTTGTGCATAACACCCAGTGCTCCATGCAGAACGTGCCCTCCTCAATACCCATCACCAGGCTAACCCATCCCCTCACCCCCCTCCCCTCTAGAGCCCTCAGTTTGTTTTTCAGAGTCCATCGTCTCTCATGGTTTGTCTCCCCCTCCGATTCCCCCCCTTCATTCTTTCCTTCCTGCTATCTTCTTTTTTTTTTTTTTTTAACATATAATGTATTATTTGTTTCAGAGGTACAGGTCTGCTTACACAGTTCACAGCACTCACCATAGTTCACAGCGCTCACCATAGCACACACCCTCCCCAATGTCTATCACCCAGCCACCCCATCCCTCCCACCCCCCACCACTCCAGCAACCCTCAGTTTGTTTCCTGAGATTAAGAATTCCTCATATCAGTGAGGTCATATGATACATGTGTTTCTCTGATTGACTTATTTCACTCAGCATAACACCCTCCAGTTCCATCCACATCGTTGCAAGATCTCATTCCTTTTGATGGCTGCATAATATTCCATTGTAGGTGAGTTTCTTTCATTCTTTGTGATGCATGATTACAAGAGAAAGTCAAGGCCCAGACTTATGTAGGACCTGGGATCCAGACATAGTATTGGAAAAACCCTGAGGTAAATTTCTAGGACTGGAGAAAGAGGGAGGAGGGGACTTTGAGAAGGAGAAGACAGTAGAAGGGTGAGAAATAGGTTGAGATCTCAAGGCTGAAATTGACTGACCTGCCAGAAGGCTGAGAGCCTGAAGAAGCCAAGAGCCTGCTGTTCTTCTTCATGTTGGAATGATCTCTCAAGCCGTCTGCTGATGAGGGGCAGTGGTGGCCTCTGAAGACAGTGAGGGGAGGTGGAGTTGGGGAAGCTGTCAGGCCTGGCATAGAGGAGCAGAGCCAGACTGTTTCTAATACATTCCACCCAGCGGGACCTCTGTTCCTGATTTCTACTCTGAACATCCGCTGTGTGCAGATTAGATCAGGTAGCTGAGATATGGAGTCTCACAGCTTCTGGGGTTTTCATTCATAGCAATTGAATTAGGAAGTGTTCAATGGCAAGTAACTAAAACCCAACTCCAAACCAAGTAAGTTATTAAAGGTCATTTATTTTTTTTAAATTTTTTATTGTTATGTTAATCACCATACATTACATCATTAGTTTTTGATGTAGTGTTCCATGATTCATTGTTTGCATATAACACCCATTTATTTTTAATAGCTTTATTGAAATATAATTTACGTACCCTACAATTCACCCATTTATTTTTTAATTTTTAAAATTTAAATTCAGTTAATTAACATATAACGTATTAGTAGTTTCAGAGGTAGAGTTCAGTGATTCATTAGTCTTAAATAATACCCAGTGCTCATTACATCATATGCCCTCCTTAATGCCCATCACCCAGTGACTCCATCCCCCCCACCCCTAGCAACCCTTAGTTTGTTTCCTATGATTAAGAGTCTGTTATGGTTTGTCTCCCTTTCTGATTTGTCTTGTTCTATTTTTTCCTCTCTTCCCCTATGATCCTTGTTTTGTTTCTTAAACTCCACATATGAGTGAGATCATATGATAACTGTCTTTCTTTGATTGACTTATTTAATTTAGCATAATGCCCTCTAGTTCCATCCATGATGTTGCAAGTGGCAAGATTTCATTTTTTTGGCTATTGTGGACAGTGATGCAATGAACATTGGGGTGCAGGTGCTCCTTCGGATCACTACATTTGTATCTTTCGGGTAAATACCCAGGTAGGGTAGCTCTATTTTCATCTTTTTAAGGAACCTCCATACTGTTGTCCAGAGTGACTGTACTAAGCTTGCATTCCCACCAACGGTGTAAAAAGTTTCCCTTTTCTCCGTATCCTCGCCAATATCTGTTGTTTCCTGACTTGTTAATTTTAGCCATTCTGACTGGTTGATTCACCCATTTAAAGTGTATGTACAATTCAGTGGTTCTCTATAGTCAATGTTAGATCATTTTCATCAATTCATAAAGAAATCCCATTCTTTATAGCTATTACCCCTCTCACCCCTATCCTTCCTAGCCCTGAGCAGCCACTAATCTACTTTCTGTCTCTAGAGATTGCCTGCTTTGGACACTTCCTGTGAATGGAATCATAGAATTATATAATAAAATAATATGTGGTTTTTTGTGACTAGCTTTTTTGACTTTGCAAGATAGTTTTGAGGTTTATTCGTGTTGTAGCATGCATCAACCTTATTCCTTTTATGGCTGAATAATATTCCACTTCATGGATATATCACATTTTGTTTATCCATTCATCAGTTGATGGACATTGGGGCTATTCCCATCTCTTGGATATTATGAATGATGCTGCTGTGAACATTTATGTATAAGCTTTTGGCAGACAGATGTTTTCATTTCTCTTGGGTATGTACCAAAGAGCGGGATCACTAGGTCATTTGTTAATTCTACATACAGTCATCTGAGAAATTGCTAGACTCTTTTCCAAAGCACCACTTTACATTACCACCAGCAGTACATGAGGATTCTGATTCCTCTCTGTTTTCACCAACATTTGTTAGTATGTGACTTTTTGATTCTAGCCATCCTAGAGCTTGTGAAGTGATTTCCCATTGTTTTGATTTGCATCTCCCTGGTAACTAATGATGTCGAGCATCATTTCATGTGCTTATTGGTTATTTGTATGTCTTCATTGGAGAAATGTCTATTCAGGATCCTTGCCCATTTTGATTGCTTATTATTATTTTTATTATCGAAGACAACTTTTGTCTGAATATTCTCAAGATATTGAGGATTTCAGGTGAGGCTAGATCCAGTGGCTCAAAAATATTACCAGAGACCTTTTTCTTTATGTATCTTATCTCTGCCTTCCATAATATTGGCTTCCTTTTAAGCCTGGCTCTTTTAGTGGTTGAAAAATGACTGTTAACTGCTATTGAGTGAAAACTTCCTCTGTTCTATACAGTGGCAGAGAAACTTGGGCTTCTTTTTGATTAGCTTGATTTAGGTCACATGATCACCTCTGAATTAATCACAGTGGTGATGGAATGGAAATTATACAGATTGGACTGGGCCATTTAAAGACGCATTTGAAGAGCTGAATTTGGACTCAGTTCTTACCTCCACCCCAAATGCACATGGCTAATACATAATGAGCACAATGAGGGAGGGTTGGGAGAGAGGTTGGAAGGGCAGCCAACATAATCCACTGTAGCACTTTTGTAATTATAAGTTTATGTAGCTATTTGATTAATGTCGATTCCCCATTAGGGTATCAAGGCAGCAGGGATCATATTTCTTTTGCTTACTTGCATTTAGAACACCATCCTTTTCCTCATCATATTAATGGACAGACATGGGCCAGATACTATGTTATGTGCTCTGTGTGGATTAAAACACTATATAGTTGACATTATTATTATAATCCCCATTTTGCACATGCAACATCCAGTAAGTGGTAGAGCTGGGATTTGAATCCAGGCAGGCTGGGGACTGGGTATTCTTGACCTCCTTCTCCATGGATGGCAAATAATTTTCATCTTTGCAGCTTTTAGTACTATGTGTGGCACAGAATAGGCATGGACACTCAATAAGTATCTGTTGAATTGAAATTGAATGAAAATCTAATATTTTAAAGTAAAGCCATGAATTTCTTTCATGGCAAGAAAAGTAGGCGAGGTCAGAGACCAAAATGAAGAACCAGGTGGTTGGATGAGTTTCCCAGCAGCCCCTTCCATGACACTGATGCTCCTGCCCCGGCTTTGAGACAAAGGTCTGGGTCAGAATGTCTGAGGTCCCATGTATCAGTCAGACACATCTCCAGACGTTCAGTGAGCTCTCCTCTCAGGAGGTGAGACCAGCTTCCCAAAGTTCATGAGTGAGCATAGAAATCCAGAAACCAACTTTGAAATAAAGCCTTAAATTTCTTCTGCAATAAATAATTGAAAAGTCTCATAGTTTTTTCCCCCCATCCTTTGAATCAAAAGAGAAATAATGTGAGATCAAAACCCCCAGAAGAATATGAAGAAAAATATTCAGAAAAGATATGGGTGCTTGGAATAGAAAACATCTTTCCCCATACATCAAAAGAAGCTCCCAGTTTATCAGACATTTTCATGTGGGCTGCGGCACATTGGGATGAGAGGAAAAGCAGAGCAGCGAATTCTAGGTCATTAGACTGGAAAGTCAGCTGAAATGAAGCTAAATCTTGTCTCTCCTTTGGGACAGACATGTTTGCAAAAGATTTATTCAATTTAGGACTATTTCCTGATTTGCTTTCCCCACATTTGGGTTTGAGAGATACCTGATATGGCCTGAAAAAAACCTCAAATCTTTAGGTGAATGGTATTCTATACTTTTAAAGGAGGCATTATTCACCTCATCTTGTACTGTCCTTATCACATTTGATGTACCAAAGGCTAGTATTATTGGTCCCTTTTACAGAGGATAAAGTTGAGGCTCAGAGCAGGGCACTGATGTATTGATTATCGTATAGCTGGCGAGGGCCAGAGCTGAAGTTCTATTAGAACTTGGCCCTCTGTGCTTTCAAGAACAGAAGATGGAAGGGAAGTGCAGACATGGACTCAAATCTTCCATCACTTTCTAGTGGCTTTGATGGACTTGTTTTGTCTTCATCTTGCTCGTTTGTGAAATTGGGATAATACCTACACTGCAAGACTGTGGTGGGGATTAGGTGAGACAATGTATGTAAGGTGCCTAGTTGGAGCATTTGAGATGGTCCCGTAACTAGCAATCCTCTTCCCTGTTCGAGTTCTGAACTGATTAAGAAATTATAAAACAGACTGACAAAATAGATTTTTAAATAGAGTTATAGAAGTTGGCATATGGGGAAAATGTAGCTTATATCAAGGAAAATGTAGCTTACATCAGTAGAAATCGGGTTTCCTAATACTAAACCCTGGACCTAGGGAGACTTTCCACTAAGTCATCTGCAACACTGGTCCAAGTAAGAGCTCCTCACGTGGGGCAGGTTGATCATTACGTTGCTGCATGGCCGAGAGCATTGCTGAGCAAATGGTTTTTTGTTTGTTGTTGTTGTTTTTGTTTTGTTTTGTTTTGTTTTTTTGCAAGCAGGCTGGATCCTGAGAGGAAGGGGAGAAGAAGGAACAAGGGTAAATCAGAACCATGCGATCACATTGAAACAATGAGATACCACTGGGCTGGCTATGAGGAAAGACAATAAGAGGTGCTGAAGAGGATGTGGAGAAATAGAAGCCTCAGTTATGGGTGGTGGGAATGTAAAATGGTGCGGCCACGTTGGAAACCAACCTGGCAGTTTCTCAGATGGTTACATTGAGAATTACCATGTGGTGTAGCAATTCCACTCCTAGGTATATATCCAAGAAGAATGAAGTTATTTACAATTTATAAGTTAAGCGTATTTTGAGAGAAGAAGAGAACAAGGAGTGCAGTAAAGGGAGGGTGGCTTTGATGCAAAACTCTAGGGGGCGCCATCTGTGTTATGGTCGATGTAAATGGCACTCATGGGACTTGGGCATCACAGTGGTCCTCCATGGAGAAAGAGCCCCACTCTCTGTGTAACC
Organism: Callorhinus ursinus; assembly: GCF_003265705.2. NCBI lineage: Eukaryota > Metazoa > Chordata > Mammalia > Carnivora > Otariidae > Callorhinus > Callorhinus ursinus. The sequence goes on from NW_027397086.1 coordinate 11,038,233, forward strand.
TTGGGAAAGTCATTCACCGTAAAATGGGGAGGGACTAGGTGGTTTCTAAGGGATGTGGGATTCTCTCTGCATATCTCTGTCCTGCATTTCTCTCTTGCTTAACATGCATGGGGCTGTCTGTTGGTGCCTTGATGTCTTAATTTGGGAGCTCCTGGAGCAGTAAGATGGAAATATCTAGGGGGATCTAAATACCATCTGGTTCCTTTGAGTCCCACTTAACATGGGCTTCCCCCTTACAGTAGCTGCTTCCAGCCTCGGATCCATTTCATTCCCATGGGTGGGATTTCTGTAGAAGCAGAGGCCAGCTGCAGGCCTTACTGATGCTGACTGCTGATGTCCCAGGCAACAGCAGAGATAGAAGACAATTGCCTAGAAACTGGAAACAGTGTCCAAATGTTGTCACAGCCTCTGATACCACAGGGTACTTTTGGCATTGGTGGCTGTGTTGATGATGTGGGATGGGGCTATCGGACCGGATTGCACAGGCACCCCATAGCTCTCACAGGCAAACATCTGAACAAGAGAAGGAAGAGGAGAACCACCCCCGCAGTCCTGATGGACAGATATCAGTTGTGTGTGTCTGGCACTGTATTATGCACTTTATATGCTTTTTGTAATAAGCCCACGAGGTAGGTACTGTTCCACCTATTGCCTATGCTAGCAGCTTCAGAGTGGTTAAAACACTTGTTGGTTTACTCTTGTTAGTAGTGGAGGATTGAAGCCTCAAATCTAAATGATTTTGCTCCAGTGGTCATGTACTCAACTACCACTAAAAATCTGTATCTTATCATAAGTTGGATCACCAATTCAGTTCAATTCTGCAAGTTTTTTATTGAGTACATGCTGTGCTAAAGGAAAAGATGAAGGAAAATGAAGGAAACCAACAATTTGAGGCCCTTCTATTAGCAGGGACTGTTTTAGGGATTCTATTATTTTGATTAAAATATTTTTAGCTTTGGGTGCCTGAGTGGCTCAGTTGGTTAAGCGACTGCCTTCGGCTCAGGTCATGATCCTGGAGTCCCGGGGTCGAGTTCCGCATCGGGCTCCCTGCTCAGCGGGGAGTCTGCTTCTCCCTCTGACCCTCTCCCCTCTCATGCTCTCTCTCTGTCTCATTCTTTTGCTCTCAAATAAATAAATAAAATCTTTAAAAAATAAAATGTTTTTAGTATAATTGACAAATAAAAATTATATATATTTAAAGTGTCCAACTTGATGTTTTAATATATGTATTCATGGTGAAATGATCACTACAATTAAGTTTATTAACATATGTATCACCTCCCGGAGTTACTATTTTATTTTATTTTATTTTATTTTATTTTATTTTATTTTATTTTACTGTGGTAGGAACCCTTAAGATCTACCCTCTTAGCAAATTTCAGGTGTATAATATGGTATTATTAACTATGGTTACCATGCTGTACATTAGATCTCCAGAACTTATTCATCCTACATAAGTGGAATTTTGTATCCTTTGACCAATTTCTCCCTATTCCTCTCTACCCCCAGCACCTGGTAACCAGGATTCTACTCTTTGCTCCTTTGAGTTTGACTATTTTAAATTTCACATATAAGTGAGATCAGGCAGTATTTGTCATTCTGTATCTGGCTTATTTCACTTAGCATAATGTCCTCCAGTTTCATCCATGTTGTTGTGAATGGCTGGATTTCCTTCTTTTCTAAGGCTGAATAATATTGCTACACACACATATATATATATATACATACATACATACACATATTTTCTTTATGTATTCATCCATTGACAGACATTTAAGTTGTTTCCATATCTTGGCTGTCATGAATAACTCTTCAATGAACATAAGAACACAGATATTTCTTCAAGATATTGATTTCATTTCCTTTGGAAATACACCCAGAAGTGGGATTTCTGGATCATATGGTAGTTCTATTTTTAATTTTTTGAATAAGCTTCATACTGTTTTCCATAATGGCTGTACCATTTACATTCCCACCCACAGTGCACAAGGATTCCCTTTCCTCCACAACCTTGCCAACATTGGTTATCTTTTGTCTTTGTAATAATAACCACCATTCTAACAGGTGATAGGAACTATCTCATTGTGGTTTTGATTTGAATTTTCCTGATGATGAGTGATGTCAAGAGCATCTCTTCATATACCTGTTGACTGTATGTCTTCTTTTGAGAAATGTGTAATCATGAACTTTGTCCATTTTTAAATCAGAATAATTTTTTTGGCTATTGAATTGTATGAGTTTGTTATGTATTTTGGATATTAACACTTTATCAGGTATATGGTTTGCAAATATTTTCTCCCATTTTATAGGCTGCCTTTCCACTTAGCTGATTGTTCCCTCTGCTGTGCAGGAGCTTTTTTTTACTTTGATGTCATTCCAATTGTCTATGGACAATGTTGGTTTTTGTTCCCCATGCTTTTGGTGTCATATCCAAAAAGTCATTGCTTACACCAATGACAAGGTGATTTTCCCTATAGTTTCTTCTAGTAGTTTTATGGCTTTAGATCTTGTGCTTAAGTCTTTAATCCATTTTGAGTTTATTTTTGTATATGGTATAGGATAATGACCCAATTTCATTCTTCCGATGTGGATATCTAGTTCTCCCAGCCCCATTTATTGAAGACATAATCCTTTCCCCATTGTATGTTCTTGGCACCCTTAGTTGAAGGTCAATTGGCCATAAATGTGTGGATTTATTTCTGGACTCTCTGTTCTCTTCCATTGGTCTATATGTCTGTTTTCATGCCTGTAACATATTGTTTTTATTGCTGTTGCTTTGTAATACATCTTGGAATCAGGAAATGTGATTCTTCCAGCTTTTTTTCTTCTTTCTCAAGATTGTTTTGGCTACTGGGATCTTGTATGGTTCGGCATACATTTGAGGGTTATGTTTTCTATTTCTGTAAATAATACACTTGGGATTTTGATAGGGATTACATTTAATGTGTGGATCACTTTGGGTAGTATGGACATTTTAGCAGTGTTATTTCTTCCAGTCCATGAACATGGTTGTCTTTCTATTTATCTGTGTATTCTTTAATATTCAGTGTACAAGTCTTTTGCCTTTTTGGTTAAGTTTGTCCTTAAACATTTTATTCTTTTTGTTACTACTGTAAATAAAATTGTTTTCTTAATTCCCTCTTCAGATAGTTCGTTGTTTGTATATAGAAACACCATTGATTTTTGTATGTTGATTTTGTATCCTGCAAATTTATAAAGTTTGCTCATTTCTTTTAACTTTTTATTTTTGGTTGAGTCTTTAGGGCCCTTTTACATATATGATCATGTCATCTGCAAAATTTTAGATGCATTATTTCATCAAGTCTTCTCATCTAGCATTGGGAGATGAGAATCATGATGTCTGTTGTACAGTGTAGGAAACAGAAATTCTAGAAATGAAACCACTTGCTCAAAGTCACATCTGTGATTCGCAACAGAACTAGGGTGACTCAAGACTCCTGAACCTGAGCCCTGTGTTCTTTCTACCTTCTTTGACATATTTCACAACTTGCTCACAGGTGTAAATATTTATGTGCGTATATGTATAATATCAACATAAAGAATATAAACACATATATACACATCATAGTTATCCCCACATCAGAGGGCAATGGGAAAGACCAAATTACCTACAAATGGATGTAAAAAGGCTGTAAGCATGTTGTTATTTATTGTTAGCTTTTGCGGTTATTACTACAGTTACAAGTCGTAGCTGCTCATCTGTGAAGGATGCTCCCTGACCCACAGCATGTGGGGGCTCTGGGGAGAAGACGGATTTTTGCCTTCCCTATCCCTTTCCCGCTGACATCACAACTCTGCTTCAGCACAAATAAAAAAGAAAAGACTGATTAAGTGTCGTGATGTTGCCTTCAGCTCCATTAAATTCGCAAGTGTCAAGGGAAGGGAGGTCGGCTTATGGGAAGCAGGCAGGGAAATGAGTGTTGCAGATGGCTGGTTTGCAGGTCTTTGGAAGCATGACGACTCTTCTTTACACCCTGAGAACTCCCAGATATAGCAAATCCCAACAACTGCTTGAAGGCGTGGGTATCTGTACAGACTTTGGAGCTGCTGAGGAGCTGAACTCTCTGAGTTCAAATCCTGATTTGCCTGTTGTGACCTGGGTGAATTTAGGTAAACTAATCACCACCTTTCACCTCCATTTCTTATTTTTTGAAAAAGATTGTATTAGAACCTACCTTGGATGGTTGATGAAGGATATGAGGAAATAATATATGTAAAGTTTTGAATCCTAAGCCTCACCCACACTGAGCATTCAGTAAATGCTAGCTATCATTCTGTTATAAAACCAGCCAGATATGTCCCACCACTATAAAAGCAAGCAGAGTGGCATTGCCAGTTGCCTTAAGTACTGTTTTCAAAACACGGCGTGGAGGGAAAATACAAGAAATGGGATGGGGTGGGGGTGGGAGATATACGGGAGGAGAAGGGGGTGCTGACTCTCTCCCTGCATGTATTGAAGAGGTTGGGAATCGAACAGGCGTGGGTGTGAATCACGAGCAAGTCATTCAGCCTCTCTGAACCTCATTCTCCTCATGAATAAAATGGAAATCATAAATCCCTCTCTTAGAATTTGACAAATCAAAGATCCGATCCCTCTTTTATTCCTGACATAGGAAGAGATGGAACGGGGATGGAAAAAAGAAAAAGAAGTAACATTAATAAGTGTCTACCGTGTACCAGTTGTGAGGTTGGACAGAGATAATTTGGTAGGTGCTCAGGATAAGGTGTTGGTACATTGGGGATCAAATTTCAGCAAGAAACCCATAGATGCTTAGAACTTACTGTGCTATTCTCCCTCCTTCTGCCAAGATTCCCCCCTAGAGGAGATAGAGATATGGGAAAATAAGACTAGAGCTTGAAGTAACACTTCATTAGTAACTAAAGAGGAGCCTGCTTTCCCAAGCAAAGGCTTTCTGATCAAAGTTAAGCTTGAGGCTCTCAGAGAGCTCCCTATTCTCCCACTCCACCTCGCATCAGACATGCCCCTCGGGGCCAGCATGCTGAGGAGAGAGAAACAGAGAGAGAGAGGTGGCAGAACTTGAGAGCCACTCTGCCTCACTTCAAAAAGTTCTCTGAATGGTGTAGATGTAGGATATACCAGAGCTTGGCTGGTCTGCCCCAAAGGAAAGCCTTGTCTGGGTGTGAGGCAGGATGTGCAAGCAATGACTAGAACATGGGGCCTGCCTTGGAGGCTCAGCAGCCTTCCTTACTAGTGGAGGGTGGCCCAAGCTGGGCCCTGGGCTCTGGCTTATCTGAGATCTACTCCTCCTACCCTGTAGGGGGCTGGGAAGGAGGCTGTCAGGGGGGGCCCTGACATGGAAAGGGAAGTGGTCTCTTGTACTCACACTCAAAATGTTTATTTCCCCCCGGGGATCCCTTAGGCTGATACTTTGTGCATTCTTTTCCCCTTTGAGGTGGTCCTTGTGTCTGGATTTCATCTTCCTTTCTAGAATTGGTCAAATCTAGGAATTGGATGGACTCCATATTGAGCCTCTACATCAGACTCTGATTATTACCTCCTTGGTCACAGCCACGGTGTCCTGACTCAACTCCTGATGTCTAGCTTCTCCATCCGCTTTCATTCACTGTTCTCTTAGTCATGGGTGACTTCTCTAGAACACACTCACCAGCTCAAGAACATCCCTGGCTGCAGACTAAAGGTCACATCTGTTAGCATGATGCTCTAGACTACTATACACTGACTTCATCCATCCTTTCCATTTATGGAACTGTCAACTCGATCTGTTTGCCTCTTGTCCCAGTACCCCAGTGTAACTGAGCACATATTGGTTTCTTTCAGCAAACTACAAACCCTTTCAGATGGGGACTGTCATTTAGTCATCTTCCTAGTTCCTTCAACACCCAGTGAAATGCTTGGCACATACTAGGTGCTTAATATGGTGGAGTAGACCTCAGAGGCCAAACTTTTGGGTTGGATATGGTCTCTTTGTGGCTTTAGAAAAATCATGCATAATCTCTGCACCCGAGTACCTTTATCTTAAAAATGGGGGTGAGAATAATACCTACCCTATAGGGATAATTGGAATATTACATTGGTTAGTAATCATACATTCCTTTGACAAGTGCATGGAATAAATAAGTGTACCACATCGGTTAGCTATGACTACAGTCACCATTGCTCCCAAGTCTCATAGAGTGGCAGGTTTACAGGCATTAGCACGCATTTTAATCATCATGGTCCATCACTTTTATTTGGGGCTTTATTGCTTTCATCACAATTCACATAAACAATTTTAAATGATTCTCAGAGCTAAGCCTGTGAAATCCCTTCCTGCAGATGAGGAAACTAAAATAGAGAGCGGGGTTTAGTGGCCTCCTCGGTGACACAGAAAAGACTCAAAATTAAATCTTCGGATATCGATTCATTACTCTTTCCATTGCACTGTGGTCATCCCATGAATTCCAGAAGAAATCAAGTATAAATAAGTCATATGCTAAATTGATTTCACTTAAAAAGGAAAACTGAATTTTCATTTTATTTTTATTTAAAACATTTTGTTTTTAAAAATGGGATTGTGAATTTCTTGAGTGTTAAGACCACATTTCATTTTTTTCTGATTCTCCCAATCTCATACAGTATCTGGGACAAGACACACACTCAAAATGTTGTTGGAAGAAAGAGAAAAGTAAGAAAACAATGAAGAAAAATACTTTAGGGTATGTGAACCCCCCCCATTTTGTGATACCTATAATATCACTTAAATTAAGTATTCATTACTGGAAGTGAGGGTCTTTTCTTTTGCACTTTAGTGGACAGATAGATACCAAAAGCTGTCTTACCCAAATCCCCTTCAGAAAGTGCAGAGCAAGTAGAGTAAGAGCTCTCTTACAATTTCTCTGACATCACAAAAACATCCATAGTACAGCTCATGTGAAAGAAACATTAATTATATTTAGAACTCTTGAGTATGTTTCTCAGGAGTTGCTTGAGATGGAATTAGCAAGCTCCTTTATTTTAATAAAAACCCTAAACTCATAGAAGAGATTCATTCAGCTGTTTTTCCCTGCCTTGCAAAGTCCTCTTAGCCAGAGTATTGGAAATGAGAATGTCTAAAAGATGCTTCATTAGAATGCGTGCTCCCCAAGAGCAAACCTTGCCTGTCTGGGCCTGTGTGTTCACAGTGCCTGGATGTAGTCAGAGCACAGTGACTATGTGCTGGGTGAATTAAATCGTCCAATAAGAACCTTTGAATGAGATCGCCTTTAAACTCTGTGCAAGTTAGAGACACTGGCATTTTTACGATTATAATTCTCCTTTATAAAATAAGTTCATCCCAATACCCCTAATAATTCCGTGAAATCAGGCAGATCTGACTGGATGTTTATGATCAATCGTACTGATTAGCAAATGGATAGGCTTCAAGATACAGACCATAATACCCGACTCATACACGCCACAAATGCAAATGTATTCCAGCTGGTCACATCACTACCATGTACAGTTTACCAGAAGATCTGATTGCCTTCTTTCAAGTGATGTTTCAAACTGCTTCCATGAATCACACCAGCTCATTCTCTTTGAGGTCCAGAACAAGGATGGGCATTGTCTTTAATTCTAATTGAGGGCTTCAATTCTGGGACATCTCAAATATTGCAGGTGACACACGCTATCTCTTCCAAGGCCACATTTCGGAGGGTTTTCTAACAGGGAAGCAGCCAGATTTGAATATGGTGACATTAGACCTTGTCAGACAAAAACATCAATATTGGCGCATAATTAATGCTTGGAGCTTATCTGACATGGACAGAGCAGGCCCAGAGTGCTTTCAAAAATCAATTTGCTACTCGAATTATAAACATCGTAGATATAACCTGACAGGCTGATGCTATTAGAACATGGGGGCATCTAGAAAAACATTGGAACTAATCAAAGATCTATTCTCCCTTTCACTCCTGATATATGAAGAGATTGAACAGGGTTGAGAAAAGAGAAGTAACATTTATTAAGGATCCATAACAATCAGATGAAATGAGGCTTGTGATACTAATATTAAGGATGGGAAAAGAGGCTCAAAGAGATTAAAGAATGTGACCAAGATCACACTGCTAGTGGGTGATACATGTGGAATTTGAACGCAAATATGACCCTAAAGTCCATGTTCTTTGCATTCTTCCCCAAGACCACATGTGCCTATGTTCCTGCCTTCTCTCTCCTCTGGGACGGTTCCTTCAAAGCTGTGTTCCAGGGAAGGGGGGGGGTGCTTCTGCAGAAGAGCAATTGTTGCTACCTCAATGTCTACATTAACCTAAAAGCTTGATTTAAAAACTGTAATTGAATTACTATATTGTACACCTGAAACTAATATAAACACTATTTTTTTTAAAAGATATTTATTTAGAGCACGTGTGAGTAGGGGAGGGGCAGAGGGAGAGAGAGAATCTCAAGCAGACTCCTCACTGACCTGGGAGCCCAACTCAGGGCTTCAGCCCACAACCCTGAGATCATGACCTGAGCTGAAACCAAGAGTTGGAGGCTTAACTGACTGAGCCACCCAGGCGCCCCTATATAACACTATATGTTAATTAACTGGAATTAAAATAAAATCCTTAAAAAAACCCTGTAAATTATTGAGGAGGGCACATTCTGCATGGAGCACTGGGTGTTATGAACAAACAATGAATCATGGAACAGTACACCAAAACAAATTATGTAATATATGGTGATTAACATAACAATAAAAAAATAAAAAAAAAACCCTGTAATTAAAAATAATGTACGTGCTTCATTATATCATCTAACCAATTTACACACCAAAACGGTTACTAAAGAGTTAGCTTATTTTGTATATGTGTGTGCATGTATGTAGAACTTGAAATAAGTGGAATAAACCTACTCCCATAGTTTCTCTGTGTGTGTGCATATATTATATATAATATATATGATATATTAATAATATATGTTATATATTACTTTTATGTATAACTTTATATGTATACCTAAATATATCTATTTTTACATACATGCCTTTACATACATACCTGTGTGTATGTGTGTGTGTGTATTTTGCATATATACCTTTGGAATGTGAATGTGTCATTAATTAGAAGCCTGTAACTCTGTAGTGGGTTTTGTTTGAACCCCAAGGCAGTGATCGTCCACTCATGTAACACTCTGTAAGTGAGTACCACTACTTCTCTGTGTGGAAGGTTTTTCTCAATACTGCAAACTCAAACAAAATACCCAAATATATTAGATGCTCGAGCTGTCTTAAGATCATAACGCTTATCCATAACTCCCAAGGTACTGTTTGATCAGAGTAGTCTCATTGTTTTTAATGATAGGTTTTAAAGTAAGTGCTGTAAGAAGGAACTTGGGAAGTAAATTCATGTATTTTTTTTAAAGATTTTATTTATTTATTTATTTGACAGAGAGAGATAGTGAGAGCAGGAACACAAGCAGCGGGAGTGGGAGAGGGAGAAGCAGGCTTCCTGCGGAGCAGGGAGCCCGATGTGGGGCTCGATCCCAAGGACCCTGGGATCATGACCTGAGCTGAAGGCAGACGCTTAATGACTGAGCCACCCAGGCACCCCGTAAATGCATATTATTAAGATATGCTTCCATCTGCTTTCCATTTTAGGATTTCATGTAAAATTTCACCCTTAAAAACGGGCTCTCCTATTAAAGGAATTGTAAATGATGAAGAAAGAGGAATTGGGACATCCACAAGTTCTATTTCCTTTGGTCTCAATATGTCCATTAGTTCTGTATCTAAGAATGAGTATGATGTTAACCATAACACCGAAAATGCCTGGAGTGAACTTTGTACATAAAACCCACCCATCTTTCAAGGCCTAACTAAACAACCTTCTGGTGAGTCTTTTTTGCCAGAATAACAGGCTTTTCCCAGGGTGGACGTGACACCAGGTGAGGGCTTGTGGCAAGAGGCCCTGAGACGGGGCGTGGAAGGGCTGTGTGGGGGCCATATGGCCCACTGTGACACACGGGCCCCCGACAACATTCTGCTTGGGATCTGCAGGCAGCTCCGGACCTCTGGCCTAACCTGTTCCTCAAGCCTCACCCACTTCCCTCCCCACTGCTTCCTCCATTGTGGACTCCCACCTCGCTCTTCCTTGCAGCCTTCCAATGTAGCCCGGTCTCTGCTCCTCCAACTACAACCCTGCCTCCCATCTCCCACCATGTGAATCCTCCCTCTGGTTACAATGCATTAGACTTCTCCAGTTAAGCAACCATGATGCATTGATTATACTGATGATGCGACTTATGGCCCCTTTGAATCTCTGTCCTTTTACTCTGTGACTGTGTCAGATTTCCATTCCCTTTGACTCTAGGCTAGTTTGGGAACCTGCTTTTGCCAACAGAATGCAGCAGGAGAGACAGCATGCTGATTCTCAGCTTAGGCCCCAGAGGCCGTATCCACTTCCACTTGGTCTCTTGTACAATTGGCTTTCTTGTGCTTATGCTCTGGCCTTGACTTAAGAACATGCTCGAAGGATGGGAGAGTCCATGGAGGCTGGCTCGGGTGGAGAGCAGAGGTGCTCCAGCTGACAGCCAAGCCAAGACCAAAGGAGCTGCTCAGCTGGGTTTGGCAAAAACTGACAACCCTCAGACTTGTAAGCTGAACAACTGGTTGTTTTAAACTGAGCTATGGAGTGGCTTGTTATGTGCAAGAGCTAACTGATAGAGTGCTCCTCTTAGATACAACTCACCCCATTTCTCCCTCTGGCCCTAACTGAGTCCTGCCTCATACCTGCAGAGGCCATCCTCAATCTGTTCTTCCTTCATAGGATTTCACCATTGTGAGGATCTTACCATAAATTATCTTTGCTTATAAATATGTTGCCTTTTTCTCTAGAAAAATGAACATCTTGAGGATGAGTTCTCTGTCTAGGTCACTCCAGCTTGTTCTGTAAACTCCAACCATGTTGCCCTTCTGAGAGTTCCTGCAATGTGTCCTGTTGCATCTGGACTCTGGGTTTGGGCACTTACTGCTTCTGTTGATGGAAATACTTATCCCCAGCATTTCCCGTTCTTCTCCTGGCTGGCTGCTTTTAACGTTCCAAGTTTCGGTTTAAACGCCACTTCCTCGTGGAGGCCTCCCCAGACTACTTATGCTAAATCACGTCATCTTCCTTAAACTTGTTCTCGATCTCAATGTTGTGTTTCCCTCACAGGGTCTTACTGTGCACGATTATATTCTGGATTTATTAGTGTTCTTGTTAATTACCAAGTTCTTTCACTAGAATTTAAACTCAAATGAGCACAGGGGACCATGTCGGTCGTGGTTTCTTCACTGTATCCCAAGTGCTTAGCTCAGTGATTGAGACTGAGGAGACATACTAGTCGTATTCATGGAATGAATGAATGATGTCTTTCTGTATCCCCCCCAAAGGATCTTGCACATTGTAGATGTGTATGTGTATGTGTATGTGTTCCTTGATGGGTTGATTGAATGACATCATTCCATCACTTAAAGCTTTATGAGGTCAATTTAACCTACAGGTATGCCTTATTTCCTTCATTGAGAGAGGCTTGGTGAGGTTGATTAACTACCCTGAGTCACTGAACAAGGTGGGAAGCACTTTGATGAGAATCCAGAGTTTCTGGGTTCCTACCTGGGACTGTCTAAGTCAGTCCACAGTGCTTTTGCAAAGCAAGCTTGGTGGAAGGTTTGTTCATTAGAAAAACTCGGAAGAAGTGATTGTGAATTAACAAAATCTCAATTATCATTTAATGAAAAAGATGGTGGTTAATTCTCAAGTACACACCACAACCCAAAGGAGGCTAACCCAATCATATATGTATAGCTCCTCAGGGATTCCTTTACAAGTGAATAGATGAGAATGATTTTGTAATTAACTGAGTGATTTAATGCGAATGGGTATCAGAATCTGACCTTAAGCCTTGACCTTCATGGCACGCAACTGCTGTGGTCATATTGGTCCAGAGAAGTTGGCTCATTTAAAACAGTTAACTAGTCTTCCTTCCTGTCCTGCTTACCAAAACCTTTAAAGCCTTGGTTGAATTATCATAAAGTCTAAATTAATGGATCTGAAATGGTGAAGTTTGATTATTCTTGGAATGTTAGCGGTTGGCTGAGAAATGAAGCAGCCATTTTTAGGGACAGGGTAACCTAGCCAAAGATTCTAAGGCAGATGATGGGGGTGGCATAGCTGTTCGTTGGATGGGGACATCACTCACAGGCTCTGTTAGAAAGGGCACCGGCAGGCTTTGGCAGCAATTTAATCAGATTGACACTCACCTCACCCTTCAGGTTTAATTTTGTCCCTGGAAGTCAGATGCTTAAGCAAACCAGGCAAAGTGTTTGCTCACTTTGAATGGGGTGATTCAAGGACAGGCAAGCAGACAGAGTGAGTCACAGACGGTTCCATTTGGAGGGGTCCTTAGCTGTCATGTATTCAGGGGAAAAAACTGTCTGGACCAAAATAAAGGAGATAAATAAAAATAAAGCCATGCCTGTGTAAGAAAGCTAGAGCTGGGCCCAGACAGTGTCTCCCACTCTGGCGAATGGAGCGCTGAGCTCAGAGCCAGGGACCCTGGGCAACAGCCTGGATGTCCACTCTGGCCTTGTCACCTTGGGCAGGACCCTCCCAGTGTGGGCCTCGGGTTTCGCATTTGTAAACAGGTGGGGTGTGTGTGTGTGTGTGTGTGTGTGTGTGTGTGTGTGTGTGTGTGTGTCATGTTGATGAAAGCTCTCAGTTCCTTCCAACGTATGGCTTTTTTGGAGTAAAGATAGCACAAACCCAGGCAGCGAGAGGCAGGGGGAGCCTGGACTCTGAAGGCAGAGATCTCGCCCCCAAATCTGGACGTTCATCTCTGACTTCACCTCCCTCCCCTTGGAGGTTTTCAGAGAATCAAAACAAATTTCCTGGGATGGGTAATCTACAAGACAAGACTCAAACATTTTCACAAAATCCAAGAAAGAGTCTTATTGATTTCTCCTGAACTTTCCCATAGCTCTGGCCTCCAACTTGATTGGCAGGGGGAGGTGGGGAAGGCAGACCTTAAAATTTGGCAGAAAAAGAGAATACAAGGTCTCCCAGGTTTAAGCAGTTTCTTGTGGAGAAATACTGCTTCTTCCGGGCAGGTGCTCAGTCTTTCTGTGTCTCCCCCTTCTGCTCTCTCCTTCTCCAGACAGTGGCAGGGGGCAAGGGAGAGCTGCCTATCCTCCTGGTGGACGCATCAGCTGGCAGGAGTCTTCCCCACTTGTTTCTGGCCCCCTGGCTCTGTCCTCTGCACCATCCCTGCAGCAGCTCCTACAGGGTCTCAGGGCCTGGGCTGACTGCTGCCCTTTGAGTCTCCATGCAAGAGGTCCTCACATGCAGCCCATGCAGAGTCCACTATACTCTTTCTGCCAGGCGGGCTCCTGCCTCCGTGTACCTTGGGGCAATCAGTGAGGAAGTGGCCATACCTGGGGATTTTAATGGGGATTTTGTCATGTTCTGCCCTTTCCCTGATCTTTCTGTGGACTTGGAGCCCTTGGGGGGAGGTGGGGTTCCGATTCTCTTCTCAAGGACTCAGGCCTCCATCTCCACCTTTGTCTGAGCCCTTCCAAAATTTGTCCCTTGGCAAAACACTTTCCCCTTCCTCTTCCTGTCTGGCAGAAACTTGAATTATGCCATATCTCAAGTTACATATGGCAAAGAATATAACTTGATGTTAAGATTAGCCTGGCTACGTTCTTGATGCTTAATGGAAGTTTGGAATTTAGAAATACTTTCCCTTTCTAACCAAAATCATCTGAAGACTACTGTTTCACCAAAAAAAAAAAAAACAACAACAAAAATCTAAATTGATATTCTAAATTGAGGGGTAACATTATGTTAGCTAGCAACTGTTTTTCCTCTGAATGTCTGCAACATACTGATTCGATGGCTAGGAAACGTCAGTGTGTCGTGAATGGAGAATGGAAGACACATTGCCTTGTATTCTCAAAAACACCAGGTATTTTACACAAAGAATAAAGTGAAAGAAGAGGGAAGTGGTGTAGTCTGGTACAAACAGCCAGTGTCTGGGACTCAGAAGACCCCAGTTTCAATCTTGACCCTACTGGATTTTGTGGCTTTCAGCAAATCCTACAACATTTTTGGTCCTCAATTTTCCCTCTGGTTCAATGAAAGGATTGCATGAGATGATCTGGAAAGTTCTAGCAGTCCAAGACTATGGCTGGCCACTGGTCTTTCCCATTTTTGAGGGCAAGAGGCAGGGTGGTGCAATAGATCGTGAACTTGGGAGTTAGGCAGTGCTGGGTTTAAATCTCTGCTTCCTCACTGAGTCAGCCAAGTGCCTTGACCTCTCCCAGCCTCAGTTTTCCCATCTGTAAAATGGGGGTACTAAAGCTTCCTAAGTTTGTTGTGAGGATTAAACTGGCCCCTCCACCATGAGGTCAGGGCCCTGTCTACTTTTATCCACCACTGTATCCTAGTGCTCATCACAATGGCTGGTGCATAAGTTCTCACAAACATTTGTTCAATAAGTGAAAGAATGAATGGATGTCTTATTTAAAATACACAGCATGGCTTGGGCATGGTCGGCTGTTACGAGCCCTTTCCTTCCTTCTTCCCAACCTCTTCCTCCTTCCTTCCCTCCCTCCCCGCCTTTTCTTCCTTCCTTCCTTCCTTCTGTCCTTCCTTCCATGTCCCTCTCTATCTGTCTCTGTCTCTCTTTCTCTCTTCTCTCTTTCTCTTTCTTCCTTCATTCCCTCTCTTGGCACAAAACTCAGCAGACCAATTGCAGGAAACCCTGGTGGAGATGGGGCCTCTGGCTACAGAACCCAGGGGACACCTTCAGGCTAACCTGAGTTGGAGGGTGTTGTGGGGCATCTTGGCGCTTGGGCTGCGCTCCTCACAGCTGGGGCTGCTGGTGCCTGCCACCCAGGCAGCGAGCTGTGCTGTGGGTAAAAATAGGCTGTACAAGCGGAGAGTGTTAGAACCGCCACCCCAGACAGTTCTCAGCATAAACAAAGCAGCATATGGTGAGGCCCGAGTTGATGGGGATGGGCAGGGAGGGAAGGGAGGTATGCAGAGGGAATCAGGGAGCAGGAGGAAGGATGCAGGGCAGGCAACCCAATGAACTCTCTGTCCAGGCTGCCCGAGCTGCCATCCACATTCCTTTGTGTGATTGGAGACCATTAGGGCTGGGGGAGCCTGCCTTGCCCATTTTGCAGGTGCAGACACAGAGGCTCAGTGAGAAGCATGACTGTGGAAGCCAGAAGGAGGTCCAAGTGCAGCAGTCCTTCCATTCCTGAATGCCCAAGTGGGGTTATGGAGGCAGGAAGACAGAGGCGGGTGGCCAGGGCTGGTGTGGGCATCAGGAACATCAGGTCACTTCTGTCCTGAGAAAGCACACACAGAGAACGGGTAAGCACTGTAAAAGGACACAATTGAAACACACGGACTGGGGCAGGTCCCTGGACGCTCCTGGAACTCAATACCTCTCCTCCAGAATTCCTCCAAGACATTAAGAGAGCTGCCGAACAAGCCTGGCCTGGCTGACTGTGGTTGCAAACAGCCCAATAATCCATTAACAACACCCCTCTTGGGGTCCTGTGTCTGCACTGCTGTGTAACTCCTGCTCTGGTCCACATGCCTCACTTTAGAGATGGGAATGGCAGGGTGGTGGTGGTGGTGGTGGGTGTGGAAGGCAGGCCATTGAAAACTGAACCCAGGAGCCCAGGCACCCTGGCTTTCTCTCTCTCTCTAACTCACTTTTTAGTAACATGGGAGCTGTAAGATTCTTGGACTCTCAAGTCACAAGACATGAGCTCTGTGAAGACAGCTTCTATCTTCTGTTTTATAAGGTGTCGTTCCAAGGCCCAGAAGAAATTTCTAGTCATTGGGCACGGAGCAGGGACTCAATAAATAAATATTTGTGGCATGGGGGCGCCTGGGTGGCTCAGTCGTTAAGTGTCTGCCTTTGGCTCAGGTCATGATCTCAGGGTCCTGGGATCGAGCCCCGCATCGGGCCCAATGCTCGATGGGAAGCCTGCTTCTCCATTGCCCACTTCCCCTGCTTGTGTTCCCTCTCTCGCTGTGTCTCTCTCTGTCAAATAAGTAAATAAAATCTTAAAAAAAAGCTATTTGTGGCATGAACAAATGAATGGGCCTTGGCATTAGATAACTCAGAATTCTAACCTCAGTTCCCCGTCTCACCAGATGCCCCTGCCGGGTCCTTGTTCTTTCATCAGGAAGTGGGATCATGGGACCTACCTTGTGGCAACATTGAGGAGATGGGTATGGAAGGGCTTCAGTAGATCGGTCAGTTATATTCCTGTGGCCAGGATCTTGGTCTCTCATCACCATCATCTCTGTTGAAGAGACTCTTCACAGGGTTGGAGAAGGGCCCCACAATTAGGCAAGAAAACTCATCAGGAGTCAGATCCATTGGTTAGTATTGTGTCCATTGTGCTTTATTTTTATAGACATCGCCCAATCTGTGTTGCTTTTTCTATTTAATAGGGCTTCTTTGATAATATTCTGGACCTCCTTTTCTCTTAAGATTTCTCACTTTTCTCTTGTTGACATGTAAAATGGACAGGAATTCAGCTGGCTCATTAGTACAGGTCACAAGAGAGGACCAGAAGGTCCCAGACGGCTCAGATCTATCTGGACTATTCCCCAGAGCTTATGGATGGGTGGTGGGTGCCACAAGATGCAAAGGACCACCTAAGAAAAGACCACTGCCTGGGTGGAACCCCTGCGGACAAACACCACAGAATGGAGCCAAGGCTGCTCAAGGATGACCTTTCCTCTTGCCTCTTGCCATAACATGCCTACTGCCGGTGGGCTTTCATGCAAATCGTTTGGGCTGTTGAACAGGGAAGGGTTATGTATCATTGAATTAGTGGAACATTTGTATAGTTGGTGTTGTTATGGTCTTGACTTACATAAGAATTGATCAAAATGTGATATTTCAGGATTAACACATGGCATTCATTCTAGTAGCAATAAAACATCCTAAGATTGAGTAAGCTAAGTAATTTCTACCTTTCCTACCTGGGTCAGAACCTGAGACATCTTTTAGGAGGGTTCTGGTACTAGAAACACCACTTTGACACCCACTCAGACAGCAAATGATTTTCTGGTCTGTGGGAGAGTCATTTGTTGAACAAATACATCTAAAACTACATAAAAATTTAAAATTTTGATCAGTATCATGAATTACAAGCACAAAGTGCTATAAAAGAAAATCACATGGGAAAAATTTAGATGTAGGTCTCTTGGAGAGCTTCTTTGAGGAAGTGACATTTTAGCTGAGACCTAAGGGATAAAGAAGTAGCCAAGGGAAGAATGAGGGCGGAGTGTGTGCTGGGCAGGTGGGCGGGTGAGGGTGAGTGTTCCCAGCCCAAGGTGAGAAAGAGCTTGCTGTCTGAGCATCCCAAAGAGGACTGCTTTTCAGAGAAAAGTCCCAGGCACTTGTATATATTAGCACTATGGCAACCTCATGCTTACCCATGGGAGACTCAGGCTCTGATTCACCATGAAACCTTGGAAGGGCCCTGCCCCCACCCCCATGTACAATGCAGCTCTACTGCATGATCACCCACTAGCCTTTCCCTTTCGGCAGTGATATGTGATGAAGGAGCTTTCTTCACAACACATGTGGCTTGTGACCTTTAGAAGGTTGACCTCAGGACCATCTGAGGTCCTGGTATCAGGACCTTGATACACCAGGTATCAAGGAGAGATGCCGACTCCCCTTTACCCACCTTAGCTGCTGAATGAAACAGTAGAGTCTCATGTTGAGAGTTGTCACCTGTCAGTATCTCCCTGGGGTTTGGCAAGGTGTTTGGTACACATAAAAGGAAAAAACAAAACCAAAAACCAACTCTGTTGATTAAGGAAGGGGATGAGTTATTGTCTGAATGAAAAAAAGTGCCTGAGCTCTTGAGAGAAAGAAGAATCTGTCCATAGGGCATAGGACTTCCCTTTAAGGAGATGCCAGATGTGTCATAAATCTCTGGAAGAGTCTCTGGTCTGAGCAGAAGCTGACGCTTGAGCCCATGGAAAAAGACCTGCGGGAACCCAGGAGTGTCAGGAGGCAGATGGCTCCAGGTCGATTTGCAACAACCATAAAGTGGCCCAGAGGAGGGCCTGCGAGTGGGGATGAACTCCAGCTCGACAGCCGGGGATTTATATCTTTGCCTTCCGAGATCTGCACACATGCTCCAGGCTCCAGGCTCCAGGCTCCCGGCTCAGGTCTTGACTGGACCTTCATACAGATTGGAGGCTGCCATTCTGGCTTGGGTTTTTCTGGAAGATGGCATCTATTGGCGGTCTCAACTGCAACACTGCAGTTCTGATTTAGCTCTTTGGTCTCTTCTCCTTGACAAGGGAGTTTGAATTCCCCCTCTCCCCTTATGGCGGAACTGCCTTTTGGATAAAAGGAATTGGAGTACTGCGAGAAGAGCCCCAAGTGGGGCTGAGAATTTGGGAAACGGTGTTCAAATCTCAGCTACACTCTACACTAACTTTCTGTAAGACCTTGGCCTGTAAGACTAGTCCTGTTTAGTTCTTGGTTCTCAGGCTTTCTATTTGTAAAGTAGATTAGACTGGTGGTTCTCCATCTCCCTCCTTCCCTCCCTCCCTCCTTCCCTCCCTCCCTCCTTCCCTTCGTTCGTTCGTTCGTTCGTTCCTTCCTTCCTTCCTAGCTGTCTTTTCTCCCTCTCTCCCCCTCTCTCTCTCCTTCAGTGTGGGGAATAGAAAACTCATTTTCTAAATCAATGTTTGTTGGATGAGTGAATGACTAAAAGGAAGTTTCATCTGGAATCTCAAATTATACAACAGAAAAAAGAGAAGATTCTCTTATGTAGTCAGGGATGGGGGCCTTGGGTTTCTGTCCCCAAAATAGCCCTTGAGCCACTTGGGAAGACCCCTGGAACTCTGGGGACCACCACTTGAAAACAACTGGATGGCAACTTTTCTAAGGCACTTTTTGGCTTTAAAATTTTATGATCCCTCACACTGTTGTGCTTCATCTAAAACTACCGTGGCCATTTCTGACCATCTGTAAGGTCAACAAAGAAAGACTAGAATAGGACAAGTCAATCAACAAACTGTCAGAAAGTCAGAGCACCAGATCTGGACAAAACCTCGGGGCAACCCAGCTTAGTCTGGTGCCCCCTGTGGTTGATTGGGAGAACCTGCGTCTGGGGGCAGCGCAAGAATTCTGCAGTTTCGGTGCAGTGGGAAAGAGTCAACTAACGATGCCTACAGCGAGGGCAGGAGGGGGCGTGGTGGCATGTATGCCATCTATTTGCCACCCATCTGTCCATTCATACTCGTGTGATAGTACATATTGGGAACCTAAGGCACAGAAGAACCGAGAGCATAATTGTAGCCCACAGCTAGTAAGCAGTAGATCTAGGACTCGGCCAAAGTTTGTCTGGCTCTGGTTTTCTTATTTCAAAGCTCAGAAATGCCACAGGGCCTTGGTTGGAACTATACTGTTTGGAACCACGGCCATGATGCTTTGAATCCTCACTTCTAAGTGTGGGTCTTCAGGACACCTGGGGCTGGGCCCACAGTGCTGACCATTCTAACATCTGAGCTCCTTTGTTAGATTAGCCTTTGTTGTCTTTCCCTACCTCCTTGCTCAGAACCTCCAGGGACTTCTTGGCTGCTGAACTGAGGCTTGCCCCTTGGAGCCACCCTTCCTGCTGCTGCTGCCTCTGGTTCTTTTGATACTGCCTGCTCATGACCTCCCCCCCCCCACCATTACCACACACTCCTCATTCCCCTTCCGGAAGGATGTGGGCTCCTGAAGCAACTGGAACCTGTTCCAGCGGCAGCCACTCACAAGCTGAGCAACCTTGGAGAAATCAGTTAACTTCTCTGAGTCTCCCGTTTCCTCATCTGCCAAATGGGCACAGTGATAGACTAATGGTACCTATTCTAAGGATAACTGTAAAGCTTTTTGACATAATGTCTATACTATGCTTCGGACAGGGTCGATGAGTGATCGTTGATGGGAAAACGTTAGTTACTCTACTACTGATGATGATGACATTAACTGGTAGAAATCACTTCTCTCACACATCATCATCACCATCTTAGACACCTGTTTGTATCTTCTTGTGATATTACAAAGAATAATAGCAAAATTGTAGTTCATGGTAATTCTTCCCGTTGATTGTTTACTATTTGCCAGTACTTTACACAGGTCTATCTATCTATTTTGTCTATCTATCATCTTCCTATACTCCTGTATTCTGTCTAACATATTCTCAACACCCCTGTGAGGGAGGTACCATCTTTCTTATTTTAATGGCAAAAAGAGAGAGAGAGAGAGAGAAAGAGAGACTTAGAGAAGAGAAGCAATGTGCTCAGGGCATATAGCCGGCACCTGGTCATGCTGGGGTCCTGCCACTCCAGTCCATCTACTGGTAAAGCCTGGGCACAAGCCACCAGGCTACACTGCCTCCCAGTGCAGTACCCAGTGGCCTGGACTTCCTCCCAGTCCTTGCTCGTGGGTGAGTCCAAACCCTCATCCCAGCCTTTCCCATTTTGCCATGAACTTGGCACGGCCGACTTCCCACGTTCCACTAATACGGAGGCTGAGGACAGGCAGTAGCCTGGAAGACCAGAGAGGTGAAGAAACTGTCCTGGCACCTCCCAGCCACCAAATGGCCAATTATAGATAACAGCTCTTTCTCTCTCTCTTTCCCTGGGTGGCGGCCACTAAGCCAACTGCCTTTCCTTGCCAATAGCTGACACACAGAAAGCCGCATATTGGGTCCTCCAAAATGTCACGCGAATAGTCTTCATGGCACCAGGGTGCAAATAGTGGTCGGATCCTGTGACATTAATAGTATTGTTTCCTGCCTGAGGAAAGCACGGAGTCAGGGAAATGGCTGGGTGTTTTCAAAGGGCAAGGTAATTCGTGTGACCAACGATAACATTTACAGTTATTTAAGCTTAGATAAGGGTAATTAAATCTCACGCTTCGTGGGCTAAGCTGATTGCCTGCAGGGGTCAAGGAGGCCCCCTCCCAGCTCAGCATCCACAGAGTGATTACCAGGTGCATTGTGGGGCCTCACAGAGAGGCAAGGCTGAGGCACCAGAGAAAGAAGCTTCTGTCTTAACATCTCGGGGGAGGGCAACAGTACTTCCGATTCGGTGCCTGACTGCCCGGGAGAAAATCCAGGCTCTGGGTCGGACAGCTCAGGATTTGATTTTTGGCCCTCAGGGCTGGGTGACCATGCAAGTCACTTGACTTCTGTTAGACGTCATGTCTTACAGGTTGCTTGTAAAATGGAGGAAGCACTACATCATTGGTGTATGATAAATAACAGAATAGAATATAGAACAGAAATAACATAATAACATAAAGAACAACCAGCATGTTGGGGTGTTTTCTAGAAGCCAGACACTGTTCCAGGGCTTGTCCTCACTGAACTCTCACACAGGTATGCAGTTCATCCTCTCTCCTTTCATGGTTCTGCTGGGGTCATCCCTCTTAGGCAGAAGACCATCCTCAGACTCGGGACGGGTGTGGCTTGCCCAGGATCCCATGCTATTTTTTGTATTAATTCATTGACTTATTTATTGAGATATAACTGACCCATAACATGTCCATCTGTAATTTGTCAGTATGTCACTATGTATCATGTCAGATATGTAAGTTTAAGGCGAACAACAAGTTGGTTTGTTAGACTTACGTGTTGCAGGATGATCAGCGCCCCGGTGTTAACTAACACTGTTATTGCCTCACATAATTATCCTTTCTTTTCTGTTGTGAGAACATTGCCAATCGAGTCTCTTAGCAACTTTGAAGTGTATAATGCAGTATTGTTGACTCTAATCACTATGCCGTGCATTATACCTCCAGGACTTATTTTCTAGCTGCAAGTGTGTACCCCATGACCAACATCTCTCCAGTTCCCCGTTCTAGAAGTCAGAGTGTAGCAGGAAAAAGATGACACACACTGATGGGAGTGACCAAGGAGAGGTAAGGCGGGGTCTCTTCATAAAAGGGGAATCAGCCAGGCTATGGGGCAAGGGAGGGAGCTGTTACCAGAACTTGGACAGAGTAGCCGTGACCTAGGAGAGGGATGTTCTAAGGACCTGTGGGCTTGGCCACAAGGAAGGAAATGATTGCGGGGGGTGTGGGACTGGGCTGGGGTTGGGGGAGGTGCTGATTACTCTACCCTCACTCTCCTCCAATGCACTGGCTGAACCCAGCCTCAATTGGACCAGAGAGGCCAGCTGTGAAGGCACAGAGCCGACTAGAGGAAGGTGAGAAAGAAGGACCCGAGGGACAAAACAAAACATATCCAGTCCTCTGCCTGGAAGGTGACAGATCCCACAGGCACGCCGGGGAAGTCTCTATGCACGCTGCTCCCACCAGAGTGCATGCAATTAGTGTTAAATAAATGATAGCTGTTAAGCGCTTGTCTGGGTCTGTCCCCACTCCAGGAGAAGGGGAATACTTATACTCCACTCAAGTGGAGACTGGAGCCTCTTCCCCAGCTCAAGTTGAGAATAGAGACTCCTCATTCCAAAGGGGGAGGGGACATAAAGAAGATGGATAATTGTCATCTTACCCCCGGCCAGAGAGCCCACCCTGGCTACCATGTGAAGACTGGGTGGACTGGAGGGAAGGTGGGGAGAACAGCTGGGAAGAAAGGGCCAGACGGGGCATGCGGAAGGCCTGACCCGGGGCAGAGGCAGGGAGCATGTGGAGGAAGCCGAGACTTACTTCTGGGGATTCTGGCCGGATGCAGGGAGAGGAGGAATCCGGAGTGAGTGAATGCATAGAGGTGGAACTATGTTGCGCTCTGGGACCAGAAAAGAGCAGCATCGAGAAGCGGACCACCTTCGAGAAAAACCTGGGTGTTGGCGGCCCACTCACACTGGCTGATGCCCAGAGAGGGGGAAGCTGTCAGAGAGCGGCTAATTGTTTCAGGAGGATGGCAGAGTTAAGGGATCAATTTATGGAGATGAGTTTTCCAACTCCGGCAGGTAGAGGCAATTCAGTCCAATTTATGTCCGGTGAAAATGGACACTTAAGAGGAAAATATTTGCAGATCGGTATAAATTCAATCTTGCCCCTAATGCCAGCCCCAAGCTGAGGAAGAGGGGAGATTTTCTTTGTTTCTTTCTTTGTTTAACCACAGTCAGTGCTGCTTTGGTGCGAGAGGGGAGGGAATTCAGTTTGCCTGCTTTCTTTCTTCATCTGCAAAATGGGAGAAATAGCTCTGCCCTCCCAGAGCCAGGGGCTGCTTCAAAGATCAAAGGAGTGGTTGAGGAGGCCCTTTGCGAACTGAGATGTAGCATATTCGTCTGATGGATATGGGATTTAACTTTTAAAATTATTATGACATTGCACGCTGTAACAGGAAAAAAAAAATCAGTGAGCCTGATTTAAAATTTTAGCTCTTTCACTTACCAGCGGTGTGTCTTTGGGCCAGTTAATTCACCTCTCTGAAATTCTATCATCTCATCTGTAAAATGGGAACAGCGCCTTCGTGTCAGGGTTGTTATGTCATAGGAGCGCCTCCATGGAAGCAGGTAAGACAGTGCCTGGCACATAATGGCACAGAGTGTGCACACTGAGGATGGTAGCTATTAGCTGATTGATGAAACCAGGATAGGGTTCATTAAGGAAAGCCTCCTAAAGTAGGTGCTGTTCACGTCCTCTGAACACTGACTTAGGATTGGCTGCAGGGAGGCTCTTTAAGAAATATAGAATGAGAGGGTTTGGGGAGGATGAAAGCCATCACAGAGGAGTAGAATCCGGGAAGGAGTGGGAAAGCAGAAAGTCAGACATTCTAGGGTGAGAGGCCAGAGGGAGAGTGGGCATGAAGATGGAAATGACTATGATTCCTTTGGGAGACGGGAACAGCACTGAATCCAGAACTTCTGGGCTGGGAAAGTCATTGAAATGACTCAGTCCACAAGTCAGAAGTCAAATATACACAGGGACCAGTGGGGTGACGGGCGTGAGTTAAGGTTGCCAAGGAGCCACGTGGAGATGGCGAGAACTATCGTCACCCGGATGGCGCGTGTTATGCCTCCAAGTACCCACATTCCAATGTTACAAAACTTGGTGCAAACAAAGCCCATGGGCCTTTGGATCACAGGTTTTTGTTTTTTTTTGTTTTTTTGAGATTTTATTTATTTATTCATGAAAGACAGAGAGAGAGAGAGAGAGAGAGAGAGAGAGGCAGAGGGAGAAGCAGGCTCCCAAGGAGCAGGGAGCCCGACACGGGACTCGGTCGATCCCAGGACCCTGGGACCATGACCTGAGCCGAAGGCAGACGCTCAACCATCTGAGCCACCCAGGCACCCTGGATCACAGGTTTGAGAGCCCTGATGTATCCAAACCTCACCTTCCAGAAGGCAAGAATGACAATCCAAGGGACAGAGACTTCCCAAGTTTAGTGGCTGAGCGAGGACTGGAAGGGCTGCCGAGAGAGGATGAGCAATTATAGAGGGGGGACCCCCACCCACCAAGCAGAGCCCTGGACAGATTCAGCAAGAAGGAGGCACTTTTTGGAGGGGGCTAGGAGTTATCCTTCCTGAACTCCAGTAGCCACTGGGGATTCTGAGCTGCACGTCTGTTACATTGTTCCCGTTTGATCTTCACAGTAATCCCTGGGGGAAAAGGTGTCTCTGTTCCCACGTGTAGGTGAAGAAACAGGCTCAGAAAGGTGAAGGCACCTACCTGTGGTCACACAGCCAGATGGGTGCAGAGCTGAGATTTGATCCCGGGCTGTTTGGCTCCCATACTCCGGTCCTTGCTTCTGCCCCACGCCTGATCAAATGGCCTCCTGTTTTGTGCAGTCAGCGTATTATCCTCCTTCGTGCAACAGACCCTCGTGCTCTTGGGCCGCAGACTCCTAGTGCTGTAAAAAGACTGGACCCAAAGTACTCTCTTCACCCTGGTCCTGGTGGCTCCCGGCCTCTATACCTGCAGGTAGGGCATGGAGCGTAGACCTCCCACTGACACTTTTAATGAAATGGAATGAGAGCTGAGGCCAGCGAGTCGGGTGCTGTTGGAAAGCTTGCGTCACCATCGAAAATAGGCCCCGGAGCAGCGTGGCCCGTGGGAAACTGGTGGGGCCCAGGAGGTGTCCGAGCCCTCCAGGCTCCGCCCTCTTGTTCTTGGTCATTTTCATTTCTCCGGATGACAGTGAGTTCTAAGACAGCATGACGTTTGCAGAGCTGCCTGCTGGTGGGCTGCAAATGTTTTAGAATTCCAGAAAGGCTCTTCTATTACCGGTTTCATGGTTTAAGACCCAACCCTGCAGGAAGTGCCACTGAATCCTTTGACTCCAGCTTGCCTGGCTAGTCTCACCACCCGTCAGTTCCTGCCCACCCTCCACACATGCCCCTCCCCACATACATGTGCACCTGCACACACATATCGCCCCCCACCCCCCACATGCACCCACAAACACACTTATACACACACCCCTATGCCCCCACAGACATACCCATACACGCTCATATACACAGGCACCCTTGAACACACATACACCCACCCCCACACATATGTATCCATACACACATACATGTGCACACACATAAACACACACACACAAACTCATACATGCCCATGTACACACTTGCACAAATATACCCATAGATACGTACACACACATACATGCTTATATTTATACACAAACACACCTATACACACATACCCCTTCCCACACACAAAAACACAATGTATACTCATACACATATGTACACGCACAAACACACACACCCCCCCTATACACCTAAACACACATACACACCCATATACACATACACACACACAAACATCACCAGTGCTCTAGCAAGAAAAGATTTCTTTTTCTACTTTCTGCATCCCGTGATTCATAAAGCTATCACATTGGACCCACTATTTGTACTCCCCAGAGCCATCCACCTAGTAGCTGTCTCTCAGTTGTTTCTGTAAGGAGCTTCTCCCTGGAGAACAGACCCTTCTCACCTCCAGGTGCTTCTGAGGTAGCTGCCAATCGTGTGGCCCTTGGGTACCTGAAGGGTACTCCTCGCTCCTTCCTCCCCCCTCCAGGTGTGCGCAGTGATCAGTCTGGGGACAGAGTCTTTTTTTTTTTTGAGCCCTGATGTAGATGTTGAAGGAGAACCTTCTTCTTGCTTTGCAGGCATGTTAGCTCAGAGTTGCCCAGAAGTCTTGTCCAGCCTGTGCAAGATACCCATCTGAGAAGGAAGCCAAGAAGACTTGAGCTAGATTGGGAGTGAGAAGGAAAGACCTACGGACATAATTTCCTTGGATCCAGCCATCCTGAAAGTCAGCTCTGTCCCTTTGACTTACCAGTTATATAAGAGCGTTGATTTCCCTGGTTTTTGCTTACCATATTTTAAGACTTTGTGGTTACTTATTGTTACTTGTAACCCAGAGTCCTCATGTTATAAACAACACAGTGCTGTTTGGCCTCTACTGTATCTTCTAGTCCTTGTAGAAGTCCTCTGATGTGGATATTATGCCCATTTCGGTGATTAGGAAGGTGAGGCTCAGAGGGGTAGAGTAACTGTCCAAGGCCATCCCTCCCCCATCCCTCCTAATAGCCTCCATCATTTCAAAGGCTTTTGCCTGAAAGTGGCACACGTCACTTCCACTCGTGTTTCATTGGCTGAGGACAATCAAGTCACCCTGCAGACTTCAAGTAGGTGGGAAGAGCAGTGCTACCATGTGCTTGGAAGGAGAAGAACTGGAGTATTTATGGACGATGGCCTTAACGATTACCACATGTCACCGTGTCACAGGGAGCTGCACGGAGGAGGGACTTTGTCTTATTCATCCCCAAAGCCCTGGCCCCTAGCACAGGAGCTACGAAGCAAGGCTGGGAAGTGTATGTTCAGCGGCTCATGGAACTTATCGTGTGGGGCCAATGGTACCTACCTATGACAAAAGTCTCTAAGGCATGGATTATCATCACCTCTGTACCTCCAGTACCTGGCACCGTGCCTGGCACTGAACAGACGCTCACTGAATATTCACCAAAGGAATGAATATGGAATTGGTGATATGTGATATCTTCTTACAATGGTGGCTTCTGTTTCTTCTCACCTGGTTGGGTGCCATCTGAAAGGCTGGAGCAGAAAATTCAGAAATGAGGATGCATTGGGATCAGATTCCAAAGAAAAGATGGACAGTTCATCCCCGCCTGGAGCGAAATGAAGGACTTGAACAAGGCTAGTGGCAACCAAACCGAATACCAGGAGACGCCAAGATGGTGCTGGGCTGAGGTTAGAAATCAGTTGGCTCTCTCCAGATTGGAGATGGTAGAGAATAAGCAGAACACGATCAAGGGAACCCAGAATATATGTGAAAACCCAAGATATTTTTGGGGAGGAGAGCTTATTTACTTTTTACTTGCTCCATGGTATGTATGTCTTCTTTCCAATGGAACTGCAGTCTTTGTGTGAAAAAAATGTCTCAAGCTGCATCAGCATTGGATTTGCTCCCAGACTGTAAGCTCCTTGAGGACCACGACGGTCTTGTCAATTCCACATGACTATCACAGCACAGGACCTTGCATACAGTAATAACTAGGTAAATGTGAGTTGGTTTGTGCACACATGAATCCACAGAGAACAAGGAGACTATTCCCAGACAAGTAAGAAGATTCAGAGTAGCAGATAAAACAGAGGCCTCACTGAAATATTATTATGATACAGAAACACTGCCTGCTCCCCAACCTCAGGGAGTAGGTGATTCTCTGGAGTAGGGATAGTTAGGTAAATATGGGCTAAACTATTCAAACATAGGGAATTTTATTTTTTTAAATATTTATTTAAGAAAGAGAGAATGCCCACTCACGAGCAGGGTAAGGGGCAAAGGGTGGGGGGCGGGAAGCAGACTTCCTGCTGAACAAGGAGCCTGACATGGGGTTTGATCCCAGGATGCTGACTGAGATCATGACTTGAACTGAAATCGAGTGTCAGATGCCTAACTGACTGAGCCACCTAGATGCTCCAAACAGAGGGAATTTTAAAAGGAAGGGAGGGTGGGAGGGAGGGAGGAAAGGAAAAGAGACAGAGGGAGGGAGGAAGGAAGGAAGGAAGGAAGGACGGAAGGAAAGAAGGAAGGAAAAGAAAAAGAAAGAAAGAAAGAAAGAAAGAAAAGAAAGAAAAAGAAAGAAAGGAGGAGGAGGAAGGAAGGAAAGAAGGAAGGAAGGAAGGAAGGAAGGAAGGAAGGAAGGAAGGAAGGAAGGAAGGAAGGAAGGAAAGAAGGAAGGAAGGAAGGAAGGAAGAAAAACACAGACTATCCAGTGGGGTACCATCTAACCAGATAATGTAATTCCCCAATTTTTAAGCAGTCCCTTGACTCTACCATTTTGCAAACATTCAGTGTTGCCCCTACGATCATCCCATACTGCATGGTGCTACCACACGGTAACACTCTTGGGGACACTTGTGTATGCAGGACCACCAGACCGGGCACTAGACCTCTGTGCTTTGTCAGTTCACTGGGCTGATGTTTACCATCCTCTGCTTTCACCTTCCTCTCTTAAGTCAGATTGTTAGCTATTAGGTTATTTCTCACAGGTGTCCAGGTTCTTGCCTACTAGTAATCTCCCGGGGCTTCATAAATGAGTAAGTAAGCCCTAACATTCATTTGAACAAACACATAGTGAGCACCCCTATTTTTCAGACAATGTGCAGTATGCAATTTAGAAGGTATGAGGTCTCCTCTGGGGCAGCACAATGCTGGGGTTAAAAGTATGGGTTGTATCTGATGCTTGGGGCATAGCCCTTATTCTGTCTTTTAGTCACTGGGTGACCTCTGGCAAATTAATAGCCCTCTTTAAGATACCATTCACATGGCCATAAATTGGGGATAATGACAGTGCCTACCTCAGAGGTTTGTTGTGGGGGGATTAATCGAAGGATGAATGGAACTCTTGGATATTGTTTTCTTTATAAGTAGCTTAGTGTCTGAAATGGGAGATAAGACTCATAGATAAAGTATGCATGGGAAGGTCACTTCTTGGTGGGGAGGGTGGTGCCCCAGGGAAGAAGCCATGAGTTGGAGGCTTGAAGAGCCAGGAACATGCTTGGAAGGGAAGAGAAAGACAATCCAGGCAGAAAGAATAGGCAGGTGGTAGAGAATCTGGAGATGAAGGGGCTTGTGCAGGGAAAAGACAGCCCTGGGTATTGAAGCAGCACGCGATAAGGTGAGAAATGTAAGCCGAGTCTAGACCAGGAGTTTGCAAACTACGGCTGGAGGGTGACATTGGCCCACTGCCTGTTTTTATATAGCTCGAGAGTTAAACACATTTTCTTTTTCATTTATAAATGGTTGGAAAAAGAAAGAAGACTATTTTGTGATACATGAAAATTATATGAAATACAAGTCTCCGTGCCCACAAATTAAGTTTTATTGGAATATAGTCACTCTGTTTCATTTATGTATTATGTATGGCTGCTTTCTGATGACAAAGGCGGAGAGGAGTAGTTGAGACACACTCTAGGGCAGGCAAAGCTTAAAATATTTACCATTTCACCCTTTACAGAAAAAGTTTACTGATCCCTGGTCTAGACGCTCAAGTGACTTGAAGGCCTAACTGAGGAATTAGACCTTAACCTGTAGGCACCAGGGAGACAGAGAGCTGGGGGAAATGGCAGGGGTAGGAATGAAAATGCCACCCTCCCTGATCATCATGGGCTCTCCACGCCCCCAGTAAGCTCTCATCCCTTCTCTTTCTCTCCTCCAAATGTGCGCTTCCTCCAAAGTTCCATCTTTGGAAGAGACAAATGCATTCTTCTCCCTCCCCGTATTGGGAAATATATATATATATATATATATATATATATATATATATAT